>NW_027532430.1:970700-1070317 GCF_008692635.1 Crocuta crocuta | reverse complement strand
ATATATATATTAGGTATATATATATATAATATATATATATTAGGTATATATATATAATATATATATATTAGGTATATATATATATATATAAAGCTATGCACATATGTATATATATGCACATGTGATGATTTACTATTATTTGGATGACTGTTCCAAAGCAGAAAGACTGTAAAGAGAACCCATTTATTACAGGGTTTTTTTTGTGTTCATGTTCTTCACTCCAAAATGTGATATAAATTGTCAGCAATATTTCCATTTTAAATTTGCCTTATTTATTGAACTAATTAAATATATTGAAGTCTTTCATAGCATAACCATTATAGGAATTCTTAAATATTTCAAGATATGATGATAATATGATTTCATTATGTTTGACCATAAAATAAGTGGGACTGATTTCCAATATCCACAAAAGATATCAAATTTCTGTCACTTAATGTTACTCTAAAGATTTCTCATTATGATTTTGTCAAGTGGCGAGAAATCAAATAATCTGCCTTTGTTTACTCTTAAAAAATTGAAGAACCTACAATACAAGGTAACTTTTTAGGGAATATACTGTGGGAGTTTTATTACAAAATTTTTGAACCATAGTAAATTCTGGTGGAAAAAAAAGTGTTTTGTTATCTGCAATATTTCATAAAAGAAGCCAGAAAATAATTTCCCTCAAGGTAGTTCAGTGAAATAACTGAAATTTCATCTTATTTCTTTCCAAACAAGTATCAGCCTCTATGATGTGATAAGAAGGAACAAAGTATATAAAAATTAACATATGATGGTATCTGTTGTGTGTGTATTTGTGTGTCTATTTGTATACAAATATGTGAGAGAAATAGACGTTTAACATAACATTTTATGTAAAATATGTTTAAAACATATTCTATTTGATCATTTCTGATTTATCATAGCATTTGTTGTTATTAATTTTTAAAAATGTTTTGTTTGAGAGAGAGAGAGAGCATGAGCAGGGGAGGGTCAGACAGACAGGGAGACACAGAATCTGAAACAGGCTCCAGGCTCTAAGCTAGCTGTCAACACAGAGCCCAATGTGGGGCTCAAACTCACAAACTGCGAGATCATGACTCATGACCCGAGCTGATGGACGCTTAACCGACTGAGCCACCAAGGCAACCCTTAGCATTTGTTATTAAAATTACAGAAGATAGCAAATAATGTATGAATCGTTATCTTTTGTCAAGAAAATATTTGGTTTACATATGTGAAGACACAAGGTGTCAGACTGTCAAATGATATTCATGTGAATCTCACACACTACCATTTGAATTAATTATTCAAGAAATATAGGTTTAAAATGCAGAGGTGAACCATTCTTTGAATGGAGAAATTTAATCTTGGTAGACAGGGCACCCTATAAAAGTCCCTTCCTTTCTTGCATTAGGCTAATGACTCATTTTAGATTTAATGAAAATTGTATTTTGGTAGTGGGATAACTCTTTTATTCTCCCATTAATTGCACAGTTTTAAAATTTATTCAAATAAGTATTTAAGAAGTGCTTGATAAAATCTAATACTCTTTTGATAAAAAGTCAACAAACAGATTTGAAGGGAAATTTTTCAATCTGATTAAGGATAGTTATAAAACCCCACAATTAATACCATACTTGATGGTGAAAGATTCAATGTTTCCCCCTCAATTAGGAACAGGTCAATGATATCTTCTCTCATCACTTTAAAAAAAACTTATTTATTTTGAGAGAGAGAGAACACACACAAGTGGGAAGAGGGGCAGAGAGAGAGAGAAGAGAGAATATATTATCAGCTCAGAACCCAGTATGAGACCTGATCTCAGAGCCCGACGTGGAGCCCGACGTGAGCCACAATCTCACAAAACATGAGGTCATGATCAATATCAAGAGTCAAAATCAGTAAGCTGAAATCAAGAAGGAGATACTTAACTGACTGAGCCACCCAGGTGCCCCTTCATCAATTCTAATCAACATTGTCCTGGAACTTTTAGCCAGGGTAATTAGACAAGAAAAAGAAATAAAATGTACCTGAGTTAAAAAAGAAGAAAGACTATGTCTATTTGCAGATCATATGGTCTTAAATGTAGAAAATCCTAGTGAATTCACATTGGAAAACTACTCAAACTAGTAAGCTCATCAAAGTTTCAGAATACAAGATCAATACACAAAAATTAATTGTATCCTCTGTATTAGAAATGTACAGACCAAAATTAAATTTTATTAATTTTTTAATGTTTTATTTATTTCGGAGAGAAAGAGAGAGAGAGACAGTATGAGCAGGGGAGGGTCAGAGAGAGAGGGAGACACAGACACTGAAACAGTCTCCAGGCTCTGAGCTAGCTGTCAGCACAGAGCCCGAAATGGGGCTCGAACCCAGGAACCATGAGATCATGACCTGAGCGGAAGTCAGACGCTTAACCGACTGAGCCACCCAGGCGCCCCAAGACCAAAAATAAAATTTTAGAAACCTTTGACAATAGCATTAAGAAGAATAAAATACTTATGGTATACAATTATAAAGTAATAAATAATTAACACAATATGTTCAAAACTTGGATTCTAACACTTACAAAATATTGCTGAAAGAAAATTAAATGTAAAGATATTGCAGGTTCAAGAATTGTTAAAATGATTGTGATTAAGACAGAAATACCTCTCAAATTAACCTAAGGATTTAATGTAACCCCTAACAAAATCAGTTGGCTATTTATTTTTCGCATATATGAAGGAGTAGATGCTAATATTTATGTGGAATTTTAAGCTCTAGGATAGGCAAAGTAATCTTGGAAAAGACAAAGCTGGAAAGACTCAATTCAAAGTTCAAAACTTACAACAGTGTCAGAGTAAGTAAATCAGTACAAGACTGCCAAATGATAGAAGTATGAATCAATGGAATATAACTGATAGTCCAAAAAGAAGCCATCACATTTATGATCAATTGATTTTTGGTAACAGTACTAAAACAGTTCAAAGGAGGAAAGAATAGTCTCTTCATGAAATGGCAGTAGGATAACTGGATGACAAAAATATTCACCCAAAATGGATTACAGATCTAAATGTAGAAGCTAAAACTGTAAAGCTCTTAGATGAAAATATAGGAGTGTATCATTATAACCAGAGGTTCAGATAAGGCTTCTTAGATATGACACCAAAAACACAAGTGACAAATGAATTACATGCACATACATATAAGGCACTTCATCAAAATTAAAAATTCTATTCTTCAAAGGATACCAACAGGAAAGAGAGAGGACAGTCCACAGAACGGCAGGATACATTTGAATATTGTGTATCTGATAGGAGACTTGAATCTATAACACATATGTGATAGAAATCTATCTATCTGTATCTATATACATATATAGGTGTATCATATATATGTGAAGACCCCTGACAATAAAGTGATAACAGGACAAATAACACAAATTTCTTAAGTGGGCATATGATTTTTGTGGAGATTTCTGTAATATAGCAATAAGGACACAATAAGATAGTCAATATAATCAATAATCAGGGAAATGCAATTCAAAAGAATAAGGATTATGACAGAATGTCTTAGTACAATGCCTTATGCTGGGATGAAGGGGGCTAATTATAGGAACGGACTAGGAAAATGAAAAAAAAAGCATAATGAGATTCCAGTTCTCACCACTAGCAAGGCTGTAATCAAGACGGATAGTAACAAGTGATGCCAAGGATATGGAAAATTTTAAAATTACAGAACTACCAAGTGGAAATGCTGCTTTTGACAATAGTCTCTAGTTCTTCAAAAGGTTAAAGTTAGTTGTCTTTTTGGGTGATGAAAATGTTCTAAAATTAATTGCAATGATGGTTATATATATATCAGGTAATACACTGAAACTCACTGAATTGTGCACTTTAAAATTTTTTAATGTTTATTGATTGTTGAGACAAAAATACAGACAGAGGGCTAGTGGGGAGCAGAGCAGCAAGAGAGACACACAGAATCCAAAGCAGGTGCCAGGCCCTGAGCTGCCAGCACAGAGTCTGATGCAGGGCTTGAACCCACAAACCATGATATCACACCCTGAGCTGAAGTCAGACACATAACCAACTGAGCCACATAGGCACCCCTTTTAATTTTATTTTTTAAATATTTATATTTGAAGAGAGACAGGCAGACAGAGTGCAAGTGGGGGGGGGCAGGGAATTGTGCACTTTAAATAGGTGAATTCTATGTTAAGCACATTATAAATCAGTTATTGTTTAAAAAATATAATACATATGCAATGCTCAAAACACTAAAGAAAAATAGGAATCAAATTCAATTTTAATGAAGGAACAACTGCTTTCATGTTTATAAATGTAACAACTTGCCTTGTTTTGACAACCTTGGCCAGCATTGAGGGAGAAATCAAAGATGTATATAGAACCACATATTTCTAAAGAAACTGAAAGCTTATAAAGATAGGTATATCATCGGAATTTATCAATAGGCAACCAAGCTATGACTGTCATCAACCTAAGTCTACTCCCTCCTCAAAGACACACTCAGTGGAATTATTGAAGTCATTATTCTTCTGCCTAGTTGGAAGTTCTTCTTTTTTTTCACGTTCTTTGTAGAAAGTCAAGATGTTTCCTTATTTACTATGTCATGTATGAGGGCTCCCAAAGACTCCATTATAACTGTCAGAAAACACTGTAAGAAGGCAAATTGCACATGCCTTTTTTCCAGGTGGCATCTGCTTATCTGTGAAATATTCTCTTCCCCCATCTCTCTCTTTGAAGAAAATAAGGATTGACAAAATAAAAATGCTTGATTTTCCTACATGTCAAATAGACTATATGGAAGGTGGTCAGGCGTGAGACCTCTTATATGTAAAGAAGTTGCCTTCAGAAAAACAACTTTGGGCATACCACTGCAGCCAAGACTAAACCAGAGAGTGCTGAGAGACTATCACCTGAAGGGAATTTCCAACTTTCAAGTCTTCCTAAAAATCTCCCTATTGTTACACACCATTGGGATATGTTAGTACTTTGAAGTCTGACTTTACAAATGACAATAACAACCAATCTTAACTAGGGGTACCCATAGAGGGTACACAGCACCAAGGAAATAAGTGTTCATTTCTTCACTTTCTGTACTCACCCCAGTCCGTTTTTCAAAGTGGGAGAAAGTCATGCAGTAAAGAGAAGGTAGGGATAGATTTGGCCACTTCCCATTCAAATTCTGCTTAAAGTTTAGGAAAGGATGAGTGTTAAATTACAAGTGCAACTGAAGGTTTAACTGTATCGAATTTATTACACTTAGGATTTTGGAGTCTGCCTAAAACATTTGTAAGGAAAAGAAAAGTTCAGAGGAAATGACCTAAGATAGAGGAGAAAAATAGAAAGCGTTCATTCTGAAATAATATTTGTAAAAAGAAGACACTTGTTGGGATGAGCACTGGTGTTATACATAAGGGATCAATCACTGGAATCTACTCCTGAAATCATTATTGCACTATATGCTAACTAATCTGGATGTAAATTTAAATACATACATACATATATACATACATACAATTAAAATGAAAATAAATGAATAAAGTAAAAAGAAACACAAAACAAAGGATATATACTAAGATTCAGAAAACATGGGCTAAGTAAATATATCAGATTATTTACATTGTAACTTCAGCATCTTAATTTGCTTAGAGATATGGGAGGGTAGAGATGGGCTAGTTAGTTAGAAGGATACAAAATGTTTACAATAATTAAATGGAATTCCAGATTGATTAATAAAACAATTTATGAAGACTTAATTAAACTAATAATATATACATTTTAGAAGAAGTCTTAATATTCTGGTGACTCTCTTCATTGGTTTAAATGGAAGTAAAGAGAGGTATTTCTCAGAGTTTATTCATCTTTTACCGTCCACATTTTCTTATAAGTAAATAATATTCCTGATGCTGTGTCAGACGTTAGGTGTGAAATGGAAAATACTCCAGATGTTATCCCTTCAAGAATTTAAGATGCAGTAAAAACATATAAATAATAAATATATTAAATACTAATAAAATTTGCAGAACACAATGAAGAAAGCAAATAATACTGAATGTGAAAATCAAAGAAGAACAAGTATATGTTGGACTGACTTACTTTTGTGGGGTTGCCTAGAATGCTTTATTAGTACATAAGATTTAAACTGTGATTCAAAGAATAGTGATGAGTTACGATTTGCAAAGATGAAATCATTGTTATGATATTCTGAGTGTTAAATTGGAAAGAACTCAATATATACTAGCTCTGAACTTAAGTGAGTAAGAAGTGTATAGTGTGAAAGGAATGTGTGCAAGACATCGGGGGGATGCACATTGACGGTGCAAGGTTAGGGACAAGAATGAATACTTGAGGTCTTTGAAAAGTTTTAGGTGACCAGTTATGTGATTGCCTTTCATTTTTATCATGATTGGTTACTGCATGGAGTATTCAGAATTCAGGGAGAAAAGAAGAAAGGTCAGGAGATCATTTCAATAAAGAATGTAGGTAAAGAATGTCTGTACTCCATGTGGAGACAATAGTCATTGACAAAAATGGACAGAATCTGTAATACATTTTGGATATAGATCATATATGGATTAAGATAACAATGACTAAGGGGCGCCTGGGTGGCTTAGTCGGTTAAGCGTCCGACTTTCGCTTAGGTCATGATCTCGCGGTTCGTGGGTTCCAGCCCTGCATCGGGCTCTGTGCTGACTGCCAGCTCAGAGCCTGGAGCCTATTTCAGAGTCTGTGACTCCCTCTCTCTCTGACCCTCCCCTGCTCATGCTGTCTCTCTCTCTCTCTCTCGTAGAAATAAATAAAAATATTTAAAAAAAAAGATAACTGACTAAGATAACAACTCCTAGATTTCTGACTTGGCTACTATGGGCTTGGTGGAGACATTTTTCGTGGCTAGGAAGAAATGAGGGTGGGAATTCACCTTGTTTAGTGGTGGGAATAAAACATTTCATTTTGGATATGTAAATTGAAATATACCTTTTTGAATATATTCTCAAACTGAGATATAAAGTATGTAATTAAATAGAGGAAACCAATGATCATGGTTATAAGTGTAAAAACATTGCCATGGCCTTGAGAAGGCAGAAATGCAGATTCTAAAAGATTAGTGAATATTGTTCACCTTTCTTATCTTGGCATTGAAGGATTACAGGGAGAGTAATGAAGGCAGAGAGGATAGAAAAATAATATAAAATCTAGGAGTAAAAAGAATTATTATTATAGACAATGCACAATTAAAACTAAAGTGTGAGAATGAGAGAAGAATAAAAGAGAAAAAAAGATTTGGGTCAGATATTTGAGTTTGGGGTTCTTCAAGAGAAATAAAATACAGAGGAGTATTCCTACCTGAGGCATAAAATTCAGGTAGTTATTGAGGTGAAAGAAGCAAACAAAATAATATATGACCACACTATACAGTTAACACAATCCCTATAAAAATACCAACAGCATTTTTCACAGAACTAGAACAAACAATCCTAAAATTAGTATGGAACCACAAAAGACTTCAAATAGTCAAAGCAACCCTGCAAAGTAATACCAAAGATGAAGGCATCACAATTCTGGACTTCAAGTCACATTACAAAGCTGTAATAATCAAAACAGTATCAACTCACAAGTCAGAATGGCTAAAATTAACAACACAGGAAACAACAGATGTTGGTGAGGATGCAGAGAAAGGGGAGTCCTCTTATACCACTGGTGGGAATGCAAACTGGTATAGTAACCCTGGAAACAGGGTGGAGGTTACTCAAAAACTTAAAAGTAGAACTATTCTACAACCCAGCTATTGCACTACTAGATATTTACCCAAAGGATACAAAAATACTAATTCAAAGGGATGCATGCATCTTGATATTTTTATCAGCATTATCGATAATAGCTAAATTAAAGAAAGAGCCCAAATGTCCATTGACTAATAAATGAATAAAAAAGATGTGGTACAGTTGATGGACATTCAGGCTCTTTCTATAATTGATATGCCACTATATAACATCAAGGTGCATGTCTCCCTTTGAATCAGTATTTTATATACGTATACATATATATACATTAATACACACATACACAGTGAGTTGTTAGCCATGAAAAAGAATAAAAATGAAATCTTGCTATTTGCAATGATGTGGATGGAGCTGGAGAGTATTATGTTATGTAAGTCAGTCAGAGAAAGAGAAATACCATTTGATTTCACTCATATATGGAATTTAATTAACAAAACAAATGAACATGTATAGAAAAAAGAGAAGCAAACCAAGAAACAGACTCTTAAATATAGAAAACAAATTGATGGTTACTGGAGAGGAGGTGGGTGGGGGGATTGGTTAAATAGGAGATGGAAATTAAGGAGGGCACTTGTGATGAGCACCAGGTGTTATGTGTAAGTGAAGAATCACTAAATACTACACCTGAAAATAATATTACACTGCATGTTAACTAGCTGGAATTTAAATAAAAACATTAAAAAGGAAAGAAACACATTGTACTGGCACAAGACTAGAACATAGATCAATAGAACAAAATTGAAAATCCAGAAATAAACCCACAACTATATCATCAATTAATTTTTGGCAAAGCAGGAAAGAATATTCAATGAGAAAAAGACAGTCTCTTCAATAATGGTACCGGATAACCTGGTCAGTTACATGCAAACGAAAGAAACTGGAGCACTTTCTTTCCCTATACACAAAAAGAAATTTAAAATAGACTGACAGCCTAAATGTGAGACCTAAAACCATAAAATTCCCGGAAGAGAACATAGTCAGCAACATCTTTGACACCGAAAATAGCAACATTTTTCTAGGTATGTATCCTGAGGCAAGGGATACAAAAGCAAAAATAAACATCAATATTCAACACTTCTGCACAATGAAAGAAACAATCAACAAAACTAAAAGACAATCTACAAAATGGAAGAAGATATTAGCAAATTGAGTATATGATAAAAGGTTATTATCCAGGGGTGCCGAGATGGCTCAGTTGGTTAAGCATCTGACTTTGGCTCAGGTCATGATCTCATGGTTCCTAGGTTTGACCCCCACGTCGGGCTCTGCTGACAGCTAGCTCAGAGCCTGGAACCTGCTTTGGATTCTTTGTCTCCCTCTCTCTCTCGTAAATAAATAAAATATTTTAAAAATTAAAAAATAAAAAATGGTTAGCATCCAAAATACATGAAGAATTTATACAACTTAACACCAAAAGAAAAAAATAATAACCAAATTAAAAATGAGCAGAAGACATGAACAGACATGGCCAAAGATGGCCAATAAAGACATGAAAAGATGTTCATCAGCACTTATCATCCAGGAAATGAAAATCAAAACCACAATGAGACTCACATCTGTCAGAATGGCTAAAATCAATAACACAAGAAACAACAGGTATTGAAGAGGATGTGTAGAAAAAGGAAAACTTGTGCACTGTTGGTGGAAATGAAAACAGGTGCAGCCACTATGTAAAACTGCGGAATTTCTTCAAAAAATTTAAAAATAGAACTACCTTATTATCCAGCAACTACACTACTAGGCTTTTGCCCAAAGAATACAAAAACACAAATTCAAAGATATATGTGAAGCCCTATGTTTCCTAGAAGCATTATTTACAATAGCCAAATTATGGAAGCAGCCCAAGTGTCATTGCTAGATGAATGGATAAAGAAGATGTGGTATACATAGATAAAATGGAATGTTACTCATCCATAAAAAAGAATTAAATCTTGCCATTTGCAATGACATGAGCGGAGATACAGAGTATTATGCTAAGCAAAATAAATCCGTCAGGAAAGACAAATACCATATGATTTTACTCATATGTGGAATTTAAGAAACAAAAGAGCAAAAGGAAAAGAGAGAGAAGAGAGAGAGACAAACCAAGAAACAGACTCCTGCTTATAGAGAACAAACTGAAGGTCACCAGGGGGGAGGTGGGTGAGGGTATAGGTTAAATAGGTGATGGGGATTGCGAAGGGCACTTGTGATGAGCACTGGGTGTAGAAATGCTGAATTACTATATTGTTCACCTGAAACTAATATAACACTGCATGTTATGTATGTTAACTAAATGAAACTAAGATCTTAAGAAAAAAAAGAAAAATAAAAAACCAGGTTACCAGCAACAGGAAAATGCCCCTTTTGTTACTGATCCAGTGAAGAAAACTTTACTGCATTAACCAAGCAAGGGAAACTGACTGAGCTGTCATTGCTGCCTTTGCTTCACAGGGGATTTGATCTGCTACAACAATTTCTGCTCTAGAGAGATTCCTCCATCGTTCCTGCTTATTTTTAACAAAATCAAATTAGCGCAGTCTGAGTTACATGCTGTTGCCCTTTTTTGCAAGAGAAGCTTGGAAAATGAATATCTAGTAGTTTCAGCTTCATTAGTGGGAAGCTAGATGTGCTTCCCTCTGAGAGTCACAGTAGAGTCAATTCTCTAAACAAACAAACAAACAAACAAAAAAGTGGCCCAGATGCTACACACACACACACCATAAATATTCAGGACAAAACATCCCATTTGCTGTCCAAAATATATTGAACTTGTAATATACAAATTGCCCTAACCCCTAAAAATACCATGCATAATGAATCTATCCACTATACAATCAATAATAAAACCAGCTCATTCTCACAAGAGAGCAAATAAAATATCACCAGATCCTGCATCAGCTGATCAAAATCTTTGATAATAACCACTCCTTCTTCTGTTTTTTCATGGTTCCTTTTAAAAAATTCTTTTATTTATGGATTAAATTATAAGGTTATCAACTAATAACATCATATGAGGTAGTAGGGAAAAGAGAGGGAATCACTCATTTTAAATAAAAAAGCAATTAAGGAAATACAGAAAGTGGGGCACCTGTGTGTCTGTCAATCAAGTGTCTGACTTTGGCTCAGGTCATGATCTCCTGGGTCATGAGTTCCAGCTGTGATTCAGGCTCTGTGCTGACAGCTCAGAGCCTGAAGCCTCCTTTGGATTCTTTTTCTCTCTCACTCTCTACTTCTCTCCTGCTCATGGTTTTGTCTTTCTCTCTCTCTATATAAGAAATAAACATGAGAAGAAAAGAAGAGAAAACACAGAAATAAATTTTGTACCAATGTTGTACTTGGTGAATATGACTTTCCTCATCTAAAACCAGTTCATGTTTCCTCTTACATTCTGTTGGGACTAAACTGGTCATGTTTCTTTACTTGATGATATGACTCTCATTCCTGAGGGTTCTGATTACTTGGAGCTCATTCCTGTAAAAGATTTCACTAGCTTTTATTACTTGTACAGGAGGTAGTCCAGAGAACGACTTTTATTCAATCCACACATCTCCCATTTCCCTATACAGGCTCAGGTGAACACTAGCCAATGCAAAATACATTTTTGGTCACAATGAATACTCCAAATATTCAAAGGGCACTCTCAGCCTCCAGTTTAATACAAACTTTTCTTTATTCTTAACGGAGGCAGTGTATTTACATATAAAAATCTCAGAGTTAAGAATTCAGAGTCAATACGATAGTAAAGTATAATTTGTTCATGGGTAATTAGGCATAGTATTGGGAAACACCAATTGTTTCAAATCCTTTGAATCCAAAGTACAAACATTTAAATATTGAAAAAAAAATACCCTACATTTGCTTGTTTGGTCAGAGAATTAACAAGAATCTGTGATTTTACCAAATTAGGTTATGGCAAATTTTTGAACACTAAACTCAGTATTATAACCAGAACTCAGTTAACATTTACAGATTGTTGAAAAGATCAACTTGAGGAATATTTCTCTATGGGCAAATTGGTATCAAACACACTATTATTTCACATCAGTGTGTATTTGTGCATGTGTGTGCAAAACCTATAGAATGTCTGACAACTTTTGATGCTTACAGTAAATTTTTATATCCAGATAAACACATTTGATGATGCTTATTGAAGCAACAGTATTTATAACATAATGGCTTAGACTTCCTCTTTTTAGAATTTCAGTGTTAAAAATTATTTTCAATTTCAGTAACAAACATCGTCCAGGTTGCCATTTCTCAATTTCTTTTCTCCAAAAGTTTCTGCAATGCGATTTTGTCATGTACTTGTTCCCAAGCTGCTTAGCACTGCCAAGACTTCCACTATACATCACACAGCCTCAAAATTGGTTGTATGTAGATTCTAAGTTGCCACTGTCACCTAGACATTAAAATCAGCTTTGAGATCTTTCTATTCAACCCTCTATCCATTGTTAACATCATTAATTCACTTTTGCAGTTTCGCAAATCTCTTTAGTACTTAGAAAACAAGCACAAATCCTACTTCTGGGACAAACCATCATACATGAATAGCTTTCTATCTCTCTTGCTAATGAATATGTGCAAAATATCTAATGTTTCTTAAAATCTAATCTATTCCTGTCCCTGACTGGCTAGATCTAGCTTAATGACACATGTATGGACCCTGGAATTATAAGAGAAAAGTAAAATCATTTTTCTGATTTTGGCACAAGTGAAATAAAAAAGGGAAGGAATCTTGTTTGTGACTTAGAAACAGCAACCACAACCATAACAACATGGGTCAATGGGGCTCTCAGACTCCATCAAATTAAAGTATCTGGATGAGAGTAGAAGCTTGTGGATGAAGACTAATAGAGAAAGATGGGCAATGGAAAAAAATTAAAGGAAAGGAGTATAAATGTTACCCTTCTAATCAACATTCATTAAATCATAGGAAAGGAGATTTGAATACTAACAGATGATTTTTATGCACACTAGCACTTGAGAACCAGTGATCTGAAAGAATATATAATTAGCAAGCCCTTTAGACTGTCTCCTTCAAATAGTAATTATCTCAGTCATGCTTTTGTCATATACTGGAAAGCAACCAATTTATTGTCAGATTAGGAGATGAGTGCCTTATGTGCATATTTCATGTAAATGATTCAAGATAAATTTTAATGATTCAGAACCTGGATGCTAATATTAACATTCTGTTGTTGAAAACTTTGAGATGCCAAAGAAATTTTTTCTAGCATAGATGAATGGTATTTCCATATTATGTTAAATTTATGGATGATATATTTTGACACTCACTTTAAAGTATTGCATGGCACAAGGTGTCTTATTAGACATACAAAGATATCTGGTTTAATTGAGTTCTAGACAATTATAGGTAGAAACAGTAAATAGGTAATAGCATAAGTAATTTTATAAAGGCATTTTCAAAAGATGATGACATAATTGCTTTTAATGATAGAGTATCCTTCAGGTATAAGACATTAAAATGTGTTCCTTGGAAAATATTATTTAAATTAAAGAAAAAGAACAGATTTTTTTATTTCTTCCATTTTCTTTGAACTTTTCATATTTGAAAAGATAAGAACTACATTTCTTTTCAAGAAAGTGATTGTTATATGAATGGCTGGCTTTGATTAATTTTTGCAAAATTTTTGACTTACAGGATCTGTACTTCCTATAACTATTACATTCTTCTTCAAATACATTTTAGAATGACTTTTTTTTTTACAATCCCAGTGTGATTTTCCAAAATGACCAAATTAGAATTTGAATAAAATAAACTCATAACCTACATAAAGCAAATCATATCAGTATTCTGATGAGTAGAATAAGAACTTTAGGAGTTAATCTTCAATTATGTAATATTAACCAGGAGAAATGTCCACTTCTTGCTGAAGAGGTAAATACATTTTAGCTATCTGTGGACTATTGACAAATCTTCTATGCTTGAAGGAGAATAAAACTTATTTTCTAAATTGTTTTGTATTTTTTATTTTTCTTAAATAGTTTATTTTCAAGTTGGTTTCCATATAACACCCAGTGCTCATCCGAACAAGTGCCCTCCCCATGCCCATCACCCCCTCCCCATCTCCCCCACTCTCATAAGCCCTGTTTGTTCTCAGCATTCAAGAGTCTCTCATGGTTTGCCTCCCTCCCTCTCTCCAACTATTTTTCCCCTTCTTCTCTCGCATGGTCCTCCGTTATGTTCCTCCTAATCTACCTATATGTGCAAACACATGGTATCTGTCCTTCTCTGCCTGACTTATTTCGCTCAGCATAACATTCCGAAGTTCCATCCACGTTGTTACAAATGGCCAGATTTCATTCTTTCTCATTGCCATGTAGTATTCCATTGTATAGATGAACCACATCTCCTTGATCCCCTCATCAATTGATGGACATTTAGGCTCTTTCCATGATTCGGCTATTGTTGAAAGTGCTGCTATGAACATTGGGGTACATGTGCCCCTGTGCATCAGAACTCCCGTACCCCTTGGTTAAATTCCTAGCAGTACTATTGCTGAGTCTTAGGGGAGTTCTATTATTAATTTTTTGAGGAACCTCCACACTGTTTTCCAGAGGGGCTGCACCAGTTTACATTCCTACCAACAGTGTAGAAATAGGAGAATACAATTTAAACTATAGAACCACTAAAGGCATATTTCACAAATACGTAACTACCCTGGATAATTAAGTACCTGCAACACAGTCTGGAGAGACTTCCTTCACTGGTAACTGTCTGCTTCAAAGAGCAAACACTATGGTGAAATTGTGAGAAGCAAGAGAGTTGCTCTGGAAGAGAGTTATTTGATTCCATAACAGGTTTTCACTTTTTAAATAGAATAAAGAATGGTCAGGTTTTTTTCCACTAATGCTTAGTGTTGGGGGGGAGGGTAAAATTAAATTAAATTTATATGTTAGCCAAGAGTTGTCTAAATTGATACCAACATGTTCTAGAAAGTTTGTATATTGCAGAAAAGGTTCCTGGCCTTAAGAGGTGAATTAAATAAGCATGTCTTTAATGTGGGGAAGAAATAATCAGTATGTAGCATTTTATTTCTTGGCATAATATCTTGGGGAATAATGATTAAAGCTTCCTCAAACAGGAATTTAATATGGAGTAAAACCTGGTTTGCGAGCATAATCCATTCTGGAAACATGTTTGTAATCCAAAGCACTTGTATATCAAAGAGAATTTCAAAAATCATTGGGTCAGCTGTGATCATGTGATGTTCAAAGTCACTTACTACTCACTCATGTTGCAAGACACTGCTTGCTTATCAAGTTAATATTTATTAGAGATGTTTGCTCACCTTACAGAGCACTAGCAGAAAAACTTATTCAACAATCCAAGGTTTTACTATAATTTGAAACTTTTATAGCACTCTCAAAAAAGTAATATAGAAATGTTAGTCTTTGAATAAATCTGAGATCACATAAAGCTTGTAAAAAAAAAAAGGAGATATGCCAACAGTTAACTGCTTATGTTTGAGTAATTGCTAATATTATTTTTCAGTTCAAATTTTTTTAAAAAAACTAAACTAATTCAATGTTTCAATAATGGCCATATAATGGATTTGGGCTTATTAATTCATTATATGACTTTTCTTATGCAGACTGTTGGTAGGATTTCCAGTAATACAGCCTGCATATATTCAAAATATTGCTGTAGTGCCTTGATTTCCTAACTTTTTATTCTATTTTTTCGTTGTCTTTTATATTTCTTATTATTTACATATGTATTGCTAAGCATCTATTTCTCCAATTTACATTTATTTTTTAAAGTTTATTTATTGTTGAGAGAGAAAGAAAAAGAGAGAGAGAGGGAGAGAGAGAGCAAGCAAGGGGGAGTTCAGAGAGAGCGTGTGAAAGAGAATTCTAAGCAGTTTCTGCACTGTCAGAGCTAAGCCTGACATGGGGCTCAATCTCACAAACCCAAACTGTGAGACCTGAACTGACCTGAAATCAAGAGTTGGACGCTAAACTAACTGAGCCACCCAAGTGCCCCTCCAATTCACATTTAATGTAATAATTGCTTTTGTGATTCTCTGAATTATGTTAACTTTTCTATACTGTGACTCTTTGCCTTCTCTCATGCTTCTTGAATAGCTGACTAGTGAATGAGCTATAGTACAGAACAATAAAATAAAACATTTTGTTACATTCTTTGTAACATTTGTATACCCATATAAACTGGCATACAAATAAGAACGTTGAGACACAAGAAGATAAAGTAATTACTAGTAAGAGATCTTAGAGCTTTTGCTATTTCACCCCACATATGCCCAATTTAGTCATATGATTTAATCCTTAGGATATAATCCTTTGTCTCAATGTTTTCATATTCTAGATTATCATTATTATAAAATTATAACTTGTTATCAAATTTTAGCTACCATTTAATTCAGCAAGTGTGCTACTATTCTATTCATTTATTGAAGACATTCAGAGCAAACAGTTTATATATTATCTTGTGATAGCAAAAGAAAACAAATATTGTTTTTGTTGCCTATTATTTTGAGGCATTTGAATATAGTGATGTAAGTTGCTAGCTTAAAATAAGTTTTAAAGTATAAAAGTATTTTCTTAGCTTTAATGAACTTCCCAAGTCTTTAGAACTAATTCTTCCAAACATGTTACAAGAGATTTGCTTCTCATTTAAATTATTGTCAGTGATAGACCATTTAATAAGGCTAGTTATGCAGGTACTGACAGTTATAATTCTGTATTCACCACAGACAATTTTAATTTGACTAACATAATAAGTCTTAATCATATCAATGTCACCATCTATTAGAGATATTAATATGCTATCAACCCTGCAAATATGGCATTGGTGTTATTATTCATTAACTGTGAAAATTTTTAATTTGTTTATTAAGTATCTACATTGCCAAACCAACTTCTGCTTATGATATCATTATTTACTTCCAAGAGGTTTTAATTTCATATTTTGGTTCTACTTCAGGTTATATTTCTTGACAAAAATGTTTTTAACAAAATAATTTTGACAAATTTTTTACCTGCTATTTTTTTAAGAAAAAATATTAATAACTAACAAATATAGAAAAGGGTACACACATCACAGATTACATACAGTCTACCTCTAGACATTGTGAGTTCCCAACTATACATAAAAATATCCAAGTCCATGACTGGCTACACATCATTGCAACGCTAACATATGTCCATCTTTTTATTTTAGACATTTTGGTGCCTGTGCAGTGGCATTTTATAGCCCTTTTAATGTTAATACCATATTGTGTGACAGCATTCTTTCTTATGATAGTAAATCAGAATTCCAATACTTTTCTTCATTATGGCTATAGGGGATTATAAATTTCATTAATATTTTCAAAGATCCACACTATAGATTTACAGATTTTCTCGATTTTATATTCAATTTCAATTTCATTTTATTCTATTCTTATCTTTATTATTTCCATTTACTACTTTCATTGAATAGATTGCCACATTTCCAACCTTCATGAGATAAAATTTTACCACTGTGTTTTCAGTCTTTCTCTTTCCAAATCTAGCACACAGATACAAATACAGAAAGATATAAATAATGCTAATATATATCTGATATATCAGGCTTCTTACTATCATGTAGGCATATGTATATTTTGAAGTCCTTAAACTCAAAAATAAACATAAAAACAAAATATTTATTAGCATTTATCTTGATATTATTAAGAAAGCATGTTCTAGCAGAACATAAGAATTTTTTTAACCTTTTCGCAGATTTAATTTAGAGGGAAATAGAAGATATAATTTGCTACACACTAAGCTATTATTTAGTGTATAATCATTTGACTGAAAAATTAAACAGTTTTGTATATTCTCAATCCAGATTAAATCAGTTGCAACGTGACATGAATATTTAATCTCATGTACATGACTTTATCCGGTGAATGAAATATTAGACCATGTTATATCATTTGCTTTGCCCTTTATCTTCCAGAAAACCTGCCATATATTCTGAAATAAATATAAATAAATACATATACACACGTATATATGTATGCATTTATATACATATATACATATTTATATATGTATATATATATACATATATGCACACACATATTCTCATTCTAAGACATTAGTGTTTCATAACACAGATATACTACAGACAGTGATGAAACTAAACAGTCATAACCGAGGTAAAAATAATTTCCCAACTAGATTGAAAAGAAACAATACAAATAAATAAGAAAATCACTTCCTGTATCAATATTGTTATGATAAATAAAATGATTTCAGAGCACTAAAGTATGGCTACTTTACTAACTTAGAGTATATTATTGTATTAATATGTTGCCTTCAACTTTTATTTTATAGTGTAGTAAATAAAAGCCCAGAATATTATTAGCTTGATTATACAGACACATTATCTTCGTTATAATATATTCATTGAAAATATAAATATCTATAAATTTTGAAATATATTTTCTACTTGTTAAAAATCTACAAGAGAAAGAAATCAGTAGTGTTGAATTAATTTCTTGGGAAAAAAATGAAACAGCTTCTAATTAGTCTTGTAGATGTGTCTGAAATCCAGAAAGATGAAAATGTACCAGCTTGATTTCAATTATCACCAAAAACCAAAGTAAAACAAAAACTCTCATGAATCATTGGTTAATATAATTTAATTGATTATAATATTTTGGAAAGAATTGCCACCAAAGTTTACTTTATAAACTAGCCTCATTTTTAAAAAACAATCTAGAGCAGTAATTAAACTCATGTAATACTCAAAATGGATGACAGACCTAAATGTGAGACAGGAAACCATCAAAACTCTAGAGGAAAAAGCAGGCAATAACCTCTTTTACCTCAGCCACAGCGATTTCATGCTCAACATGTCTCCAAAGGCAAGGGATTAAAAGCAATTCAAGATAAAAAGCTTGATAAAGTGACAACAAATAATGTTGACTATATTTAACCACTGCATATTAAGGGTATCATATTGTTAATTGATTATACTGTATTAGCTTACGTTGATCTAAAATTCATACAAAACTATATAACTCTAACAATGTTGCTTAACAATATGATTTCAAGTACAGTCAACTTTTGATGCTCAGAAACATTGAAAATACAACTTTCCTACATTCAGCTTGACTTTTCATATGGATGTTTATTTTGAGACAAAATAAAAATGAAATGATACATAGAATTTTGTGGTTATACTGACAACTCAATAAAAAATAAAAAATATGTAGTAAAATTAGTATATTAAAAATGGATAAAACATGGAAACTTTACAAGTAAGAATGATTTGAAGCTCTGATTTTAACTTTATGTATTCTACTACATGAGTTAACTTTTTAAATACAATTTATTGTCAAATTGGCTAATATACAGTGTGTGCAGTGTGCTCCTGGTTTTGGGGCTAGATTCCCATGGTTCATTGCTTACATGCAACACCCAGTGCTCATCCCAACAAGTGCCCTCCTCAGTGCCCATCACCCACTTCCCCTCTCCCACACGTCCCCATCAACTCTTTGTTCTCTGTATTTAAGAATTTCTTATGGTTTGCCTCCTTCTCTCTTTGTTTGTAACTATTTTGTTCTCCTTCCCGTTCTCCATGTTCTTCTGTTAAGCTTCGCAAGTTCCATATACGAGTGAAAACATATAATATCTGTCTTATTCTGACTGACTTAATTCACTTAGCAAAATACCCTCCAGTTCCATCTACGTTGCTGCAAATGGCAGGATTTCATTCTTTATCATTGCCAAGTAGTATTTCATTGTACATATAAACCACATCTTCTGTATCTATTCATCAGTTGATGAACATTTAGGCTCTTTACATAATTTGGCTATTGTTGAAAGAGCTACTATAAAGATTGGAGTACATGGTCCCCTATGAATCAGCACTCCTGTATCCTTTGGATAAATTCTTGTAGTGCATTTGCTGGGTCCTAGGGTAGTTCTATTTTTAGTTTTTTGAGGAACCACCACACTGCTTTCCAGACCAACTGCACCAGTTTGCATTCCTACCAACAGTGCAAGAGGGTTCTCATTTCTCCATATCCTCACCAGCATCTGTTTCCTGAGTTGTTAATTTTAGCCACACTAACCAGTGCAAGGTAATATCTCATTGTGGTTTTGATTTGTATTTCCATGATGATGAGTGACATAGAGCATCTTTTCATGTGTCTGTTGGCCGTCTGGATGTCTTCTTTGGAAAAGAGTCTATTCATGTCTTCTGCCCATTTTTTACTAGGTTATGTGTTTTTGGGTGTTGAGTCTGGTAAGTTCTTTAAAAATTTTGGATACTAACCCTTTATCTGATATATCATTTGCAAATATCTTTACTCATTCTGCTGGTTGCCTTTTAGTTTTGTTGTCTCCTTTGCAGTGCAGAAGCTTTTTATCTTGATTGCTTTTAATCCCTTGCCTTTGGAGACATGTTGAGCATGAAATCGCTGTGGCTGAGGTAAAAGAGGTTATTGCCTGCTTTTTCCTCTAGGGTTTTGATGGTTTCCTGTCTCACATTTAGGTCTGTCATCCATTTTGAGTATTACATGAGTTTAATTACTGCTCTAGATTGTTTTTTAAAAATGAGGCTAGTTTATAAAGTAAACTTTGGTGGCAATTCTTTCCAAAATATTATAATCAATTAAATTATATTAACCAATGATTCATGAGAGTTTTTGTTTTACTTTGGTTTTTGGTGATAATTGAAATCAAGCTGGTATATTTTCATCTTTCTGGATTTCAGACACATCTACAAGACTAATTAGAAGCTGTTTCATTTTTTTCCCAAGAAATTAATTCAACACTACTGATTTCTTTCTTTTGTAGATTTTTAACAAGTAGAAAATATATTTCAAAATTTATAGATATTCATATTTTCAATGAATATATTAAAATGAAGAAAATATTTCTGTATAATCATTATGAATATCTCTAACTATACATGATTTGATATAGATAAACAGTGACTTTCACACATTCTATTAAAATATTTAGTGCAGTTAAAGACAGACTAAACTGTTGATGAATTTATTTGCTTTTAACTACCTGTAAAGTATGTTGCATCCACTGATGATGATTTAATAATGTAAATGTCAACAATCATAAATATTTATCTTTGCAAAATAATAATTCATAGTCATTTGGTAAATTTTTTAGAGTGTTTTTAAATTAGATAACCTATGGTTGATAATTTTATAGAATATTTCCTTGTTTACTTTCTAAGACATGTAGACTCTTGTTTTCCAGACAATTTTCCCATTGTGTAATGCTTTGTGCATTTGGCTCAAAATCTCCATGCTTTATTAGCTTGCCCATAAATAATGCAGGGAAGAAATTTTACATGTTAGGAATATTTGTACCCACTTCACAGATCCCTGTTTTGTTGTGGTCGTTGTTTGTTTCTTTGCCTCCCCAAGTCAAAACTTGTCTAGCACAGGCAATTTTTTTCACTTATAAAGTATTTATACTAATAGGTAACATAAGATTGAAATTACATATTCCCCAGTATATTTCTCCTTTACTGCTTAAAAAACTGCAAAAATTCTTGTTGGCCATTATTTATATAAAAAGTAGGAACTCTCATAAATCTCAATTTTCATCTAACTGTGGAGGAACTCACCACTTCTGTAATATGCTATAAAATAATTTAATAAATGAACAATATTTTCAGAGTCTTCTAATATAACAATATGAGATCAAAATATATTTCTGTTTATAATGGTTTTGCTTGTGTGCATCATTAACTATTATTACCACAAAAGGCCAGGGTGTGTTTTCTCAGTATTATAGAACTTTCTGAATTGTGTTATTCAGTCAAAAATACTAAAGATGTTCTAAACACTTTAGTCAAATTTATAAAACATAAGTACTTGAACATACTTGAAAGTTGTAGCTATTTGATTTCTTATTCAGAAATTTTACATTCTGTATTTTACATTCTGTATAAATTTCCTGGGAACGGTTTCACAGAATTGTTATTTAAAATCTCATGAAAATGCACAAACTTGACCTATGTTTCATTATTTTTAAAAATGTTTTATTTATTTTTGAGACAGAGAGAGAGACAGCGTGATCAGGGAAGGGTCAGAGAGAGAGGGAGACACAGAATCTGAAGACAGTCTCCAACCTCTGAGCTAGCTGTCAGCACAGAGCCCAACGCGGGGCTCAAACCCACGAACTGTGAGATCATGACCTGAGCTGAAGTCAGACGCTTAACGGACTGAGCCACCAGGCACCCCTACGTATGTTTCATTATTAAGGAGAACGATTCAAATTGTTTCTATAAACTTTCTGATAATAATTTAGGCCCAAGTCCAGAAACATGTTTTTAGAAAATCATTAATTGTTACTTCCTCTGAAAACTATTCAGACCAGGATGAAAGTGTCATGATGACCATTTTTCTTGCTATTTACATGCTCTGTTAGCATTACCTTGGATCTCTATGTGTTATTTTATTCAAGAGTCTTAAAGCGATGCACCGTATAGTGAGAATGATTTTGTTAAAACTAAATTTCAGTTTTAGTGCAAACTGGTAAGTTAACCATGTCACACTGTACTGTGAATTAATGAAAATATGAGGGTACCACTATCTGATCCCTATTCTCAAGAATGACACATGTAGTTGAGTAGATTGAAACAGTGCCACATCCAAGGGGCCACACCATTCACAGCATAGACATTGTTACCTTATTTGAAAGCATACTATTATTTCAGCTGTTTTTTCTCATTCAAGGTTAGAATATTTACACAATAATAAAAGTCGATCTAATAGAGTCAACATATACAAAGTACATTATTTCTATTTAGGAAAAGAAATTATTATGAATAATAATTTCCTTCTATTAGGAAAAGGAAGACACTAAGACTTTGTTCATTCAAAATTATATAACTTAGCCCAAGTTTCAAAACAAGACATTGTTTTGCAATGTAATTTGGGGATCATAAAATATCTATAATTTTGTTTATACTCTTGCAATGGTTACATTTATCATTTAAAAATTTTTTAGCATGTATTCATTTATGAGAGACAGAGCACCAGCAGGGGAGGGACAGAAAGAGAAGGAGACACGGAATCCAAAGCAGGCTCCAGGCTCTGAGCAGTCAGCACAGAGCCCAACTCAGGGCTTGAACTTACAGTCTGCAAGATCATGATTTGATCTGAAGTCAGATGCTTAATTGATTGACAGCTACCTAGGCGCTCCTAAATTTATCATTTTATATTGCATATTATTATATCATTTAGCATTTTTATGGTATTATATCATTTAGCATTTAGCATTTATACAGCTACCTAGGCGCTCCTAAATTTATCATTTTATATTGCATATTATATCATTTAGCATTTTATGGTATTTTATGACCATAGGTCAAACTGGGTTTGAAATTTACAATTAAAATGCTTTAATATGGAAAAATGTTCTATGTAATAATAACTATTCAACTATCAATTACACATTACAAAGTATTACATAAACTTAATTTTATAATGTTCCTTAGTTATATATTAGCACTCATTTCTTTCTTGCATGTATAGTTAATTTAATCACCACAAAAAGGAAATTATAGAAAAACTAAACAGATATTTTTCCCAAAAAAGACATCTACATAACCAAAGGATACAAGGAAAGGTACATAATATCACTAATCATCAGGGAAATGCAAATCAAAACCACAATGAGTTATTACCTCACACCTGTAATAATGGCTGTCTTCAAAAAGACAAAGGATAATAAGTGTTGGTAAAGATGTGGAAAAAAGGGAACCCTTGTGAAGTATTGGTAGGGCTGCAAATTTGTTCAACCACTATGGAAAGCAGTATGGAGGTTCCCCAAAAAGTTAAAAGTAGAACTACGATGTGATCTAGCAATTCTACTTTTGAGTATTTATCTGAAACAAAACAAAACAAAACAAAAAAAAAACAAATACCCTAATATATAGAGTTATTGCACCCCCATGTTCATTGTAGCATTATTCATTATAGCCAAGATACAGAAATAACTCAACTGTTCGCCAATGGATAAATGGATAAAAACATGTGAGATATATACATGAATGCTATTTAGCCATTGGAGAAATAGAAGTCCTGATATTTACAGCAACTTGGATGAAACTTGAGGACATTATGCTATGTGAGATAAGTCAGGCAGAGACAGACAAATATGTATGATATTTTTTGTATGTGGAATCTAAGAAAAGAAAAGGAAAAAAAAAAGTAAAACTCAATGCCAAATTAAAAAAAAAAAGCTAGAGTGGAATGATAGTTATCTAGGAATGAACAGTGTAGGAATGAAAGAGAAGTTTTTCAGGGGTACACATTTGCAATAAGTATATAAATAAATCATGGAGACCTAAATAAATAGTACAGTGATTACAGACAATAAAACTATATTAGAAGCATTAAACCTGCTGATAGACCACATCTTAATTTTTACCACCACTAGAAGAAGTGATAATTATGTAACAGGATAGAGGTATTAGTTATTATTACAAGGGTAATCATATTGCAATATAAGTGTATAAAATCAACAGATATGTTGATTATAGCTCAGTAAAAAAATAACTGTAGTTTGTGCATATAATGTAAATTATATTAATATTATATATTAACTATTAGGTTTTCTCTTCAGATACAAAAAAAGAACTTAAAAATATACAAAGTTGTTGGAAGAGTAAATAATAGTTACTAAATAAGTCAATATAATATTTTTGGAAATGATGTCTATCTATTCATCCCTTTGAATAATGTATAGTTTATAGTTATATTTAATCATTTTATATACCAGTTGCCAGTGAACTAAGTAGCTTCTTAAAAATAGTACTATAATTTTAAATCAAATGTCATAGGACAGATATAATTTGTGAATATTTTATTAGAACCTATAAAATTTGAGCAAGAAAGCATACAAAATGCAATAGAAGGCTATTTCAATGAAACAAACTTGTGTATTTTATATTATGTATCAATTGCTTTAAATTCTAAATTATATTAGTTAAAATTTAAATTATAAAATTTAAAATCTCATTAGTTTTTAAAGTTTATTATTTATTTTGAGAGAGCAAGAGAGCAAGTGGAGAAGAGACAGAGAGAGAGGAAGAGAGAGAGAATCCCAAGCAGTCTCCACACTGTCAGTGCAGAGCCCAATGTGGGGCTTGAACTCATGAACCATGAGATCATGACCTGAGCCGAAGTCAGACACTTAACTGACTGAGCCACTCAGGCTCATTAGTTTTGATGAATAATATGATTAGGATAATGTATACATAATGACATTGTATTTGTTATTTATCAAAACAAAATAATATTCTAATATTAGCATTTCATTTGAGGAAATGATGCCTCTTTTTAAAATATTCTCAGTATTACACTGTGGTCAGTGTGGCTCATTCTTTTCCTAAGATATATTATACATTGTTTGTCTATGATCTAGTGGAAGAACCAAATTATTTCTTATAATAAATTTGATAAATCTTAAAAGAAAAAGACTTTATTATTTCTTATGTTTGCTAACCCATGCTCAACTCAGAAGTCTCACTTATGTCTTGAGTGGGCTCTTTTGACCAAGACACTCAGAGCCTTGGCTGAAACAGCTGCTCTGTCCTGGCTACGCTCCCTATGTCTTATTATCCAATTAGCTCATGCATATTGCATAAAGTACACAAGACTCTTTAGGCCTATTTCTTGTGTTTTTAAAATGCTAAATTAGATGGTGGTTTGTTACACAGCTCTACCTTACTGATATACACTGGAATGATTTTACAGAGACAATGAATATAGTTAATGTTTACAAAACAATGTATGAGTAGAATTGATAAAAATAGCAATTAAGTTATTTGAGGCACCTGGGTGGTTAGGTCGGTTAAGCGTCTGACTTCGGCTCAGGCCATGATCTCAGAGTTCGTGGGTTCGAGCCCTGTGTCAGGCTTTGTGCTAACAGCTAGCTCAGAGCCTGGAGCCTGCTTCGGATTCTGTGTCTCCCTCTCTCTCTTACCCTCCCCTGCTCATGCTGTCTCTCTCTCTCTCAGAAATAAATAAAACATGAAAAAATAGCAATTAAGTTATTTGGAATGGTATTCTACAATCTATATGAGAAATTGTGAGGTTTTTTATTTTACTAGATTGGTGACCATAAAAATAAAACTAAAAAATGACTGAATATATAGTCTGGTGTTATAGTCAATAAGACTTGCTGAAAGAGTGGATACAGATATATGGGAAAGGCAAATATAAAAGCTTAACTTCTAGAGTCTTCTCATGAGTAGTTGAATACATTATGGTGTTGCTAATTTCTAGGTTAGAAAACTATCAATGTGTAGATGTTGACACAAGCAAGACAGCCTTTGGGGCAAGGAATGGAGACATTTCTTTGATTATTATATATTTGTTTATGTGAGACTGGAAGACTCTTGCTCCAGTAGGATCATCTGTGGCTTACCAACATCAGAGCTGTGAGGATATTAGCTATAGTTGGAAAGAGAGTCCATGAATCTTGAGAATATTTGATACTGTTTAACGTCTTTGGGAACATAGAGACTAAATGCCGAGGGAAAGGATATTTCTAGGTTTAGATCTATTACCATATCCTGCTCAAAGAATCTAGTGATAAGAAACTTTGATCACATAACAGCCCAGGTATTTTCAGACAACTGAAATTGTTGGATCTCTAAAAAAAACATTCTACTCATTTTTGGTCTAGAGTCTGCATATTCTTATCATATAATAACATCCATATTTAAAAATTTTTGCTTTGGTCATTTGAGGCAAAAAAATGATGGCATAAAAATGATCAGGTCTTATATCATTACTTACATGTGCCAGAGATATGCCCCTCCCTTTCCACTCAAATACAATTACCAGACTTCCTTGCCTGCCTGCCTTCCTTTGAGGTCTGAAAGGAGAAGACATTACATGAGATTATTGGGTAGGAAACATGTGCTTGTGGCATTGACTCATGCAAGGCTGGTCCCAGGGGCTATTTCAAGGTGGCAATCTGAACTCTGGATGTCTGCCTAACACATCCTTGACTCTTTTGCTCTCCTGATCCTATGACTACTTTTGATACAAATTTCCTGGATTGAATATCTTCCTACTTGGAATATTTACAGATATGTCTGACATCTTGAGTTGATATTCAAAGTATTTGGATGAACAATGGAATAAAAAGCTTTCCTCTACACATTGATAGTGGCACATTAATGTTGGGTATGAAGACAAATGATTGCTTGGGTGGTAAGTCTCAAGAGTGAGTATATATTTCTCAGAAGTACATTTTGTATATATAGTAGCTAAGAATATTATACTTATAGAGGATATTAGTATTATTTAACTGAACATTGTGAAGCAAACTTTATAATGGGATTTTTTAGACATTTATTCCATTTTCTATAGAGCTAAAGTAATAGCATTATTAGACATATTTAAAAATCACATCCACAATGAAAAGTATTTTCTAGAACTAAATGTAAGTTATGTTGACTCAGGAATACATGTTGTCATGAAAATATTCAACCTATCTGTACAGGTAAAATAAATAAAACTTTAGGAAGGTATTTTATTTCATGGAGTAAGCTTGTCTCATAGGATTCTAAACGTATGAAATAGAATTCAGTTAAACACTTGGGCTGAATTTTTAACACTGTGTTTGAAGCATATAACTAGAAGTGGTAAACGTAACTCCTAGTCTACTTCTTTTTACCACCTAGGGAAGACAGCCCCTTGAATTTCAAATTCAAAAATGCAGTTTTCAATTTTCCCCTTCTTCAGTATTCACATGGGTGCAGTGGGATGATTCTAAGTAAAAAGTCTAAAATAGTGACAAGACTTCTGGAATGGTAGAAGGTGAATGGCAGTGAGCACCTCCATAAATGTTCCTTGAAAGGAGAAAAGAGAGCAAAATTTATCAAAATCAACTTCTTTAGAAATCAGGAAAACTACCAAATGTCTGCAATGATCTGACAAGTGTTTGTTCAAGAATATCTGCTGAAATTAAGAAAGGATTTCTGGGTTTGAAACATGCTTCCATTTTCCTCTACTCAGGTCTTCCATAGCTTTAAAAGTCAGAGCCTCACAATTATGGTAGCCATGAAGAACCAGAGTCTTGCAAGCACAGGAGGAGGAAGGCCAGATGTGGAGTTCCTCAAAAAGCCCCAATTCTATACAATTGTCACTGTATGATCGGTCTCCCAACAGCCTGGAAAAGTCCCGTTCACAGAAACACTCTGTAGGTGACACATGTACAAGCTGTTGCTGTTGAAAACAATGTGCCCTGCATATTTACAACTGCTTGCATCCAACGGCAAAACAGGCATTATGGTGCAAAATAAAGGGAAACATGGTATTTTTAACTTTCTTCATGTTTATTTACTTTTTTTATTTTTAAAAATGTTTTATTTATTTCTGAGAGAGAGAGAGAGACAGCGTGAGCAAGGGAGGGTCAGAGAGAGAGGGAGACACAGAATCTGAAGCAGTTTCCAGGCTCTGAACAACTCATCAGCACAGAGCCTGATGTGGGACTCGAACTCATGAACCGTGAGATCATGGCCTGAGCCAAAGTCAGACGCCTAACTGACTGACCACTCAGGCGCCCACATGTTTATTTAATTTTTGAGAGAGAGAGACAGACAGAGCACAAACAGGGGAGGGGTAGAAAGAGACAGAGACACAGAATCCAAAGAAGGTTCCAGGCTCTGAGCTGTCAGCATGGAGCCCATCATGGGGCTCGAACTCATGAACCATGAGATCATGACCTGAGCTGAAGTCAGGTGCTTAACTGACTAAGCTACCAAGGCACCCCAAGGGAAACATGGTATTAAAATATGAGTGATAGCCAAGGCTGTGAAGAAAAAGCTAATGACTAGAATTAGGAAACTAAACTACCTGAGAATGAGTTATAAAAGCCATTTGCTAAAACAAATAAAAGAGCAAAAATCACAGAGAATCCCATATTTAGAAAATAATTAAAACTTTAGGAATGCATTTTATTTCATAAGGAGATTAAAATTAAACTGAAAACAAATCAAATGAATATTTTCTTAAGAAAATAAAAATTACACAAAAATAAAAAATTTTGTTAGAAGATGAAGCCAAAGCACCTCTCTGATTAAAATTTAATAATCATCCCACTACAAAACTATTAATTATGCACAAATAAAAGGTTGTTATAATGCTAATTATGTGCAGTTATAAATTTCATTGCTCTAATTCAATTTGCTCTCATTATCCTTCACTAAATTCTACTCAGCCTTTGTTTAGCTAGGTGCAAAGAATTTTCTACCCACATAAAGTCACTTTATTTTACAAGAATGAATGTAATTATCACCTACCTAGAAGCTAAGGGGCTTTTTTTTTTTAACCTAGCTGGAGTGAAGTGACCCAATTAACACCTTGCAAGAACACTCTGCATATTATACATTTTGCAAGGTGTTTTTAAGCTTAGAATAGGTTTGATTGATGGGTTTCTCTTCTCGAGAAGTTTTTATTTCTTTCTCATGATCTGAAATTTGGTTTTAGAAACTCAGCTCAAATATTACCATCTTTTAAAATTTATAAACATCCCAAGTGCTGCTTTACCAACTTGAAGCAACTTATATTTTAATTTCTTATATATTTCTGTCATAGAAACATATCTACAAGACATAAAGCAGTTTAGAACTATCTTTTTAATGTGTTTCTTCTATAGGACTAACATATTTGTTCATCCTAAGATACATGGCTATATTTCGTCTGTCTAGAAAGTTTCTTTCCATTCTGTATAAGTATCTTTAAGGTCTATTTTATAAATAGTAAGGAAGCTTCTTGGTTCATGCAATATAATCAGTAAGAGATTCTAGTAAAATATTCTTATCAATACTAGTAACATTCATATTTTTAAAATTAAAATTAGTTTTGATTTTAAAATCCATAGGAATTAAAACTGACTTTTTAAAAAGTTTACTTATTCATTCTGAGAGAAAGAGCAAGCACAAGCAGGGGTAGGGGAGAAAGGGAGATAGAGCCAGAATCCCAAGCAGGTTCTGTGCTGTCAGAGCTTGATCCCACACACCATGAAATCATGACCTGAGCTGAAATCAAGTGTATGTAGGACTCTGAACTGAGCGAGCCACCCAGGTGCCCCGTAACTGACTTTTCTATTACTGGAAATTATGCAGATTTAAAAAAATAAAATATTGCTATTGAATGTATATCAGTATTTACAAAAGTATTTATTTCTTTCCACAAGTTTGTCTCAAAATTGTGTGGCCAGTCTTTCACTTCTACACTTCTTTCTAATTGTTACTCACATTTTTCTCACTGCCTTATGAGCATTGGCCAACCCACAAATGACTCAACATGTCACTGTCTTCTGATTTCTTTCCACATCTCTGGCAGCTCCTTCTCATTCCTTTTGCTTGGTTTTTATTCTGCCTCTATGATGCTAAATGTTAGTGTTTCCCTAGTTTCCATTTTTTGGCCCTTTTCTGTTCTTACTCTGGCTTTCGCTTGACTTTACCTATATAATGATTTCCAGTAAGTATCTTCAGATGTTTCATTAGAGAGTCTCTGATTATTGTTTCATCTCTGATTATTATTGCATAATAATATCAATTATGCATTAAAGTCAGACACTAGTTCTCACAACATTAATGATAAAAAAAAAAAGTTGTTTGTAACTACAAACTACAGCAAATGTAAATTATCAATCACCTGGTTAGGACTGAACAATTCTTTAGAAATAGAGAAACATAACCAACAGCCTATTCTAGTGGCTGCACCTGAATTCAGACACCTTAGTCTCTGTGTTTACCCTGCTTTAATCTCACATTTCATAGAGACTCTTGACTGAAAGTCTTTGTTCTCCTAAGCCTGGGATTTTATCACCTAGATATCTTCAACTTCATTGAAGTTGAAGTACTTTCCTCAAATATCACCTTTTGTAGTTAGCTTTCTCTGCTTCTTTTGTAAAGATGATGAGAAATAGACTTCTAAATAAAAATTTCCATATGAGATTATGTTACATTATCTTTGGTGTTTGTCATGTTGACACAGGAAATTTAAATATGTACCATCATAGGTCTAATTCATATCTAGATAATAAGCTCCTAAAAACTTATAGGGAATTAATCAATTAATCATAAATTGAAGGATTTTATTCTAAATATTTTTAAACTTTAATCATTCCATAAATACTTCTAGAACACCAATACATGCAAGAGAGTAAGCTACCAGTGTGAAGGAAACGTGCAAGTTTTGCTGCACTCAAAGAATTCATCACAGAATTAAACACACTTACACACATATATAGATATGCACCAATATCTATATAAACTTATAAATACAAAGTTGTAGGTATTAGAAAAATTTTATGAAATTGAAATGTAGAGAGTCCTTATTTTAAGAGGAACTTGCAGAATTATTTATATAAAGGAGCAGAAGGTACATATTTTATACTTTGTAGGATTTATTGTTTCTGAAGCAACCACTCAACTTTGCATCTGTAATGCATAAGCAGCCAAAGAAATATATAAATGAGTGGGCATGTGTATGATTCCCTATCACTGCTGTAATAAATGACCACAAACAACACAATTTTATGCGCTTACATTTCCAGAGGTCTGAAGTCTAAAATCAAAGCATCAGCAGAGTTGCATTCCTATTCCAGTATTCAAGGGAGAATCTGTTTCCTTCTATTCTCAGCTTCTAGAGTCCACCTGCATTCCTGAGCTCAGGACCCATCACATCGCTCCACCCTCTTGTTTCCATGGAAATATTTCCTGCTTTATAATCTGATTTTCCTGCCTCACTCTTACAAAGAGTTTTGTGATTACATTGGGTTGGGGACAATCTCTCAATCTGAAAATTCTTAATCTCAACCGCAAATTCCCTTTTCCTATGCAAGGAAGATTGTTCACAGGATCTAAAGAGTAGGGTGTGGACATTTGGGGGAGGTGCAGGAAGGTGGGGAGCTGTTATCTAGCCTCCCACAGCACTGGCTCTGCCCCTATAAAACTTCATTTACAGAAACTAGCAGCAGGATTGATTTGGTTCATGGAACAAAAGTCCCTTAAAAAGGGCCCCCTTGTTCCTTTAAAAGAGGGATTGGCAAACTTATTTTTCTATTTTATATGATTCTAGTATTTACCCCAAAGAAATTAAAATATATGTCCATAAGAGTCTATTCAAGAATACTAATGTAGATGTGATTCCTAATAGCTCCAAACTGGAAATCATCCAAATCATCTAAATATTCATCAATTGTGAATGGAGAAACATTTAACATTGTGGTATAGTACTGACTACTACTCAGAAGTAAAAGAACCACAAATACATTAAAAAACATAGATATACCTTGAAAGCATTCTATTAAGTAAAGAAAACTATACATGTGAGCTGTATGCTATATTTTATTTTTATTTATTTATTGTGCATTTTTATTTATTTACTCAGGAAAAGATATGAAGGGCAGATATCAGATCAATGGTTGCTAAAGATCATTCATAGAGGGAGGATATTGAATAAATGGGGTTTGTTGAAACTTTAAATATGACCTGAATCCTGACTATCCTGTTGTTACAAGACTGTATACATAAGGGATGAATCTCACTGTATGCAAAATATGCATCAATAAACCTGGCTTAAAAATAGAACTTTAGATAAAGAGTAAATATGTGGTTAAGATGACTTTGATTAGCTCTGTAAGTTGTAGACAGTTTAATTAGAAATACTTGGAGTTAAAGAAGACAGTGAGGTATAAATTATGAAGCATAATTTATCAAGCTTTCTTTTTTTAGGAATTCACTGTCCATTTAAAATATTTTTAAATGTTTTTATTTCTGAGAGAGAGAGCACACAGCGTGAGCAGGGGAGGGTCAGAGAGAGGGAGACAGAATCTGAATCAGGCTCCAGACTCTGAGCTGGCTGTCAGACCAGAGCCCTATACAGGGCTCCAACCCACGAACCATGAGATCATGAAAAGAGCCTAAGTCGGGTGCTTAACCAACTGAGCCACCCAGGCACCCCTTCGCTGTCCATTTTAAGGAGACATATCCATTTTAGATATTTTAAGTTATGCTCACTCACCTTTCACCAATAAGAAAGCTTACTGATTATTCACATGCACTATTTGTGTTTGTTTGATACAGTGGCATTTTATTCTTCTAATTCTCAATATATTCTTCTTAACAAGGTTTTCTATCTTTGTCTTTCTTTTTTTAAGGCTTTCAAATTAGTTTTAGGCTTAAAACAAATTTGAAAAGAAGGTACAGAGATTTCCCATATGCTCTCTGGCCCCATACATGAAGAGCCTGCTCCATTATCTACATCATTCAGCTGAATGGTACATTTTTTACTAAGGATGATCACACAAAGTCCATAGTTTACCTTGGTGTTCACTCTTGATGTGGTAAATTCTATGGGGTTGGACAAATGTATAATGGCATATATCCATCATAATAATATCATATAGAGTATTTTTAACTGCTAAAAATCCCATCCTAGAATTAAAAAATAAGAATTCAGTGTTAATCTTACAAAAGGGAAACTAAAATCTCTATGAATTTTATAAAGGACTGATGATAAACTGCTCCAAGACAAATTTAGATTCAGTTTTGTACCACTTAATTCAAAATACAATTGTTTTTAGGACAGTGACATATATTCACTCTTCAATAAATATTTCTAATCGGTTTTTGAAAACCTTATTTTTTCTATAAAGAAAATCTTCCTTTTTAAGAAAATAATTATGAACAAGTTGACAGGAGTGGCTATATAATATGAAACATTAATATCTTTTTAAAATAATATTTATTTATTTTTGAGAGAGAGAGAGAGAGACAGTGAGGATGAGCAGGAGAAAGGCAGAGAGAGTGAGAGGAAGACACAGAATCTGAAGCAGGCTCTAGGCTCTGAGCTGTCAGCACAGGCCTTACCCAGGGCTTGACTCATGAACCACAAGCCCCTGACCTGAGCAAAAGACACACACCTAACTAACTGAGCCATTCAGATTCCCCAAAACATTATTATCTTTAAGTTATGTGAGTTAACATCACCTTATCATACATATACTGTTGACACTAATATCAAAGTAAATAACAAATACAAGATGAACATGATCTTTTTGATAATCACAACAACAGAATAATAACAACTTACAAAAGAATACCTAGCCAAAAAAAAAAAAAAAAAGAGTTGATACTGGAGATATACATAAAAGAAAACAATGTGAGATGAATTCTGGAGGTAAGTGAAAAAGAAAGAATTAAAAAAAAAAATTCCAAAATAATGTTAAGTTGGATAAGATCTAGCAGACAGAGGGAGGGAGGTTTGTCTGGGGAAACAAAATAGTGGCACTGTATTTTTGTTTACAAAGGTTTAATAACAATTAAAGTGTGCTCTCTCAGCAAGGTTTTAATTTTTGTTACATTAATTTATTTTTGAGAGACAAAGTGAGAAAGAGCGCAAGTGGGAGAGGGGCAGAGAGCAAAAGAGTCACAGAATCTGAAGCAGGCTCCAGGCTCTGAGCAAGAGTTCAGCACAGAGCCTGACGCGGGGCTTGAATGCACAAACTGTGAGAGCATGACCTGAGCTGAAGTTGGACGCCCAACCAATTGAATCACCCAGGAGCTCCAGCAAGGTTTTAATCAGGAAAGAATTCCCAGTACTTGGCTTATTGCTTTGGCTCTTGGAATTAGATCCCATTAATGGGGATGTTGGTTCTGGCTCTCATTAGCTAAATCACTAGGTTGTATAACTTGAGGATTTTTCTGATATTTATAAGAATCAGTTAAGTTGTGATTAGTGCCTACTGTATAGAGTTGATTGATAATGAAATGAAGCATAATATGTTTATCAGATACTGTTAGATACTGTAAATTCTTATTACCCTTTTTCTTTTTCAAGAGATTCCTACTTCTATTGTGGCCAGATAAAAAACTACATCTTCCAATCTCTTTCACAGACATGGGTAGTCATGTGTCCTAGTTCTTGTTAACAATATGGTCTGAAGCAGAGAATTCATTGAATGGGAATCCTCCTAAAATGCTCTGAAAGGACAGAGTGAGCTGACATGCACCTGTCATTGATTCCTATCCACATTTTGAAATGCAGCATATTTTTGTGATGTGTGTGTGCCTCAGCATCTGTGGACCATAAAATCAAAGTTCGATCTTTAAGAATGAAGGATCAAAAAAAATTGAAATTTTCTAGAACATTAATGAGAGCACAGAACCCTGTGCACTAGCCTTGGAATGCCTACCTCTGGACTAATTTATTTTATGTTATTTTTTTGAGGAAAATATACCTCAATTTTCCTATTGTATAATCTGTTATATGCAACCAAAACTATTCTCCCCTACCATGATACACAAAACACTTAGAAGACTCTCTGCACTTATAAATATTAACTATTAATACATTTTAGAAAGTCCAAGAGATGAATAGAGAACAGTCCATGAATGATTTTCCTTATTCATCAGACTAAATAAAATGATACAAGTAATGTGTATCACATGGTAGAAAATTAAATGTCTAATCTTGAAAGAGAAAAATACAAGCACATGAAGAAATAATTTCAAGTGTAGTCCATATTTCTCAATGACAAATAATAATACTAAGCGATAGAAACATCAAACTACAAGCAAACAAAATTCTAATGATCTACAGTAGAGGCACATACTCTACCAAGTTATACTGTGTCATGTATAGAAATGCAACTAGTTTTTAATGTATTTAAGTTTTGTTGCATATATAATATATAATAGATGTATATATAATATGTGTAACACTCATGAGCATAGTGGGTTAATTTCAACTCCTATTAACTCAAAATACTTGTGATAAATTTCTTTATACGACTTCCCTGCTAGGCCTTCTTTGTATGGAGAAGTCTGTGCCTCGGGCAAAATTGACTTATGCATATCAACCTTCTTCATGATTGATAGAAATTACCCCAGCTAAAATGTTTGAGGTGATCTGAATCTATCATCAACAAGATACTTGTGTTTTACCCGTCCGTATTCCATATATCTTGTAACACAGTTTTATCCCTTTTACTTAATTTAGTATCATCTAACTAATGTAAAAAAGAAAAACCTTTGCTTTTGGTAGCATTTTTTCAGGACTTATCAGCAGATGTATTAAATGGCTTAGATTTTCTGTTTTATTTCAGAAATAAGTGTACCAATAAGATAATTATTTATACAAACAATACTGAGGAAGCTAAAACAGTGTTATATATAATGAATTATTTTAAAACTGATTTCATTGCCCTGGTGAGGAAAATCCATAAAGCCATCATATACTTACTGACTTCACTAATCATTACAATAAGAACAGACTGAACTTCTAAATGGCTTCTTGAAGCACAGTGCAGAGATGGGGGTTATCTTTGTACTGCAGGCAGTCAGAAGTGCAGACTAATCAAGCAGGTGCAGAAGCACACACTTTTGCCTAATTTCACCACTAATCCTTTTCCAATAATCTGAATAATCTCCTTTATTTCTCTGTTTTAAGTACTTGAGCATTTAGCATATAAACAGCCAAATATGTCACACTTTAGAAAGTGGGGTTTCAGATGAGCTTTTATGTTTCCTAAAACTCATTTTCTTTACAATAGTTGTATGAAATAATGCAGGTGAAAAAATAAGCAAAATGCTTGCATAACAAATTGCAAATGATCTAAAAGTGCAATATTATTCGAAAGACTCAGAAAACGTGGAAGAAAATAAGAATTAGCTTTTGTTGCTGAGGTAAATGTGATCTTGAACATCTATTTGTAGGGACTAGTTCAGGATTTCAGATTAAAAATGGAATTTCTACAGGTTATCTCATGTGTCATGTAACATTTATTTAGAAAAGAATCAAATTAAATTATCATGCTTCACAAATTACAAGTTTAGAGGCTTTTCTTATGCATAAATGCACAGTACAGCTATGGAAAATTTTCGTTTTATAAAGGGACTTTAAAGTTGAATCTCAGAAGCTAAACTGAACAGCAAAACAGATGTTACTTTGCTTACTAGAGATAATGAGAGGAAATTGTTATATTCGGCTTTAAAGTTCTATAACAAAGCATTTAACTTAAAATTTTAGCTCAGCACAATAATTTTAGATGCACAGAAATGAATTCTGATGCAGAAGGAAGTCTTCTTAAAAAACAAAAAAACCCACCATTTTTTCTGAACAATTTTATTATACTCAATTATTCCATTTTCATTTTGGTTTTTTTGATACTTTAATTGCACTTGTTATCCACAGAGTAATAAAAAATCTATTTTTAGTTGCATAAAAATAGATTGGATAAATAATAGAAATAATTTGTCTATAATTACAGGTGATAGTGATTTTCTCTTTCACAGATAAGTTAGGAGTGTTTTATCATGACCCATACATTAAACATTCATATGTATGGGTAGACTTGACTGTTCTCCAAAAGTGTGGCATTTTATTTTTCTCGTCCACTTCCAACAATATGAAGGGTATCTTGTCTCCAAGGGGCAAAAAGGCAGAATCATGTTGCTGAAAGGGTAAAAGTGCAGCTCCCATGATAAAAGTGCTAAGACTGATCACGACGCCTACCACACCTGCCTCTGGAAATACCCTTCCTATCTAGCATGTGTCTGCTCCAAAGAGAAAAACATAAGTGAATAATGATGAGAAAAGGGTTGCAGTGGTTTATCTTCCTCCAAGAAGGTCTTAGTTGCATACAGATTGTCTAGAAGAGCAGGCAAAATAGCAGTAATGCAAATGCTTCAAATAAATGAAGGTTTTTCTTTTCTCAAGAATTTAGCATTCTTTAGTACCTATTATATTAGTGCTTTAAATACTGTAAGAATTCAGTGATTAAGTCAGTCTTTGTATCTACTCATACAATATGTTGTAACTCAAATATAGATTTAAAAGTCATGTATTGCTTTCATTGTTTATTTTAATGTCTTTATATATAAAAAATGTAAATCACACACACACATGCATGCATGTGCGCGCGCCCGCGCGCGCGCGCACACACACACACACACACACACACACACAAATAATGTGTGGAAAGTCCTGTTGCCTACCACTAGTTATCGAGTTGTGTTGGGTGTAGTTCAGACTTACTCCTGGGGAATCATGCCTTGCTATGGACCTTCCTGAACTGAGGTTCTAAATTTCCTTCATTGTTTGAATACTTTAATTTCTTTTTTAAATGCTTATTTATTAATTTATTTATTTTGAGGGAGGGGGGGAGAGGGAGAGAGAGAGAGAGAAGGATGTGCATGTGTGTGAGCATGAACAGGGGAGGGGTAGAGAGAGAGGGAATCCCAAGCAGGCTCTGCACTACCAGCTCAGAGCCTAATGTGGGCCTTGAACACATGGACCCTGAGATCTCCCTCTCCCCCCTCTCTGCCCTCCCCTCTTCCTCCCTCTCCTTCTATTCCCTCTCCTCTCTCTCCCCCTCCTCCCCCTTCTCCTCCCTCTCCTCCCTTTCCTCCTCCTCCGCATCTTCTTCTTCTACATATTTGTTCATTATGTCTCTCTTCCTTTCTGAGAGTCTAAATTTCCTTTAAAAAAAAATCATTTCCTTTCTATTTAGAGAACTTCCTTTAGCCATTTTTTCTAGGATTCATCTGCTGGTGACAAATTTTCTAAGTTGTCTTTTATCTGAGAATGTCTTAATTCACCTTTATTCTTCAAGAAAAACTTCACTTAAAATAGGTTGAGAGTTCTTTACCTTTAACATTTGTAAAATGTTCTGTCACTTCCTTCTGGACTCTATGGTTTTTGATGAAAGATGCCCTTTTGGTCAAATTGGTTTTCCCTGATGCATAAGATGTCATTATTTTTGCAGTGCTCTGAAGACTTTTTCTTTGCTTTTAGTTTTCAGAAGTTTGACTATTATGTGTTTTTGTTTGGAGTTTTTTTCTTTTCTTGATTTAGTCTGTACCAAGTTAGTTCAACTTCTTGAATATATAGGTTTATATATCTTTAGCCAAAATTGATTCCCCATTTCTGCACTTCAGGTGCTGGAGACTCTGTCAAAGCAGTATGTTAGACTAATCACCAGTTTTTGTTTTGTTTTGCTTTGTTTTCCTTTATTTCCCTTTAATCAGTTATCACTCCATCACTGACTGATGCCCCATGTCAGGAAAACTATCATTTTATATTTTTCCCTTGTTATGGGAATGTAAATTTGATCCCTGATTATCCATTCTGATTGAAATATGTGTCTCATAAAATTGTTATTAATTAGAGTGGCTCCATTAAGTCATTTGAGTATCAGACATGAAAGTTTGTTACTTCTTATATTTGTTTAACTGTACATAAAATGTTTAAAGTTGAGTTAAAGATGAAGCTCTTTACTAACGCAGGATGATGTTACTTTTGGTTAATAACATTACATTACATTTCCAATGCTCATACCACAAACTTCTTTATTTTTTTCAGTTATAAACATTCATTAGATCATGCTTCATGTGTTTATGTTGAACATGTATAGTAATTGAGAGATTTTTCTTTTTTCCACCACAGTAGAGAATTTGAAACTCTGCTTCTCAAATCTATTCCACTTTTCCATGTGACAGAAAGTTTGATTTCTTGATAAATTATGTTTGTTCTTGCATATATCCCTTTGACTGGAATATAATCATGGCACAGCCATTACATAATATCTCTCTATCATATATGTGTGTGTGTGTGCACATATAAAAGCAGAGAATAGGCAATGCTGCAACCCCTTCCCTCTGAATCATATCCCTAAAAGAATGAAAAATTAATATAGAGGGTGGAGAGGAGCATCAAGAGGAGAATATAATAAACTTATTATGAGTATAGCAAATTAAAATTATTGTAATTATAAAATAAGAATGTAGCTTGAATAGGAGAAAAGCATAAGGTATCAAGAAAATATATTTTTTAAAGCTACATTTGTGGTAAATTTACTGATTTTGTCAATTATATTTAATATTAAAATGCCTAATTGGTAAGCAATTTCACTTTTAATTAAATTTTAACTTTTTCATTTTATCTTTCTACACAATATAAGAATTCTATTTTTAAAAATTGATTATCCAATTAATATATAGGTTCATTTCACTAAGAAATTTCCATTGAAAAAAGTGCTATGAATATGTATTAGATCATTAGGAAGTTATCTCACAGTCTGTTACTGATTAAAGATATTAAATTATACTTTCATGTTATAGTAAGAAAATCCAGCTTCAAAGTTTAACTTATTCTGACTACCATTTAGGTCAACTTGAGTTTGTTAAGTTGTTGTAAAATGTTAGACTGTTTACCAAATGGGGTAAGGCAAGGTACTTAATGCTGAGTAGAAATGTAACTTGTCTAGCTCAATTCTTTATTTATTAAGTACATGTTATCTAAAGTAGCAGCCAGTGATATTATGTACAGGTTTTTTTTTTTTTAATTTTTTAAAATGTTTTATTTAGAGACAGCGTGAGCAGGGGAGGGTCAGAGAGAGAGGGAGTCACAGACTGAAAGAGGCTACAGGCTCTGAGCTGCCAGTCAGCACAGAGCCCGACGCGGGCCTCGAACCCACGAACCACGAGATCCTGACCTAAGCGAAAGTCAGACACTTAACCGACTAAGCCACCCAGGCGCCCCAGTATTATGTTCAGGTTTTATGCTATTAAACTAAGTACCTCTCATTTGAAATTTGAGTTAATATGTTATATACTCAGAATTGTATGTGAAACCACCACAGATTTATTCCTTAGAAGGTAAAAAAGGAGTAATTTTAACAGAATAATATTCAGGCCTACAATCAAAACAAAACAAGAACCCAACCCAAAACAAAACAAAACAAAAAACATAAAAACCCAAAGATATATCTTTCTGTTCCCACTATCATGACAAATATTTGTGTGACCCTATGAAAATTGTAATGAGGAGGGGCGCCAGGGTGACTCAGTCGGTTAAGCGTCTGACTTCGGCTCAGGTCATGATCTCACGGTTCCTGGATTCGAGCCCCGCGTCAGGTTCTATGCTGACAGCTCAGAGCCTGGAGCCTGTTTCGGATTCTGTGTCTCCCTCTCTCTCTGACCCTCCCCTGCTCACGCTCTCTCTCTCTCTCTCAGAAATAAATAAAATATTTAAAAAAATTAAAAACAAGAAAATTGTAATTAGGAAAGCATGCACAAATAATTGAATATAATAATAGCACAATATAAGTTCCTTTGCAATGTATATTTCACATAAATATTTTATAGCATTTTGGCTATAAAATGTACCCAATAATGTACATTCCTAATAAATATACTTGTGTAGTACCTCTTCAAAGTATATTTTACATAAATTGACATATTTAACAAAAAGTTAATTTGAGTTATTTTATAGTTGTTTTACAAAAGTGGTCAGTTCTCAAAAAATCCAGTACAATTAATAGAAGATAATAAAGTTTAAGAAATAAAACTATTTTAAAAAATATTTGTTTATTTATTTTTTTTACTTTAGAGAGGGAGAGAACACAAGAGGGGGAGCGAGGCAGAGGAAGAGAAAAAGAATCTTAAGCAGGTTCCATGCTTAGCTCAGAGCTCCATGCAGGGCTCAATCCATGACCCCGGGGGATCATGACCGGAATGGAAATCAAGAGTTGGGCACTCAACTGACTAAGCCACCAAGGCACCTCAGATAAAACTATTTTTATTGTTATGTTTTCCAGAATGAGTTACCAGGGTTATTAAATATGTTAAGGTTTTAAATATTTCTTTCGATTATGCTTATCTCTGATAGGTGGTCAAAATTGTTGATATGCGCAATGTGTGTGTGTGTGTGTGTGTGTGTGTGTGTGGTGTTATAATAGTATTCCTAGGTTTAAATATAAGGTTGGAAAATTTTACACACACACACACAAAATATATGTACTCACAGTGAGGAAAAATAACTTTATTGAGGCATAGAAGAAAAATGCTTTCATAAAAGAAGCAATCTAATGGAAACAGCAATCTCTAAGAATCCTGTGACACAGTCTATAAATCTTTATAGTTCATTTCTTCTATCTTAAAAAAAGGAAACCTTCACTAAGGATTAAAAAAAAAAACAACAGTGTGATGTGAAAAACTCAAAAGAAGGTCCCGAAATTTAAAGAGTTTAAATCTTTGTAAGTTTTTTTCAGAATTTTTAATCTATAAATTCATTTCAAAAAACATGTTTAACTGTTACAGAGCAACGTAGAAAATTATTTTTATTTGCTGCCCGCTTGTTTTCTAGGACATTATATATTACACATATATTGCCCTCACACTCCTGACTCCTTTTCTATTAACTCAGATATTGACATATAATTGCTCTTTATTATAATATAGTTTTCTGTAATTAATATTTTCAATAATCAGGTTCCCATAGAACAAGCACACATGTGAGTACGTGGTTACAGATTAACAGTAGATTGGGAAATTGAAAGGGTTGGACGGTGCAGGAAAAGAGGACTTTCTCATTTCTTTCTTCTTTTTTTTAATGTTTTATCCATTTCTGAGAAAGAGAGAGAGAGAGAGAGAGGGAGAGAGAGAGAGACAGTGTGAGCAGGGGAGGGTCAGAGAGAGAGGGAGACACAGAATCTGAAGCAGGCTCCAGGCTCTGAGCTGGCTGTCAGCACAGAGCCCGACGCGGGGCTCGAATCCACAAACCATGAGATCATGACCTGAGCAGAAGTTAGACGCTTAACCCACTGAGCCATCTTAGGCGCCCCTTGCATTTCTTTCTTTTTTTTTTTTAATATTTATTTATTTTTGAGAGGGAGGACTGGCAGAGACGGAGGGAGACCGAGAATTAGGTAGTTTTTACCGATATATTTTTGAGAGATTTCATAGAGTGTGGTTAACTTTATCTGTTACTGGTTTCAAATAGCATCTCCAAAGCTTCTCAACTTTTGATGATGGATAATGCAGTTAACTGACTCTAATTTTTCCCTTTAGTTACAGTCAAATCATCTGTAACCAATAATCACAAAGCCAAGGACAATTTACTCAACTATGTTTTATTTTCTGACATCCAACATGTGGGAGAAAAATAGCAATTACCTCCTATGGTTTTAGGAGCATAAAATATATTAATAACAAATCGCACATTTAGAATAAGCCCTGGAATAAGTGTTCAGTAAATAATAATAGTTGTATATACCATATAATTATTTTTACTATAATTGTTATATTGTTTTTGTTGTTCCTGTTGTGATGGCCACCAATTTTCTAAGTTTTCTTACTATTTCTATTATCTAATTGGTCATATTTTCTTTGTTTCATTTCTCACCATTTCAGCCTGGGAGGCCATTGTTTTGGTGATGAAGTGTATTGGAGTGTACTTCTCCGTTTGACTAGCTTCTTTCCGCCCCTCTGCATGTAGTCTGATGTTGTAACACTTTCCCAATTCATATAGGTGCCTACTTCCCCACTGCAAAGACTCCCCACTTTTCTAAGAGTATCAGCCCTAGGGTGCCTATTTTCTCTCTGAGATTTTAAGTTGGTAATTATCCTTATGATAACTCCTTTTTTTTTTTTTTTTTTTTTTTTTGGTGTTTGTATCTTTTGAATTGGGGTAGGCATTTCTCTGACTCTGCCATTATCTTCACTTTGGCCCTTTCCTGTAGTGTATTGATTGCACTGTGTTTGCTTCCACTTTGTCATTATGATTTCTGTCTGCTTTCTCCCTACCAGCATTCATTTCCCCATAATTTCTGGTCTCTGGATGGCATGCATTCTTTTTCCCACTATATTTAATTTTTTTTAACTTTAAGAGATTTTGTTAGACTTTAGAGAGATCCAATCTCATGCTATATTTTGTTTCATTCTTTATTTACTCAGTGGTATACCTATTTTATTTTTTTAATGCTTAGAAATATTTCAGTGAAATATTAAGTCTCCAGGCTACTGAATTATGCTACTTAATGGTGTTTCATGAAATTAATTAGCTAATATACCTTGATGCTCATAACACTATTTTTGTAACTTGTAAGAGCAGTGTGAAAAAAATCACTGATATAGACATAGAAAAGTGAAATCTCTTTTTAAATAATTGATTTATAAAGATATTATGTTATAAAATTTCAGAAGAAAATACACAATTAAATTATGATTTTGAAGAAAATTTGTTTAGGAGGTCCTGGCCTTTGTCAGTACTATGCTTTCTTGTCATCCCTCAATATTGATTTTATTGCATTTCTCTACTTCAGTGTCAAAAACCAAATGGCATATATCTATCAGCTTCACCTTCCACCAATTCCAGTGCTGGTTCATTTCATAGCATCTACACATTAAAAAATTGTTTTGATAGACACAATTTCTTGTCTTTTATGTGTGTTGGTGACAGTGGCATATTGTACTTTTCATTCTTTAGTCGTTAAGCAAGGTTAGAAAATTAAAAGAAAATATGTGTCATTAAAAAACTTTGGGTCACCTGAGTGACTCAGTCAGTGAATGACCGACTTCAGCCCAAGTCATGATCTCATAGTTCATGAATTTTAGTCCCCTGTCGGTTTCTGTGCTGACAGATCAGAGCCTGGAGCCTGCTTCCAATTCTGTCTCCCTTTCTCTCTGCCTTTTCCCCAACTCATGTTCTGTCTCTGTCTCTCTCAAAAATAAGTAAACATTTAAAAAAATCTAAAAAATATATTTTCAAAATATTTCTCCCACTATCTTTATATTGCCTTGGACTTTTATTATTCCAGCTGAAGTAGAGAAGCTAAAGAGACTCCATTTTAGAAAGGCTCCATCTCTGCTATTTTTCTGCTAGGCCCCATTTACCCATGTTTCATAGTTTGCTTCAGAATAACCCAAGGAATCTATGTTCCCACTTCAAGGAGAAAACAAGAAAGTTAATCATTCTCTGAGTTTTGTCCTAGGCCCCAAATACTTGATAAAACCTAAGAAGAGCCAGATACTGAACATATGTCAGGACATCACCTTCAAACTAACCTCCACAGACCCTGGCATCAATTCCCCTACCTTCGGTAGTTTATAAAATAACATCTACTCTTCACCTGACACTCACCTTTAATGGATGCTACCCTGGATTCCAGGAGTAACATGTACCCTAGACCCTTTTCTTTCTTTTTTCCTTAAATAGTTTATTGTCAAGTTTGTTTCCATATAACACCCAGTGTGCTTAGCCCAACAAGTGCCCTCCTCCATGCCCACCACCTCCCTTCCCATCTCCTCCATCCCCATCAGCCCTCAGTTTGTTCTCAGCATTCAAGAGCCCTAGACCTTTTTCTAATATAAAAACTTTAAGCCCCAAGCAACAACAAGACTTATTCTTCTCTCCTTTCTGAGTCTTCCGATACCCCCATCTGTGAATCTCTGTCTGTCACACACACTATTCAGTACACTCTGATTTCATTTCCTCCCACTCACATTTGATTTCTATCCTGCATGAAGCCAAGGACTCTTGTGGCTGGACCTGTGGTAACTTCCTCTGGGTTATCAGACCCTGCCTGCATCACCCCTCCTCCTCCAAATATCTGGGCTTTGCATAATCAGACTACAATGAACACAATAAACTAAAATGCTTTGATAAAGTTTAGTAAGGAGCACTGTTGTTTCTTTTAATTTATTATTCATTTACTGGTGGCATCTGTATCTTCTTTTTAAATATACCCTTCATTTGTAAAATAACTAAGATTCTGCAGAGACAGTATCTGATTATTATCATCTTGATTTAGTAAGTTTAGAGAGACATCAATAAGGATATTTATTTATTTATTTATTTTTTTATATTTTTATTTATTTCTAGGAGAGAGAGAGAGACAGCGTGAGCAGGGGAGGGTCAAAGAGAGAGGGAGTCACAGACTGAAACAGGCTCCAGGCTCTGAGCTGGCAGTCAGCACAGAGCCCGACGCGGGGCTCGAACCCACGAACCGCGAGATCATGACCTGAGCGAAAGTCGGACGCTTAACCGACTAAGCCACCCAGGTGCCCCAGCAATAAGGATATTTAATATCCAAATCATGCTGATTAACAAAATATTATCTCTGGGTCATGGAATACTATGAAAGTGAAACACATTTATATTTGAACCACAATCAAGGCTACCATTTACTCTCCAGAAGAAAGAAATTGTAACTACATTATGAAAGATATTCCCCAATATATAGGCTTACATATGCATTATCTTTTTGCAACTTTATTATGAATGTGTTCCCATAAAAAATATACCTGCTATAAAAGTATTTCTCAATTCCTTATTTAAGTTGAAATAATTGAAAATGCCATNTTAAGCTAGAGAAAAGTTTATAATGATATATATACTATAATAAATTACATATATCAATATTATATATATGTAATATTTATTGAGCTTCAGAGGATATTTTTTGACAGGAAGGATAGGGAAACTTGTCATCATACAATTTGAGGTATTTAAGTTTTCACTGAATCACTTATATTGAAAGTAAAGATATAGAAAATGTTTCACATAGATAATATTTTAAAAAGGATAGTGATAGGGGTGCCTGGGTGGCTCATTCGGTTAAGCAATCAACTTCAGCTCAGGTCATGATCTCATAGATTGTGAGTTCAAGCCACACACTGGACTCTGTGCTGACAGCTCAGAACCTGAAGCCTGCTTCAGATTCTGTCTCCCTCTTTCTCTGCCCCCTCCTGACACTGTCTCTGTCTCTTTGACTCAAAAAAATGAATAAACATTAAAAAAATTTTTTTTAAGGATAGTGATAGCACATTAAAAGAAAGATGATAGCCACACTAACAAGAAAATACATAGTCAAAGGTAAATGTAAGAGAGAAGATGAGGATAAGACCAAAGCAAAGAGATTAAAGGTGTTGAACTTTTAACAGTGATACAATATTAAGTTTCAGTTTTTTCTGTTTGAGAAATTTTATTTAGCAGTATTATAGAGTAGACATTTTTGCGTCAGTTGCCTCACTATTTAATTTGCTCCAAGTATAGGTACTTATTTTGAACATTATTTTGGACCAATTTGGTTCCAAGATACCAATTAAACCTTTGTCTCTCTCTCCTTCTCTCTCTCTCTGGGTTTATGAAAATATTATGTCAATCATCACTTTAATAAAAGAGCTATTTAGTGATTTCAACATTTAAGAGTTTAAAACAGATTAAAGTATTTCAAAGAGTGTGATGCTGAAGTTCTACTATGCAATCTTGCATCAATCATTAGTTTACTTTACAAAAATGGAAATGGGACAATTAGGGTGGGGGCCAAAGGAATCAATAAATCAAACGTAACTATATTTTGTGTCAAGAGCTGAATATCCAGTGGTCAATAATGCACATAATTCTCCTGTTTTTATGGTCTTACATTCTCAAAAAGACTCAAGCATGTCTATTGAAATTTCAATGATACAAAAATGTTCCAATATGAATTATAAAATACCCTAACACTGTGTTGTTTAGTTTTCAACCAAAGTCATTCTTGGGCCATAAAGGAAAGTCAAACAAGCTTGGGCACTAGATACTGTATTACAAGATCGTGTTTATCGTTTTTCTCCCTGTGCAGGACTCTCTAGCATTTTTAGTCTATTAAATTCAGAGAATCAGTCTTCTACCTTTCCAATGAGTTTGTATCTGTTAAATGTAAAAATAAATACCAGCTTAAACAGTAAACTTCAAAGCACTACAAAAATCAGTAAACAAAATCCTTTCTATTCTTCAAGGCAAGCAAGCAACATATATATGGTCCAATCCTAGGCCATTCAGGAAGACTGAGGGTAGTGCATACAGCTCACACTGACTAAGGACCCTGGTTCCCCTCCCTTCTCCTGAACAAGCCATGCTGGAAGTCTTGTGAGCATTTGTATTTGCATAAGAGAATTTCCCTAAGTTGATCAATGCAATGAAAAATCCATACTGAATTTAGTTACCATATGTTATTATATGTTCATTTTCTTAAATGATTCTCTTTAAAATAGATTCAAACAGATGGACAGAATTCCTCTGGACAGATGTCAGATGAGCAATTGAGCCATGGCAGTTACTTAGCAAACACATGGAAAAATGCTAATTAACACAAATATCATAGAAATCATTCTGTATTTTCTTTAATAGTTTCTTAATGCTCAAAATTGGAAAATGAGTATTTCAATGACTACCACAAAAGTGATGGCCACTTGACTCTTTATAATTAGTGGTTTGAGAATTCAGTCTTCTCAAACCATCTGTTTTCTTTTGTTTGAAATAGATTGTGCAAATAAGTTGTCTCTGTTCAAGGACAGTGGTAAGAAGAAGAGGAAAATGATAAGAATAAAGTTAGAGTTGATTTCTGTACTGGAGAAATTTAAAATAGTTCGAAATAGTACAATCCAAACTACAAAGTTTTTCAAATCTACAATTGTTATTGATCACTAAACTAGGGGGAAATTACATAATGAAATATTCAGTTACAAAGTGAAAGGCCTCGTGGTTGTTTGTTTGTTTTGTTTTTTGCAATATCATAGCTAAAGCTTTGATGTGAAAGGAACCCAGATCTGTGACTCAAGAAATCTTAGGTATCATCTGGCATTGCCTTTTCCTGGACCACAGTCATCCTCTATGAAAGGAACTGACCAGGAACTTTCAGCTTCAGTGTACACAGTATTCGCTTAGGAATTTCAGAATATAGTTTTTTGTTTGTTTGCTTGCTTTTGTTTTTAGGTAAAATATTAATATAATTAACTTATTTTTTAATCTAAGAAGTTAGAAATTTCATAGTTTATAAGTCATTATTTTGATAGATTTGTGAAACATTTTTTAAAAATATTTTTATTTATTTCTAGGAGAGAGAGAGAGAGGAGAGAGAGAGAGAGAGAGAGAGGGAGAGGGAGAGCGTGAGCAGGGGAGGGTCAGAGAGAGAGGGAGATACAGACTCTGAAATAGGCTCCAGGCTCTGAGCTGGCAGTCAGCACAGAGCCCGATGCGGGGCTTGAACCCACGAACCACGAGATCATGACCTAAGCGAAAGTCGGACGCTTAACCGACTAAGCCACCTAGGCGTCCCATTTTGTGAAACATTTCTAAAAGTAGAAAAATATTGGAATACACATTTGAAGACATAATATTAATCCTGTATATTGTCTCTGTTAAAATGGCATTAGGCTGTTTTGGTTTGTATTTCCTTGATGCTGAGCGATGCTGAGAATCTTTTCATGTGTCTGTTGGCCATCTGGAGGTCTTCTTTGGAAAAGTGTCTCCTCATGTCTTCTGCCCATTTCTTCACTGTATTATTTGTCTTTGGGCTTGAGTAACTTCTTTATAGATTTTGAATACTAACCCTTTATCTGATATGTCATTTGCAAATATCTTCTCCCATTCTGTTGATTGCCTTTTAGTTTTACTGATTGTTACCTTTGCAGTGTAGAAGGTTTTTTGTTTTTTTTTTTATATACTGATGAGATCCCAATAGTTTATTTTTGCTTTTATTTCTCTTGCCTTGGGAGATGTGTCAAGTAAAAGTTGCTGTGTTTGAGATCAAACATATTGTTGCCTGTTTTCTCCTCTAGGGTTTTGATGGTTTCCTGAGACATAAATTCAAAACTACACTGAGCTCCCACCTCACATGGGTCAGAGTGGTGAAAAATAACAACTCGGGAAATAAAAGATGTTGGCAAGGATGTGGAGAAACAGGAACCCTCTTGCACTGTTGGTAGGAATGCAAACTGGTGAGGCTGCTCTGGAAGACAGTGTGGAGTTTCCTCAAAATCCAGCAATAGCACAAGGAATTTATCAAAAGGATGCAGAAGTGCGGATTCATAGGGGCACTTGTACCCCAATGTTTATAGCAGTGCTTTCAACAATAGTCAAATCATGGAAAGAGTCCAAATGTGCATCAACTGATGAATGGATAAAGAAGATATGGTTTATCTATACAACGGAATGCTACCTGGCAATGAGGAAGAATGAAATCCTGCCAATTGCAACAATACAAATGGAACTGGAGGGTATTATGCTACATGAAGTAAGTCAGAGAAAGACAGATATCATATGTTTTCACTCGTATGTGGAATTGAGAAACTTAACAGAAGACCATGGAAGAAGGGACAGAGGGAACTATTTTCAGAGAGGGAGGCAAACCCATAAAAGACTCTTAAATACAGAGAACAAACTGAGGGTTGATGGGGGTGGGGGGAAAGGGGAAACTGTGTGATGGGCATTGAGGAGGACACTTGTTGGGATGAGGATTGGGTGTCTGTTGTATGTAAGTGATGAATTGTGGGAATCTAAACCCAAAACCAAGAGCACACTGTATACACTGCACGTTAGATAACTGGACAATAATTTATATTTAAAAAATGATAAAAACATTAACAAATTTAAAAATGACATTAACCTGCATATTTACTTCTTAAAACATCCAGATGATTAGCTTACAAAGTAATTTTTATTTACTTTTGAATTGCCAGACCAAACTGTGACCAAAAGTTAAATTTACAAATTTCACACAGAAGAGACAAGGTAGAGTATAAAACTGGAAGGATGACTACCACAATCCTCTCATTGAATAATTTTGGAAGATGAAAATTTATCCCTGTAAACACTAGATGGCTTCCCTGCATTTCAGACAAGGGGAAAAAATGAGTGGCATTCAGTGGTGTCTCAGAGTTACATGAAGTTGAAAAATGCACAATTGATTAAAAATGATTCCGTGTATTTTAAAAGCATCATAAAATAAACATATTACAAAATACACAGTATAAAAGAGAGAATAGATTGTGATACTTGTGAAGAAAGGAAACATGACACGTATTTATCAAGAGATGATTCTTTAAGAAGTTAGTCTGTACTTAGAATACAGTAAACACCTATATTTGTTCGTTATTGTTCCTATTTATTAATAATGCTAGCTAGAGCTACCTTAAAAGAAATACATATTTAGGCATACATTGATACATTAAAAATCCTACCTTTTATTAAGTATAGCTTAGTCTTATTTATATAATCATATTTTTAATATCCCAAAGACTGTATTGAAAATAAATATGCTTAGATATGTGATATTACAGACTTGATGGAATTTTTTTAAAGGGCAGAGCTCCATTCAAAAGCTAAATTGTTTTTTTAAAATTTTTTTAATGTTTATTCATTTTTGAGAGACCATTCATTTTTGAGAGACCTAGAGAGAAAGAGTGTGAATGGGGGAGGGGCAGAAAGAGTGGGAGACACAGAATCTAAAGCAGGCTCCAGGCTCTGAGCTCTCAACACAGAGCCCGATGTGGGGCTTGAACTCACAGACGAAGTGAGATCATGACCTGAGCGGAAGTCAGACCCTCAAGTGACTGAGCCACCCAGGTTCCCCAAAAGCTAAATTGTTAAAAAGAAACTTATATTGGTGTTGTCATTAATAATTTGTATTCTTTAGAATTTAAGTATTATATTTTATTCTCAGTATCTATTTGGTGGTAATAGTAAGTTGCTTTCTTGTGAATACCGATGTAGATCTCTATATAGATTTATAACTAAAGTTTATGCAATGCCATATGTTCTCAAAAATATTTCCTTGCCTTTTAGAGTAATAGAAAATTTGAATATTTATTTGCTCTAATGTAGAGCAGCAAGCTAATTAATTGGTACTACTGGCAGGGAAAGTATGATTTATAAAACCCTGTGACTGTAAGTTTTAGTTGACGCAGTCACTTAGAGGTGAGATAAAAGTTATTTTTTTCTTCCAACTGTTTTCAAAATATTGTTTTGAACAAAGTAGATGATGGCCACTATTACTGAGTGCCTTTCTAGCATAAACCCCATTCCCTCACTTTGTTGATAGTATATTTATTTATTATGTGGTAATATTTTATATATGCAAGGTCGGGAAATTGCTAGGAATATGCTTCTTAATATTTCACATTATAATAAACAGAATCTAAAGGGTTTTGGTGTAGTTTTTCCCATTTACTTTGTTTTAATCAATCTTTTCATTTCATTTCTTGTAAAGAAGTGGTAAGAAATTTTCTCACATGCCATTACACATTGGCTTCTATAGTGCTGAATAATCTTAAAATATTTATTATATTATAACCAGAATGACTTTAAAAATTTTCAAACTACTGTGGGAAATGGTTGTGGAAGAATTAAAAATGAATAATTTTAGTACAAAAAATAATTCTGAATTATTGCAAAAATTTTTGTTAGTAGGAATTGATAATTTTGGGTCTATCATCACTCATTTTAATATGTATAAAGTTTATTTTTTTCTTTGCATCCCAACACCCTATAGGTTATTTTTTTACTAAATCACTTGATTCCAGTATCTCTGTTTCACAAAACTGGAGGTATCATAATTCCAGGCTTCAATTTACATTACAAAATTAAAATGATCAAAAACAGTTTGGTATTGGCACAAAAATAGACACACAGATCAATGAAACAAAATAGAACTGCTATTCTGTGTTTATAAATACAGATTACATAAACCAACCTAATTATTCTTAGATATTCTTTTGATACTATGAAAGTCCTGGTCTCCAACATTTGGAAGTTGATTGTCTTTTATCTTATTCTTTGTATTTATTTCAGCAATTCATTCTAGCTTGAAATTTCTTTTTTTCTTCGTGTTTGGAGACTGAAGACCTAAGAACTTAACTGACTCAGTCATGGAAACCTCAATATTTAGTTGAAAACTTCACTTATCTTTTCCTGGTGGTATGGATGTTGTTGAGCTTTCTTTAATGTTTACAAAAAGAAATGTATTGTTTGGATTACTCAGCTCTTATACCTAGCTCAATTCGTATATGTCTCCACTTATCTTTACATCTATTTCTTTACTTCATCACACAGAGCTTAGAATTTCTCTCACTATTAGCTTTTCTGATTTTCTCTCTGCCTAAAATGCAATATAATTTAACAAGCTAATTTAAAACAAGGAAAAAAATACCTTGACATATGGAAGAAGTTACAGTCCACGTCTGGCTATTTAAAATTTGCCATTTGTTTACATGAATTATAAGATCTCTATAAATGTTAAAAGTAAATAGGTCTTCAAACAATTTGAATATCAAAATAGTTACATAAGATTTATAAATGATAGAAAAACGAAATAAACCGTAAGTTTTATGTAGATGAATACATTGTCATGTTCTATGAAATTCATTAGGATGCTATAAAGGCATTTATATTTTTAGTGTATGACTTTGATGAATGATAATTTGTTTTAAAAGGTAAAAGCTGAGTACATAGATGTCTATTTCTACTGATAGCCAAAAGCTAGGTGTTCGTTATTAGCCCTAAGGTGAATTGTCACTTGCTAGGCTGGTGAATTTGTAGATCAATAAGAACATTTGTAAATACATTACTTTCTATGGATGTGGCAGAAGTCCTTACCAAGTATAAATTGGCTAATGTCACTTTTGGCAAGCTAATCTTTAGACATATTACCTTTAGCTTTGTAATATTAAGAGCAATCTAACCACATGGGGAGAGTTTACCCTCCAAGATGAAAATTCATTCATCTATTCAATCTGTTTATGATTAATATGCAATAACAGTGGATTTTCTTTGTTTAAATTAGCTTTAGTGATGCTTTTATAATTAAATCTATTGTCTATCACATCAAACACTAGGGACAAAAAGAAGACTGTAAAAACTAAATTTTTGATACTCTTCTTCCCATTCCTACCTCATCCTTATCTTGGCTGCTGAATTTAATATAAGTAAAGGCAACTACAGAAAAGGCATGCGAATGTAATACACAGAGAAAAATGCAAAACTGCTATGTTAATGAAAAATACATTCTCAATAAAATTTATCTGTAATCTAGTGATATAAATGTACTTTCTTATGGCCCGTGACAAATTTAGACATCATATATATTGACTAGATTTGAATGAGCATTCAATGAAATATAATCTTATTTAGTTAGAATTGATCAAAATTATTGTCATTTAAAAATTGTAGGTTATTTTTATACCTTTATTTGGTGTACTCAATTGGCATGCTTCATGACATGGTGTATTTAGCACAATGACATTTGAAAACCCTATTATGAGCGCACTAAAATTTCAGAGATTGGTCCTAGGGGTTGTTTGAAATACATGTGTCAGTTTTTTGAAAGCCATGAACAATAATATGAAAACTATTCAGTATGCTGTAGCTTAGAAGCAAGTATTTGCTTTTGTGCTGATAACACTATGTAAGTATATATCACTCAAGGAACTTATTTTATCTAAAAATACATTTGTTGTCTTCACAAATGGCTTTTGCAAACATCACATTGGAATGACAACCAGGAACTGAGAGAATTAAAAAAGAAAAAAGAAATTGAAAACTTAACTTTTGAAAAATAATAGATAATTGTATGGTTACCAAAGGTTTTCCTCCACTAAGATTCAAGACATAGCAAGACTTTCATAAGGTAATAACCAATAACTAAAAAAGAGAGAGGACTAGTATAATGATTTAAAAAAAAAATGAAAGGAGGCTTGAGCAGAATATACCAGAAACTGTAAATAACAGGAAAGCAGGGATTGGGTCTCTACCAACCAGAGAAAGACGCTACACTAAAATCCACAATACACAATGAAAATATAATAGTTATGACTATGTATGCACTAAATAACTATTTACATAAAGCAGAAAATTAGGAAATAAAGCAGAAAAGAGGAGATAAAGGAGTCCTATAAAATACACTGATGATTAGAGAATCTAACACACTGCTCTCAATTCAAGAGAGGTCAAGTGGATAAACAGGCATAGCTAGTTTGCTAGAGGTCCTTTTTTTTTAGGTGCAATCAGGCAATATAGCATGGTTATGCATGGGAGCTTTGGAAACAGACATGGGATTCTAGAGTCGAATTCTGTAAGTGTTAGTAAAATGGTTTGTGGAGTAAATGAAATCTTTAAGGTTTCTTTCTTCTCATGTAAAAGGGAACCATAAAAGAATTCATTTTATGATGCTCTATAAGGAATGTTTGTGATAATCCAAGTAAGGGATTTAGTGTTGAGGTTGGCACATAGGAATTTTTCAGAAGTATTAGCTGTTATTTTCAAATAGGAATAGTCTTTTTAAGTTTTTATTAGAAATTTTCAAAGATATTCAAGAGGAGGAAACTTTTCCTATGCCTCAAAATTCCAGAGACAATTAGGAATTTAAAAATTATTTGTAAAGTCATGTCCATGAGCCAAACAAAAGAAAAAATATAAGTAATATATAAAGAAAAATATCAAAGTTTGAGAAATATGTGCAATGCATATAGTCTATGCACTTAAAACTTATTTAAGAGAAATATCCCTTAGGTGGCTAATTTTAATTAGTTCTTCTTATAAAGCTTACATAAGCCTAATCTTTTTAAAGCCTTGTATTTACTATATCCGTCAAATATACCAATTCTCACTTTTTTAACAAATTGCAACTAATTCTGAGGTTTAATTAGTAACAAAGGGCAAAATATATTTCTCTTATATTCTCAAATATTCTGCTAAATTAGAATGTGTTCCCATCAGGTAGGAAAAAATGAGTAAATGAAGTTTTGCTGAGAAACAGACTAAAAAGATAAATTTGAAAGAGCAAAACTGGGGACAGATAATGGAAAATGTGTTAAATAACCATAGATTCTAGTACCAGAATAGTTGTCTGTTTTTACCAACTCCATTCTGACAATATTTAGAGTTGCCTAATTTTCTCATTTTTACTATTAGTCAATATTAACTCAAATCACATTTAAAAATGCTGATGCCATTGTTAGATTTTTGTAATCCTTTTGGAAGTTTCACTGCAAGCCTATCACTCTGCTGCTAGTCAACAGTTGTCAATTATTAATATTTTTATATTATCTATTCATTATAATAGAGTTAATTAACATGCACCAACTTTGTTCTGACTTAACACAATGACAATTGAAATTCTGCAAACATACTGACTAATCATTAAAATCAAAATAAGACTATATTATGTTGTGCTTTTCCTTTTGATAACAGATAATAAAGTCTATTTATTCTTAGCATACGCAACTGCAAGCTGGATGTATTGATATGAAGTTTTAGATTTTTAAAATATCAAACCCTACAAGTTGTAAATCAAGAACAATGTTTACTAATAAAACTACTGAAAATCAACTTTAAATACTCTGACAGGAACCTAGACGAAATTAAATAATTGTTTAAATAAATATTTATCAGTAGAAAAGTAATTAGAAAAAAAATGTCCTGCTTCTTTATAGATGGAAAGCTATGTTTCTTAATTTTCCACGTGTCTAAGTGGAAAACACTCAAGTAATTCAGTTTTTCTTTCCAGTTAAACTCACACTTAAGAACAAGAGTATTCAGGTGCCTGGGTGGCTCAACTGGTTAAGTGACTAGACCCTTGGTTTTGGCGTAGGTCATTATATTACAATTTCTTGAGTTCTTGAGTTTGAGCCCCATCTTGGGCTCTGTGTTCTGAGTGCAGAGCCTGCATGGGATTCTCCCTCTCTCTATCTCTGCCCCTCCCTCATTTGTGCTGCCTCTGCTTGTCTCTAAATAAATAAATAAACTTAAAAGAAAAAAGAACAAGAGTATTAAAATGAACATACTGACATTATCAACTAAAAGGTAAAATTGAAAATTCTCAATTGTACTGAGAATCGCTAAAGCTACTATATGAAATTATTACATGAATTAATTACCATAAAGTTTTTAAAATTTATTTTCCTGTTTTTATTTGTATATTTCATTTAAATATTTGTGTACATTTTTGTGTATGTTTTTGAAAGTCACAAGATTTTTCTTTTTTTGAAAAATTTTAAATATCTATTTCTCAAAGAGAGACAGGGGCGACTGGGTGGCTCAGTTGGTTAAGCATCCAACTTTGGCTCAGGTCATATCTCACAGTCGTGGGTTTGAGCCCCACGGGGGACTCTGAGCTAACAGCCCAGAGCCTGGAAACTGCTTCAGATTCTGTGTCTCCCTCTTCTCTCTGCCTATCCCCTGCTCGTGCTCTGTCTCTCTCTCGCAAAAACAAGTAAATGCCAAAAATTAAAGAGAGAGAGAGAGAGAGACAGACAGACAGACAGATACAAGCAGGGAAAGAGCAGAGAGAAAGGAGATACAGAATCCAATGCAAGCTCCAGGCTCTGAGCTGTCAGTACACAGCCCGATGCAGAACTTGTATCCAAGGACTGTGAGATCATGACCTGAGCCAAAGTTGGATGCTTAACTGACTGAGCCCCCCAAGTGCCCCAAAGTCATAAGGGGCATTTTTAACTGTAGGATTCATGGCTTTCTAAATGTGATAAATCTATGATTGCAACAAGAGCTCGATAATTATTTGGTGATTTAAATATAATTATATCTTGGTAAAATGTAAGGAAACAGGAATAGTTACAGTGCCTTTTGTTACCCATCTTACAATTACTAAGCTTTGTATTCATTAGCCCTTGGGATAGTCTAAGTGTAAAGCTCATATGATCTTCACCAATTTAAGAACACACTGGAGAATTATAAAGACTCATTTAGACCTAGAGCTTAGTGTGGAAACCATTAAAGATATTGTCTTTTGTGCCAACAGTGCCTATTTAGCTAAATGCTCTTACCTCTGGCAAAAATGTGAGAATTTTATGTTACAACTGTTGACATGTTCACCAGCTATGATTATCGGATGCAGGAATTACAAAGGCAGGATGTGAGACATAGAAGACAAAAAGAGCAACATCAAAAAGTGATAAAAATGTGATTAAACCAATAAAAAGCATCTTTAACTAAAATCCTTTGTGAGTTTTAAGTGTCCTGTTATTTAAGACTGCTTTCAATAAGAACACATTTTCAAGATGATTGTGTTTATTCTCACCCCTTATTCAATTACAATACTTCAAATCTACAAATTTAAAACTGACTTTTAAATCTTTGTATCAATAAACTCTTTATACATTTATGTTATATTAGTAAACAAAATGTGAGATAAAATGGTGTATTTTAAAAGGTTTATTTATTTTTGAAAGAAAGAGGGTCTGAGCAGGAGAGGGGCAGAGAGAGGAAGACACAGAATCCCAAGCAGGCTCCAGGCTCTGAGCTCTCAGCACAGAGCCCGATGTGGGGCTAAAACTCATGAACTGCAAAGATCATGACTGGGGCTGAAGTTGGACACTTAACAGACTGAGCCAATCAGGTGGCCCAAAATGGTGTATTTCTAAAAGCATTTTATTATATTTATTATAAATGAATTCAGTAAAGTTGCAGAATACAAAGTCAATGTACAGAATCTGTTGCTTTCCTATTAACTAATAATAAAGAATAAAAAAAATTAAGAAAACAATCCCATTTACAACTGAACCAAAAAGAATAAAATATTTAAGAAATAACTAGAGATGTAAAAGTCTTATACTCTGAAAGCTTTAAAACATTAATTAAAAAAATTGAAGATGATAGAAAGAAATGGAAAAACATCCCATGCTTTTGGATTGGAAAAAAAGTATTATTAAAATGCCAATATAACCCAATATAATCTACAGATTTATTGCAACCCATACCAAAATACAACAGTATTTTTCACAGAACCAGAACAAAGAATCCTAAAATTTGTATGGAACCACAGAAGACCCCAAATAGCCAAAGCAATCTTGAAAAATAAAAACAAAACTGGAGGTATCATAATTCCAGGCTTCAATTTACATTACAAAATTAAAGTGATCAAAACAGTTTGGTACTGGTACAAAAATAGACACATAGATCAATGAAACAAAATAGAAATCTGATAAATTAACCCACCATTATATGGTCAGTTAACTTTCAACAAAGGTAGAAAGAATACACAATAAAAAAAATAGTCTTTTAAACAAATGTTGTTGGGAAAACTGGATGGCAACATGCTAAAGAATGAAACTGGATTGCTTTCTTTAACCATATGCAAAAATAAACTCAAAATGAATTAAATACTTAAATGTGAGACCTAAATCCATAAAATTCCTAATAGAGAGCAGAGGCAGTAATGTCTCAGACATCAGCTATAGAAACATTTTGCTAGATATGTCTCCCGAGGCAAGAAAAATAAAAGCAAAAATAAACTATTGGGACTTTATCAAAATAAAACACTTCTGCACAGCAAAGGAAACAATCAACAAAACTAAAAGACAACCTACTGAATGGGAGAAGATATTTGTAAATGATATCTGATAAAAGGTTTGTATCCAAAACATAAAAAGACTTACACAATTCAACCCCCTCAAAAAAATCCAATTAAAAAATGAACAGAAAACAGGAATAGACATTTCTCCAAAGAGGACTAGCAGATGGCCAACAGACACAGGAAAAGATGCTCAACATCACTCATTATCAGAGAAATGCAAATCAACACCACACTGAGATATCGCCACACTCCTGTCAGCGTAGCTAAAATAAAAAACACAAGAAAACAAATGTTGGCAAGGATGTGGAGAAAAAAGAACCCTCTTGCACAGTTGGTGGGAATGCAAATTGGTGCAGTCACCAGGGAAAATAGCATGGAAGTTCCTCAAAAAATTAAAAATAGAACTACCCTTCGATGCAGTCATCGCACTATTGGGTGATTTACTCAAAGAATACAAAAACAGTAATTTGAAAGGATACATGCACCCCTATGTTTATCACGGCATTATTTACAATAGCCAAGATAGGGAAGCCACCGAAGTTGTTTAACCAAGTTCGTCAATAGATGAATGGATATAGAAGAAATAGTGGATGTATATACAATGGAATAGGATTCAGCCATAAAAAAGAATGAAATCTTGCCATTTTCAAGAACATGGATGGAACTAGAGTATATAATGCTAAGTGAAGTAAGTCAGAAAAAAACAAGTAGAATATGATTTCACTCAGAGGGGAGGTAGGTGGGGGGGATGGGTGAAATAGGTAAAGGGGATTAAGGGTACACTTATGACAAGCACTGAATAATGTATGGAGCTGTTGAATCACTATACTGTACCTCTGAAACTAATATAACACTGTATGTTAACTATACTAGAATTAAAATAAACTTAATTAAAAAGTTCTCATTTTCTCATAAACTTGTTATATTAAATGTAATAAAATACGTATAGTACTAAGGACTGCATCTGTCAGAATAAGTGCTCTATATATGCTTTATAATAAGAACAATAACAATAGATATTTACTTGACCAGCTGCATTTCATTATATTACTTTTATCCTTAAAATTAATACTAGCTTTTGTATATTGAGACACAAGTATCTCATTTCTATCTCACTTCTTTATTATGCTTCTACTACAGTAGTGATAAGTCTGTTACAATTGGTTTTAATAAGTCTACTTCCTTAACATAGAGAGCAAGAGTAGCACGTTTATAAGCATAATTAAATGAATAGAAAACAGTATTTATACATTTTAGACAAAATAACTCAGTTATATTTTTAAAATATTTGTAACTACTTAAATTGGAATTTTTATGTGACCAAATAGCATTTGATATAAATGTTACATGTTTATAGAGTTGACAATATTTTATTTTTGGTTTTGTGCATAAAAGTAAATAGAAATATTCATGTAAAATTACAATTTCTGCTTTATGAAATATGAAATAAAATTGCATGTCTGGAAATATAATACCTATCTTGGCTTCTATTGTTATATTTAATCAGTGAAACAGCTATTGTCACAAATATCTTATTCATAGAAAATGTTCTCTCTATTAAGTTTTAATAATCCAAATATATTTTTTAAATTTTTGATGTTTATTTTTTTTTTTGAGAGAAAGAGAGACAGAGCATGATAAGGGGAAGGGCGGAGAGACTGAAGCAGGCTCCAGGCTCTGAGCTGTCAGCACAGAACCCAACATGGGGCTTGAATCCACAAATCTGAGAGATCATGACCTGAGCCGAAGTCAGACGCTTGATCGACTGAGCCACCCAGGCACGCCTAATAATCCAAATATTTTAATAGATGGAGTTTCTTTTTTCCTTTCTTGAAAAAAAAAATCCTTCAAGAAAAGCTTCAGATCCAGCACCCCACATAGAACTGGCAGAATTCTCAGATTCCTAGACCAAACTTCCATATTTTCTTTTTCACCTTTACATGTTGCGTATTATATTAAACTCTCATTAGCTTCAGATTCATTAAATTTTGCTCAAAAGAAATGAATGCCAATTTACATATTAAATGCAAAATATAATAAAATAAAACTCTTGATAGAGAAGATGACTGCCCCTCAAGAGACCATTAGCAATTCCATCTTCATGTTCTACAATAAAACATGCTGGGTAGAAGTCATTGCATTTGAAGTTATTGGTACATTTGAATGCAAACTACCCAAACATGAACAATGAGGTTTCCATTGGCTACAAAAATAAATTAGGAGACAGTGTTTTGCTGGGAAAGCCATTTGAGCACCTTAGTTCATAACTATTCACACTAATATAAACACATGTCTCTGCTCATACTGTGAACTGCCATATGATATTGTTTTATTCAACATTACTTTGTATCTAAAGTGAATGTAGGTGACTTATTTTAGGATTTAATAAAACAAACTCTATTGTAGAAATCCTGTGGGAAATTATACAATAATGTTACCTATATAACTAATTTTCTTCTTATGAAATCATGATCCCAGTACATTTTAGAGCTATAAAATGTATTGTTTAACATCACCACTTCTGTGTTAATATCTAAGTATATCAAAAAATTATATTTTTTATAAAAAGATACTTTATATAAAGGCAGTCCTTTGGGAAAATAAGTTTTCATTTCTAAGTTAAAGGTAGTATGAATACTGAACATGTCACCTACTGCTCTTGAAAACTAAAATTACTTTTTTTATTTAGAAAACAATTTTATTCTAAGAAATATCATGTTGTTAATGCTCAGTACATTATCAATAAGAGTTTATTCTAGAAAAAAAGTCAAGGATGAATTCTGCTAATTATGCACTTGTTAGAAATTCCTGGGAAACATTTAAGAATGCATAGATATTACCTGAAATATAGCAGTCTTGTCTTATCAAATACATGTGCTCACATGTATTCATGTATTTGTTCATTAAAATATTGATTGATGTGATAACACTTTCCTTGACTTAGAATATAGACCAAAACTAATGAATATCCTTTCCATTTAAATTTTGATGGACAAATAAATATAATAAATCACAAATCATGAACTATATCAGAAGACAATAAATATTCAAAAGAAATCATCAGAAGATGAATCATGCAGATCTGTTAGTTGAAAAGCAGAGGCCAGATGCTGGTTTCTTCCTGCTCCTTCCCCTTTCCCCCTTCTCCTCCAACCTCCATGCTTTCTTCCTCCTCCTTTCTCCTTCCTCTTCTCCCTCTTTTCTTCCTCTTGTCTTCATCTTCTTCCTCTTTTGAAACTTTATTAATTTTGAGAGAGAGAGAGAAAGAAAGAGAGATTGCAGGCATGAATGGAGGAGAGGCACAGAGAGGGAGACAGAGAATCCAAAGCAGGCTCCATGCTGTCAGTGCAGCGTGGACATCGGGCTCAGTCTCACAAACCATGAGATCATGACCTGAGCCAAAATCGAGAGCCAGATGCTCAACTGACTAAGCCACCCAGGTGCCCCTAGTTTTTTTTTCTTTCTAATTACTTTACTGAGGTAAATTTTATACTAAAATTCAATCATTTTTAAAAGTGCAATTGAACAACTTTTAGTAAATCTACAGTTTTGTCCAAACATCACAAAAATCCAATTTTAGAATAATTTGTGACCTCAAAAAAGAGTTATTGAGCCTATAGGTAGCAATTTCCTTTTCCTATCATCTTGCCAAGGCAACCACAAATCTTTTTGTCTCTATAGGATTTCTTTTTGTAGAAATCATATATTATGACATACATATGTCATATAACATATATATGTCTTACTATTATATACTATAGTATATTTTATCTGACTTCTTTCATTAGGATAAGTCCTCAGGTTTCATCAGTGTCATTGCATGTGTAATTATTTCATTCTTCATTCTTTTTATAGTATGGGTATCCTACATTTGGCTTATTCACCATTTGATAAATGGGTTTTTTTCTATTTTTTTACTATATGAATAATGTTTCTATAAATATTTATGCCTGAGTCTTTGTATGAAATGTTTTTTTCCCCTTGAGTAGAAACTTAGGAGAAAATTGCTTAGTCATGTGGCAAATTTTTGTTCAACTTTTTAATAAACTATCCAGCTGTTTTCCAAAGGGGCAGGTCCATCTTAAATTCCCACTAGACAGGTGAGAAGGGTGGAACACATCCTTCCCTAGAGACTTCAGTGCCATTATAGCCCTGAAGATGGATTTTGAACTTCCATCTCCAACACTGTGAGAAATAAACTTTTATTGTTTTAAGTGACTCAGTCCTGTAGTTATTAAGTAAGCCCTAGGAAACTAACACAGAAGGGTAGAACAAAATGGGTCAGGAGAAAGGTTTATTAAATTGTAGAATCAAGAGCATATTTGTATGTTAATGGAAATAACCCAGGAGAAAGGGAAAAATAACGATATATAATAAAGGGATTTCATGTTCAGCTCTGACACATAGAGAGCCTAGAGATCTTTACTCTTGTTCATATATATATTACTCATGATATATATATATATATGTATATATATATTATATATATATATATATAAAAACAAGAACAAACTGAAAACCAACAACTTTTCTTGGAATCACTATAGAGAATTGAGGTCACAGAGCAAAAGACCACTCTGACACCTGGAAAGATGGGCAAGTCAAGTCATGACAAGATCTGCTTACCTAGAGCAGAAACCACTGGAAGCATAAGCTGGTAAGAACACTAGTAATTTTTATGAATCATGGAAGGATGAGTATGGACTACAATGTGAGTCAGAAACTTATGGGTACCATAGTCCTAGGGGGTGAGCCTATTCTTACATTCAAGAACATGGATGAGTGGGGTGGGGGGGAGACAGAGAGAGAGAGAATTCTGAGTAAAAAAAAAAGCTAGACAGAAAAGAGTATATATAACTTCATATAAAATTTGAGCAAATGTGAATTAATCTATGAGGAAAGAAAACAAATACATGACTGCCTGGGGATGAAGGTAGAAGAATGAATGGATCACAAAGGAGCACAAGGAAACTTTTTCAGGTGATGGAAATTTTTGTTATGTGAGTTGGTGATGGTTTCATGAGTATACACATGTCACATATCATGGGGGACTTGACCTCACCACCCTGGGATCACGACCTGAGCAAAAATCAAGAGTCTGACACTCAACCAACTAATCCACCCAGGTGCCCCTCAAATTTACACTTTAAACATTACTATTTTATTGTTTAGAAGTGGGTTTTTTCATTTTCAAGCTCTTTTTAAAACAGAATAAACAGCATAGTATCAAGTTTATAATGTATGTAGAATAAAATATAATGTACACAGAAATAAAATGTAAGACAAGAACAAAGGGACAGGAGAGGAAATTGGAAATTTTTTGTTAGCCATATCATGTTATTTACTCTAACAGAATTTACAGCCATCAAGCTTTCCTCATACAAAGTGTTATGAAGTTGGTATTTATAAGTAGTTATAATTGTAATCATTTTATTTTTTTAACAAGATAATAATTATATGAACCTACAGGGAGACTATATGTAAAGTATGACCAACAGTTGTGCTGTATGATATTTAAATAGGTGTCCATAAAATTGACTGAGGAAAGTAAGATGAGGCAAAGAGAGAGGTTCCCAGTAATTAATATGTGTACTCTGTGTATCTCTCTGTGTGGTGAATATGTGTGTAATCATAGTTTTGTGTGTTAAGCATTCATTCTTAGTCGTGAAACTCTTGAGGGGAGATAGCTCATCTTAACTATAATAATAATTACCTTTTTTTAGCTTATATTAATTTCCAGGAAGTGTTTTTACTTGCATGGTTTAAAGCAAATAATCTATTTTAACTTCGATTTTATTTTTACTTCATTCTCATTAAAAGTCTCACTACACATTATAGAGATATTTAATTATATGCTATGACATATTTAATGTTGACATAATTAAAATAATTGACTGATAGTGTCTATAGCAGTTGGTTACAGTGAAATATTATAGAATCATTTGTAATTTGTCAGGGATTATGATCATTCTCCCTTTGGGGAATGTTCCATGATTGTGTCCACTCACAGAAAAGTTATCTTTTAGTATCTTTATAAAAGCACCTCTATCCTTCATAACTTGTGAACATTTGTGATTGATTAGTAATCCATGGATTTTACAAAATATGTAAAGTAGTAAGATTTAACTTCACTGAACACTAAGAATGCTGCATTCGTTATTATTTCATTAGTCATTTAAAAACTTGCAGAGGAAGACAGCATTCTCATTTTGCCAGGGAGAATGCAGACACTGGATGTGGATAAGTTATTTTACCAAGTCCCTTCTGTAGCAACAGGATGGATGACTTGAAAACTTGTGTTTTTACTCATTGAGCTATACTTCTGCCCTACATTGATACATTATTTTTCTAGTTTTTTCACACATATTTTAATTTTGTTGCTTCTAGGACTTAATAAATATCTCACGTCCCTCTTTTTATAAATTTGGAATTACAGTTGAGAAAAACAATTTATTAAATCTATTGCTAAAATAGTAAATTAAAAAAAATACCATTACAACTTATTCTACATTTAAACCAACTAGTTCACATGAAATCAACTGTAAATTAAATATTTTATTTCATTTTCAACATAATTAGTCTGTTGCTTTGAAGACTGAATTTAAGTATGTCCCTTCTTGGAAAATTGCAAGATATATGTACAAATGTTACATAGATTGTACTTTAAAAATTTTTTTTAGGTTTTATTTTATTTTTGAGAGCAAGAGAGACAGAGCATGAGGGAGGGAGGAGCAGAAAGAGAGGGAGACACAGAATCTGAAACAGATTCCAGGCTCTGAGCTGTCAAAACAGAGCCTGATGCGGGGCTTGAAATCATGGACCGTGAGATCACGACCTGAGCCAAAGTAGGAGGCTTAACGCACAGAGTCACCCAGGTGCCCCTAGATTGTACTTTTAAGACAGTTTTTATTTGCAATATAATTAATGCTATATCAGTAATCAGTAAACTGATGGAGACACAAGTTGATTGATAAATGAAACATTTGCACCAAATAGTTATGGATTGATTTTCATCCCCACCCCTTTTGTTTTAAAACTTAATATCCAAATAAGCTTCCTTCTGGGTTTCCTAAAATTCCATAACCAACTGAAATGTAATTTCTTTATTCCTCAGGAATCCTTTGAATTCCAGTTTATATTTTCAGCCATAATTTTCAGCAACTCATTTATCATGTCAAGACTTTGGATTTAAGTTCAGTAAATAGAACTGAAGAGGAAAGAAGATGGTACTTAAACAGAGCTATTACAGATTTGTATATTGCCATTTCAATAACTGATAGTGTTAATTAAATTGATATTGTTTTATTCTCAGGAAACATAAGAGTGCTCAGACACTCTGTAATATCATGTCGTCTGGCATAGTTTTTAACAATTTCTTTCATTTAAGACCTAAATCTTATTTTTAGGTTATTTTTGGAAGACTTGATGAAGATACATCAGTATGAATACAGCACATTATTCAGATGTGAGGATCTTGACATTCATTATTCAGTATTTAAGGAGGTTATGGAGGTGGGAGGAGCCAAGAAATACAAAGTTTTAGTTGAAAAAACTATTAACCTTAATGTAGGTTTTAGAGTTTTGTCTTGTAAAGATTTTTCCCAACTGACAATCTACTTATCCCCAGGAGGCTTGATTAGATCTTTAATTAACTCAATCTGGAAGTGCAATGACCTCTAATTAAAATAAATTTTGTTTCTTCTGGCAGCAAAATAATGAACTTATTCAAATGAGTTTCACAGCTATGCAAAATCAAAACCAATTAGAAGCTAATAATGAAGTATGTCAATAGCTGTGCAACAAGCTCTAAAAAAAGAGGTAAGTTTTGTTTATTTATTAAAATAATAAGGGTTAAACATTTGATTATTATAAATGAAGCAAAATGTAAGTTTGCATATGTAATGAATATGAATAAATAAGATATATCTTTGCAAAAGTACTTTAGGAAAATATTAAAAATCCTAATTATTTTTCTGAGTGATTCCCATCAATATTAATTTAGTTTGCTGTTACTTGAAACACTTTTATAAATGCTACTTTTGAACTGCTTGCAAAATTAGTATGAATCAGATTTGAATTTCAACTGTATATAATCATGCCTTGTCTCTTGTTACTGTAGAATTTAAAAACAAATGTGCAAGATAAAAATGTAATGCTATGTTCTCTGGTGGATCTATTACTCAAAATTATTAGTCATGTAAGGCCAATTAATAAACCAGTATGTAAAATAATATCGATGGAAATACAAAGGTCTGCTGGTCTCCAATCATGAAGTAAAATGTTTTGTCCTATGGTTTATGAACTTAAAATATTAATCAATACTTTATTATAAATACATTTTATATATACTAATACATTAAATAAGAACTTTCTTGGAGTAGTTTATTATATCCTCAATATTTTAATCTGTTTTGTTTGGTCTTCGATTGTAAAAATCACTTTGAACATTTAAGGAAATACAAAACAAAGAAATACATAAAAAGATTATTTTAATGTCACAACCAGATACACTCTGCTTTTTTATTTAATACTTTTATGTTTAGTTTTATTTACAGAACTTTTTTATTTTGGTAGAATCCACATGAGGGGATACTTTACATGTACACTTTAGTGAGTTTTGAAAAAAGCATACATCCATGTCTCTTCTATCAAATGAGAACATTTCCATCATCCAGGATTTTCTCTAGCTCTTCTTTTCCATTCAATCCCACAATGCCATCTACTGACAACCATTCCATACATTTTTTTTTTTAACAACAGGTTGTTTTGGTGATTCTAGAACTTCATGTAAATGAAAACATACTCTTCTGTGAGGGCAATTCATTCATATTACTGAGAGCATCAGTATTTAAAAAGATTTCTGAGTAATGCCTCATTATATATGTATAGCAAAATTTGTTTATGTACTGTCAAATTGATAAACACTTAAATTTTTTCCTGGTTTTAATTATAAATAAGGTTGTGATAGACATTCTTATGTAAATTGGCTAAGTGAATATATATTTTGTTTCTTAAATATCTAGGCCCATAATATCTGAATTATTCGGTAAGTAGAGATATTTTTCTAAAGTAGCTGTAGCATTTTATACTCTAACCAACAATTTAATTGTCTCAATTTCTCAAAGTCCTCATCAATATTCACAGTTGATGATCTTTAAATTTTAGCCTTTCTCATTAATCATTAGTCATTGTTGATTTATTGTACATTACTCTGATAAATAGTAATTCAGTATACTTTTTCATGAGCTCATTTCCTAAATATTTAACACATGTGTTATATATACTTTTATATGAAAGTTTAACGTTTTCAGATAATATTCAGTTCCCCACTTCACATAAGCATAGTTTACCTTACTTTATATATTTTTTATTTTACATGATTACTGATAAGACACTTGGTATATTACTTTTTAAATTTTTTTAAAAAATTTTTAATGTTTTATTTATCTCTAGGAGAGAGAGAGAGACAGCAAGAGCAGGGGAGGGTCAGAGAGAGAGGGAGTCACAGACTGAAACAGGCTCCAGGCTCTGAGCTGGCAGTCAACACAGATCCCGACGCGGGGCTCGAACCCACGAACCGCAAGATCATGACCTAAGCGAAAGTCGGACGCTTAACCGACTAAGCCACCCAGGCGCCCCTTACTTTTTAAATTTTTATTTCTTTTTTGTTGTTGTTTTAAAGAGAAAGAGAAAGAATGGGTTGGGGGAGTGCACAGGGACAGGGAAAGAGAGAGAGAATCTCAAGTAGACTCCACTCCCAGTGCAGAACCTGACTCAGGGCTTAATACCACAACTGTGAGATCATGACCTGAGCTGAAGTCAAGAACCGAGCATGTAACCAACTGAGCCACCCAGGCACCCTGGTATTTGGTATATTACATAACAAGCTACTATATCAGACATTCAGCATATTGGCAAATACATTACTGATCCTTAAGAAAAAAGATAAAAATAAAGAAATCAAATAAATCATGACACAGGAATTCCTGTGCAAGCACAAAAGCTATATTTATTAAATAAAAGGATAAAGATAAATTTCAATTTGAATCTTAGTAAGTTTGTTATATGTACATCACAACCCCTGCAAAGTGGACTGAGAAAGTTCTACTTCCCTTCTTAGACATAATGATATTTAATACATTCTGAACTGTAGAAGATTTTTTTTCTAAAATTTATTTGAATGTTAGCTAACATACTGATCTACAGCCTTATACTTGTGTGAAATGATAACTCTCTTAAGCAGAAGTAAGCATAGTAAAAACATTCTGCTGTTTACCTGAATTTCAAAGCAAGATAAGCACAGTGTATGAAGACCTCATACAATTTAGGGAGCATTAAAAATCCATTTTATCTAAAACCTGGCTTTAGAATGGTCATGGTGTTTGAACACACCATCATTAGCAACTCCTCTATAGAGTGCTCTGAACAGATTTCCAGTTTATGCCTTATATACAGTCTCCTCATCTACGAACACTAATCATTGCATTGATTAACATCATTAACATTCCCCTAGTAAATAACATATGCATCTGACTCTTATGTAGCTCAGACTAGATCTAAAGACATGATTAGTATTTGAGAAAACAAAGAGAAAAAGAAACAACACAAAGTTTCAGAGATAAAAATACTTGGGGAAAGTTAAATTAAGTGGAATATATAATGTGGCCACAAGAGCATTACTACTAAACGTTAACACAAAGACCATTAGGCAGGCTTGAGGCATCTTTGCCAGAAATATTTTCAAGCATGTTTTTGTATGTAATTGTATAATCGAGTGAAAATAATTGATCTGGACAACCTACAGAGACATAAGAGTACCTACTGAGATAAAACTTTACAAGTAGTTTCTGAAAAGTTATGATAAAAACTAGATAAACATTATAAAATACTGTTATTCCTTCAGTTTTTCTGTACTGAAAATAAGGTCATAACCAGATTTTTAAACTTAAAAGAAAAAGAAATATGTAAAAAATAAATATTCTATGATACTTGCTTTGTCAAATCCACTTAAAGCATTAGAGTGATTTTAAAAATGGTAAGGAGGGGAGCCTGGTTGGCTCAGTCATTTAAGCGTCCGACTTCACCTCAGGTCATGATCTCATGGTTGGTGGGTTTGAGCCCTGTGTCAGGATCTGTACTGACAGCTAGCTCAGAGCCTGGAGCCTGCTTCAGATTCTGTGTCTCCCTCTCTCTCTGACCCTCCCCTGTTCATGCTCTCTCTCTCTCTCTTTCTCAGAAATAAATGAAACATTGAAAAAAATAAGTGCACTCTTTAAAAAAATAGTAAGGAAACCACCCTAATCTTTTCTACTTTAGTAGTTTGCTGTCCTCACTATAGGGTGTGTAACTAGAGTCAGTAGAAGGAGTTGCCAATATATCATAGAAACCTGAATTCCAGTTTTCGTTGGAGCTCTAACTTCCAGGTGTCAGTAGGTGATCTTGATTAAGGCTGGAGATATAGGCTTGAGGGAGATGACAATCCTAATGACCACTAAGAACTTAAATTTTATTTTGAAGGGCAAGTCCAGGAGATGCCCTTAATTTTTCTGATTGCTTTATTACTCAAATTGTCAATCAAAAACTGTCAAGTTTTGCTTCAAACATATCCCTTATTTGTTCACTTCTGCCCAGCTATGGTATTCTAAGAGAAAATTCTAGACACATAAAGATATGAAAAATCAGCAATTAGTAAAGTTACTATGTTTTAGTTTTAAAAAATTTGTTGTATCACATTTATTATTTCCTTCAACAAATATTGATCAAGTGTGTAATATTGTAACACATTCTAGTTGGTCTGGATAAGTTGAAGCAGGTTAACACACTCCCTATTTGCTGACTTAAGGCTCTTGATCTGTAACAGAATTAATTTGCTTTCTTTGAGATTTGCAGACCACTGGCCTTGGGGAATAAGGAACCAGAACTTTCCCAGGCCACAGAGGCTAACTAGTCTGTTTGAAGCCACCTCAGCTTTCTGATTAGCCCAGCAATCTTTCAGCAAGATGTGTTTTTTTTTTCTTTCTTTTTAAGATCACGCAAATGACTTTACTGATGTCATCTGTAAACCTTGTGCATCTGTAGACCTTGCTCTCTTTTGTAGAAAGAAAAGAGTACTCTTGCACAACCCTGCTGGGCAACAAGAAACTAAAACTTCTCTGAGAACTGAGATATCTCTGTTGCTGACATCATGGAGTCTGCACATCATCAAGAAATGTCATAGACCATTACCCTTCCTTAACTGATTAAACTTTAAAAATCTCTAGGCCAGGCAGAAATCTGGGAATTGGCCTTTGGACAATAGTCTGCCTTCTTCCCAGGTGGCTGGGCTCCTGAATAAATTTCATATTTTTCTCCAGTCAAAACTCATCTCTTGAGTATTGGCCCCTTGAGGGATGGACAGCCAAATTTAGGATTTAGTAACAAAATGTACAAAGTATTTGACTGGTTTCTCATAATAGGATATTAAAGTTCAAATATCTAATATTCATAAAGCTCATAGAGGGAACTGAATGAATAATTCAAACAATTATAAACACTTCAGTAAAATTTATATCAGTATGTTGTTTCCCAGACATCCTGGGGACAAAGGGGAGTTGGGAAGAAAAAAAAAAGACATGTTTGGCATATCCACAGAATGGTGAATTTGCATTTATTCCTGAAAATTCCATAGCTCAAGGAACAACAGGTAATTTTTCTCTGTATCTACTATGTGTCAAACATTCTGCTCTGATCAGGAAATTTAAGTAGCAAGGACTATGGAAGTAACCAGATCGAATCTTGTAACCAAATAAACATAATTAATCCATACACAGAAAGAAAAATGTACTTAACAATAAAAAAAATCATAGAGTGGCACCTGAGGGGCTCAGTTAAGTGTCTGACTTTGGCTAAGGTCATGATTTCATGGTCTGTGGGTTTGAGCCCTGTGTCTGGCTCTGTGCTGACAGCTCAGAGCCTGGAGCCTGCTTCAGATTCTGTCTCCCTCTCTCTCTGCCTCTCCCTGCTTGTGCTCTCTCTCAATAATAAATGAATAAACGTTTAAAAATTATTTAAAAATTACATAAAATTACTAAAACAGGCTAATTTCCAAAGAATATAACAAACACAGTTTCTAAGAATACCTAAGCTGAGATTTAAATGCTGTGAAAGAGAGAGATATGAAGAGAACCTGGGGAAGAGAAATCCTGGCTGAAAGAAGACCTTGAAATAAGTAACTTGGTGCTTTTATTGGAAACAAAAACAAAACAAGCAAACAAGAGCTAGCTTGGAAGAAGAGCACAGCAAGAGAAAAATGTATAAAATGGGTTCAAAGAGTGGGGAGTGAAGCTAAGTGATGAACTTTTTGGAATGATTGGAAGGTAAGAAGTGAGATGATCTAAACTTTCCATTATAAAAATTTCTTATAATTATTATATAAATGCTAAATTGCATTAGAGATTATTTTGAGGCAGAAATAAAAGGAGTTTCTTTTGGATTAAATTTGAGCAGTAAGTATAAATTAGGACACCAAGGTAATTACAGCATTATAGGCCTGAGAAACAGTTTGATAAGTAGTGCCACGCACTGGCTTTTGGGTGGTGGATAAACAATAGTAGAACATGCTGAATTTGAGATGGCTATTAGACATCTAAGGGGTGATGTAAATTAGGGTGTTAGGTTAGGGCGGTGGATGAATACTTAAATATTAACAAAACATAAGATCGTATAACATTATGACACCTCTATATCTTATTTCATTTTAACTTCAGAACAGTTTCTTGAAGTTTATATAAAATATATATACTTAGATATATATAAGTATATGAAGTAAGTGTTTGAAACAAAGTCACTCTGTCCATAACGAAAACATTTTTTTTACTATCTTAGAATGGAACAAGAGGTAATCTTTCAGTAATAATTTTTTTAAAACATGGATTATTTTAATTGTATTCTTTATCAATGATACTGGGATTTTATATCTAGTTAAATGAAATTATATGGTGAGTCAGAACACTATGCTGTAGTCCCCTTTTGAAATTGTGAAAATTCTCAAATTTCTATCCTAGTAAGATTTAAAAATTGGTATATATTTAAGAGCTTCTTTATTGAAAAATATAATTAGGTCCAATGTATCTTTTTGAAAATATCATGTTCTAGAACAGAATATCTAACAATCTAATTAAAAATCTAATAATAGAATCTGATATCGCCCATAATGGATAGAAATGAGGAATATTTTAAGATTAGGAGAACATACAACATCCTATAGTATAATTGATAGAATGTAATTGCCAAGTAAGAGAAATTTAGATAATTTAGAAATTAATTTAATTAATTAATTTCTTTAATTTAATTAATTAATTTTAATTTAGAAATTTAAATTTACATAAGTTACATTCTAGCTTATGTACATTGTATAACTGATGTTTTACTACAGAAAAAGAGACAATACTATTGGAGATACTATGTGAAGTTTAAATACTATTTTCTTCTTTTTAATAATTTTTTAATGTTTGTTTTGTTTATTGAGAAAGAGAGAGAATGAGTGGGGAAAGAGCAGAGGCAGTGGGAGAAAGAATCCCAAGCAGATTTCATGCTGTCAGCATGAAGACCAAAGCAGGACTCCATCACAGGAACTGTGAGATCACGACCTGAGCTGAAACCAAGAGTCAGATGCTTACCTGTCTAAGATGTTCATACAGGAGAAAGAATCTTCTGTTACAATAGCTTTTTAAACTGCTGATCTAGGATTGGGGTGGTTCATTCAGTTAAGCATCTTAGTTCAGCTCACGTCATGATCTCAGGGGTTCGTGGGTTAGAGCTGGGGCTCTGTACTGACAGGGGCTCTGTGCTGACAGATCAGAGCCTGGAGCCTGCTTCGGATTCTGTGTCTCCCTCTCTCTCTGTCCCTCCACTGATTGCACTGTCTCTTTCTTTCTCAGAGATGAATAAAAAAACTAAATAAAAAATAAATAAACTGCTTATCTTGGATAAAAAGCTGAATAGTAAATGACAGAGTATGACTTGTTCTCAAAATAATCTTTTCAAATCTTTATTCTTGATGACTTATTGGGGAGTAATCTTGGTTAGAAGTTCTCTGAAATCTAGCGCTTTAGTAGTTTTTTAATTTATAAAATATGGGCAATTCCTGTTTATCTCATATGTTTATAACGATCCAATATGGGGGGGGGGTGCCTGGGTGGCTCAGTTGGTTAAGCAATCGACTTTAGCTCAGGTCAAGATCTTGAGGGTCCTGGGTTGGAGCCCTGCATCAGGCTCTGTGCTGATAGCTCAGAGTCTGGAGCTTGTTTCAGATTCTGTGTCTGCCCCTCCCCTGCTCGTGCTCTGTCTCTCTCTGTCTCAAAAATAAACAAGACAAAAAAAAAGAGATCCAATATGATGATATAAGAAAGAGCCATAAAAATTGTAAGGTGTTGTAGAAGTTAAAATGTTATTAAGGCATTGGTAAAATTTAGAATAGATATTGTGACATAAAGATATCCAAATATTGTAAGGAGAAAATGAAAAAGCCCATATAGTTTGTAGAATTGATCTCTCAAAAAATTCAAAATCCTGATGAGTGACTTCTGATCTTTGAGTTTTTAATGTCATTTTAAAAAAATATTTATTTTTCTTAAAGAGAGAGAGAGAAAACGTGAGCAGGGGAGGGGCAGAGAAAGAGACAAAGGATCCAAAGCAGGCTCTGCACTAATAAAGACCCTGATGAGGGGCTAGAACCCACAGACCATGAGATCGTGACCAGATCTGAAGTCGGATACCTACCTAAGTGAGCCACCAGGGCACCCCAAGTTTCTAGTGTCATTTCACACCATACCACTGGCAGGCACAGGCATTTCTTGGGTAGATACCTAGCAGTGAAATAGCTGGATCTTATGGTAAGTTTACATTTAACTTTTTAAGAAACTACCAAAATATTTTCCAAAGAGTCTACCATTTTATACTTCCTCCAGCAACATATGAAGTTTCCATTTTTCCACACGTTGGCCAATACTGGTTGTTATCTTTCTTTTTAAGATGACCATTCTAGAGCAAGTGAAGTAGTATCTCATTGTGATTTTAATCTGTGCTTAATTACTAAGAATGCTGAACATCTTTTCATATGCTTAATTAGTCATTCAGCTTTCTTTAGTGAAATGTCAATTCAAATATCTTGATAGTTTTTAATTGGTCTGTTCTTTGATGAGTTGGATATATTCTTTATATGCTCTAAATATAGTCTTTTTGCAGGTAAATGATTTTTGGCCCAGTCATTTGTCTTCCTGTTCTTCCAATTGTGTCTTTTGAGGTACATTTTCTTAAATTTAGATAAACAGTAATTGACCAAAATTCCTTTTATGGGTTAAGAAATATTTGCTTAACCCGCACTATAAAGATTTTGTCCTATTATGTATTCTAGAATTTCTAAAGTTATAAGTCTCACATTTAGGTTAATATTTTTAGTTAATATATATATTTGCTGTAAGGTAAATTTTTATATTTTTTTTATTTTTGTGCTTGTCATATAGATGTCCAGATGCTACACAAACCTTTTTTGTTTGTGAAATAACTATGCCCTCCCACACTGAATGGCCTCAAAAACTTCATTGAAAATCAATTAGTAATCAATTTAAGGGTTTACTTTTGGACTTGTGTTCCAGTGCTCTATATCTATCCTTGCATCACACCACATTTTCTTGATAACAGTGGGTTCATAGTAACTTCTGAATCAGGAATTATAAGTTCTTTATTTCTAAATTATTCAGGTTATTGGGGCACATGTGTGGCTCAGTGGGTTAAGTGTCCTACTTCAGCTCAGGTCATGATCTCGTGGTTCACAACTTCGAGCCCTATATGGGGCTCTGTGCTGAGAGCTCAGAGTATGGAGGATGCTTCAGATTCTGGGCCTCTCTCTCTCTACCACATCTCCACTCATGTTCTGTCTCTCTCCCTCTCAAAACTAAATAAAAACATTAAATTTTTTTAATTATTCAGGCTATTCAGGCTCCTTGGCATTTTTATTTCAATTTTAGGATCAGATTGTAGATTGCTACAAAATGATAATCTTGCTAGGAATTTATAGGGATATGTAAATTATATCAGTCAATTTGGGGGAAAGCTTTATCTTAATAATATTAAGCATCCCAATCCATGAATATATGTGTTTCTCTATTCTATTTATTTAGTGGTTGGCAGCCATGGCCCACTACCAATTTTGTTACATGTTTTTGAATATTTTAATGTTTGAAATAGTAACATACATGCTTTCATAATATCCTTGACTTTGCCTCTTGACCTAAAAGCTGTTTTGTTTGTTTGTCAATACATTAAGAAAATGTGTGCTGAAATTTGATTTAGATCTTTTCCATTTATTTCATAAAATGCTTTGGGGTTTACTGTTTATAAGACTTTCCCACCTTTTTAAAAGTTTTTCATAAATACTTTATTTTTTGATACTATTGTGCACTGAATGGTTTCCTTACACAGACTGTTTTACTGCACAGTGCTAATACAGTTGACCCTTAAACAAGAAATTGAACTATGGGAGTTCACTTATACCTGGGCCCATATACAGGTGGACCTCGGCAAAAATAGTATTGTAAAAGTATTTTCTCTTCCTTATGATTTTCTTAATAATATTTTCTCTAACGTAGTTTATTATAAAAATACAGTATGTAACAAATTTACAAAATAGGCATTGATCAATTGTTTATGCTAATGGTAAGGCATCTGGTCACCAGTAGGCTATATATAGTTAAGTTTTAGGGGAGTCAAATGTTAATACTGGGATTTTTTTTACTGTGCAAGATGGATGGGGGTCAGTGCCCCTAACTCTAGTGTTGTTCAAGGGTCAAGTGTATAAAGTAATGCAATTGATCTTATATATGGATATTGTATCCTGTAACTTTGGTGAAGTTGTTTATTAGTTTTAGTAGACTTTTTTTATTTTATTTTTTTGATGTGGGGTAGTTGTTTCTTTACTATATTCTGCATATAGAATAAAGTTGTCTGCAAAAAAGTTTCTTTCTTTCCAACATGAATGTCTTTTTTTCTTGTTTGCCTTTTTTTTTTTTTTTTTTTTTTTTTTTGCTTTACCGAACTGAACTCTTAATGTTGAACTGAAGAGGAGAGAGAAACTATCTTTGCCTTTATCCCTATTAGAAGAGAAAGCATTTAATCTTTCGCCAATTACAATGCTATTATCTGCAGGCTTTTTGCATATGCTCATTATCAGATATCGTGACCATATGCTTACTTCTTAGAAGTCCTTGCATATTCTAATATCTGGGCTTCTTTGAAATAGTTTCTACTGTCGGCTGCACATGGATCACCCTTTATTTTTTCCTATATTCTCACATTTTGTCTAAAATTGAACATTTGAGATAATATAGCAACTATGGATTCAGATATCTCCTAGGCCTATTGTTGCTGCTTTGTGTGTCTATGGTTTTTAGGGACTTTCTTGTTTAATTCTCTAATATCTATCTCCGCCACAGAGGGCTCTGATGATTTCTCTGCTTATTTGTCTGCCTGCCTTCTTTCTTCTCCCCTCCCTTCTTCCTCTCTCTCTCCTTTCCTCCCTTCCTCTCTTTCATCTTCCCTCCCTTTCTTCCTCCCTTTCTTTATTTCATCTTTAAATTCTATGCCAGTTATATTGTGCCTGAGGCAGCACAAATTATAATCAGTCACTGACTGATCAATGCTCATGCTCAAACACTGTGAGCCAGTTAGGTTTTCACTTATTTCTAATAGATCTGTGCATGGATTGAGGAATGCATTCAAAGTTCAGGCTGTTTGATGAGGGTCCTGGGCGGTTCAGTTGGTTAAGCATCTGACGTTGACTCAGGTCATGATTTCACACCTCATGGGTTTGAGCCCCACATTAGTCTCTGTGCTGACAGCTCGGAATGTGGAACTTGCTTGGGATTCTGAGTCTCCTTCTCCCCCCTGCCCCCAATAAATAAACATTTTAAAAAAGTTGAAAGTTCAGGCTGTTTGCAAATCTGCACAAAATTTTACTCTGCTGAGATCCTTCTTATGCTAAAAACTGCCTGAACAGGCTTCACATTCAGTCATTATGTACTGGTTTTGGCAGATATATATTTAGGTAATTAAATTCTTTCTGACTATTGTGATATGGACATAATTTGGCTGTAGTAATTGTCTTAGTCCATTTGGGCTTCTATAATACAATACTGTAGATTTGGTTTATAAAAAACGCATTCATTTCTCACAGTTCTGCAGGCTGAGAAGTCGAAAGGCACCAGCAGATTTAGTGTCTGGTGAGTTGTAACCTCATGGTAAAAGGGGCAGGATCTCTCTGGAGTCTCTCGAAAAGGGCACTAATTCCATTTATGCGGGCTCCACCCTCATAACTTAATCACTTCCCCAAACATACTTCCAGACACCATCACACTGAGGAGTAGGTTTCAACATTTGAATTTTAGGAAGACACAACTATTTGGTCTATGGCAGTAATTTCTGAAATTGTCACTATACCCCCATGTAGCTAAAATGTGACGCAGTGCCAATATACTAAAATTAAATCATCTCTCTTCCAAGATACCAAATAGTTAAGCAAAAATTTTTACCAATTTTTTTAACCAATATAATCCAAATTCTTTTTCTGTGTATAGATTTATTAATGATATGGTCCATAGATATGCCATCTAGAAAATTAAAAAAATTATAAAGAATGATATCTTAAAAATTATGGAACTATATGTATTGTTTATTGTAGGAGAAATTGTACTTTTAACTCTTCAAATGTGTTACATTTGTGAATGAATAGAAATAGTGAAGAAAAGCTCTTTATTTTCATAAAAACAAATTTGATTTTGTAATTAAGACTGTGAGAGCTCTAGAAAAAGTGTTTACTTTAAGACTTACTTGGTGTATAACAAGATAAACCATCTAATGGTCAAACTGTGAGATAAAGAGAGAACGGAATGAAAAATACTCAACAGCAAGAAGCTTATATTTTTGTCATCAAATTTTCCTATAAAATGTAGAAGTGGACCACTTTTCTTTTGTATTTATTGTCTTCCTCTAAGTTAAATCATTTAACCACAGGGTTTTAACACCAGTGTCATACTGGCTCCTAAATTAATTTCTATCCTGCTTTTTTTTATTCTTTTTTTAAATTTGTTTTTATTTTTATTATTTTTATTTATTTCCACTTTTTTTGATTCTTTAATCAAACTGTCTAGGTCATTCATCTATGAAGATGCCCGTGGTAGTGTTCTTTGGTGAAACCAACTGGAATAAAAATGCTAATCCAGTCTGCATCATCCAGTGAATGCATACTTTATGTTTGGGAAGAAAAAGCTACTACTGTATGCCAGACTTAGGACTCCTGACAAAATCTAACCTGTTTCTCTCTCTTGTACGAATATACAATATGTATGATATTGCCCCCAACCAAATCTAGAAGATAAGCTATGCTGGACTTTTGCTCTCTTGAGTCCCAGATGGACTAAGATGATTACTATAGCCAAAATATGCCCATATCACATTAGTCAGAAAAAAATATAATTATCTTAAAATCATGTAGATAAATACATGTCTGTCAAAACCAATACACAAATACCAATACCTGTCAATTTCTGTCACTTAAATATGACTACTGAAATTTCTACATCACTTGTTTGGTTTGTCAGACTATTTTCAGTCTGACATGTACACCTATTGTCACAAAAACCACCCAACAATGGGCGAATAGTTCAAGATATGACATGAGCCCACTATTGTCCCTACCATCCAGAAGCACCTGACATTTTTGAGAGTTGGTATGGCTTCCTCAAAATTCTACTGAAAAGGACCTCTAGCCCTTCTCTCCTCACTTCTTTCTATTCCATACAGCTAAGTCATGTCCAGTTTTATTTCATTTCATGTTGCTGTCCCAGAAGGAGATCATTACCTTCAGGAAATGACAGAATGAAAGAAGGAGGGGATTATATAGAGTATTTTGAAAATTCAGGGTTTCATCCTGGCTATTACTAGGCATGTTGCATTTTTCTTTCTTCTGACTTAAACTGCTGGCCACCCTGATGAGCCAAAAGGAAGCATAAAGGACTTAGATTTCATTCTGGATACATTTTCTAAAAATCCAGCTATACCTCTTACACTGGCCTTATCTCTATGAAAAGTCTGAGTGTTAACAGAGGATGATTGAAAGGAAGGTACAATTTATAGGTAATAAATAAGAAGCAAACTTTCTGGTGGTTGAATTGTGTAAAGGTAAACATGAGTTAAAAATGATAAAGAAATAATCCTGTTGAAAATAAGTGATCTTCCTCCTTTTCTTAAAGCATCTAGTTAGAAAACTTGTCATTGCAAACTCTTTCTCTGTCTCTTTGAAATGTTTGTAAATCTTTTCAAAAGGTAAACAGGATTTTTGCTGGCTTTAAGACTGAGGTGTTTCTTTCTCTAGGATCTAGGTTCCATCTCTTTGAAATGCAATCAGCAAGGAAGATAGAGTCTCTATCTCCCAGTGTCTGTGGGACTGTAGGAGCCTATCTTTGAGTGCCTTGCTTCAATTTGCAAAACCACTTCCTGCCATCAATGAAGTTTATTTTTCCTTTGGATAAAGTCAACTAGCCAACACATTAGTCACCCTAATTACCAACTGGATTTAGAATGAGCAATGTGTGCTGTCAATTCCTCTTCTATATCCAGTCTCAAGATCAACAATAACTGGTCATCGAGTAAGTGGACTTGTATCCTTTACAAAAGGGTGAGATTTATTTGTCATTGCAATTTCTCTGTGGATTGACTGTGATGTGCATCCCATTCCGGTTTAACACTTATTCAACAATAAAACAATTTTATTTCCATTCTACCTTTGAAGAGAGGTTTGGAAGGAGATTTTAATTTTTATTATATTTACCCAAAGGTGGAGATCAAATTCCTGACACTCTGAGAAGAAGTAACATGTTATGTATGTCCTGGGTGGTAAAGGGGAATGAGTGACATTAATTATCTCTTTCTTTCAGAAGAGCTCCTGGAGGCTTCCTCACAAAGGAAAACACTCTGGTGTGGCCGTGTCAAACCATTACAGGCATCTTAAATTTAATGGAATTCTGGTCTTTTATTCCTTCCAATTGGCTCTGACAATGATTTGCTCACTATTTGTCTTAACTTTATCAAGAATTCTGTTGGAAACAGCAGCAAACTCTGTACCTCTCAAAGTACTTGTCAGCACCACCGGGTGTTTTCCCTACTCCTGTTTGTCAGCCTGTTTCTCAGTCACTTTGCAGAATAGATAAATGCCCTTTAACCGGTGGCATGTACATACAGGACAAATTTGACTGAAATTAGGCAGTTCCAGAACAAGAAATAGACTCAATAGTTTAAAGTAAATTGTGACTCCTAAGACTCACCAGCAGCTAGGAAGCCACACTGGATATATTGGCATAATATACCCCCAACAGATATAGATCTCATTGTAGATCTCATTGTGGTTCCTCTTGATTAATAATGAACTACATGTTTCCTGTGGCATGATGTATGTACATAAGGCTCTACACTGTGCAATGAAGCCAGATGTTAACTTGTTTCCTCCTCTAAACACTAGAACTGACACTTCAGTGTGGCCATAAAAGAACTGTGCTTAAGAAAACTAGTTGATCATGTAACCCTTAGATGATAATGACATCATCTTTAAAATTAGGCCACCCTTGATATTTAGGGAGATCTTTGAGGAGATAATGATTGTGTTATATGTTCACTCTGAGGGCAGTTTTACCTAAAATAAGAATCATCCATTTAGAAACGTGAATTAAAATTCATCTCTGACTTTAGCTAAAGTCATTAATGACAGCAATTCAGCACTAGATGGCATCCAGGTCAACCTGAATTCACCGGCGAGGGTCATTAGGAATGAAATAATTGATCTACATTTTCTCCACTGGGCTGAAGTTTTATCTGTTCAATTGCCAATATATCCTTCTGTGCCTGAATTAACATCTTAAGCCCAAGGGAAGACTTAATCAAGAAATTTAAGGTTAAAGCTACGTGGCTTTCAAAGGTAAATCCTAATGGTTTATGGTATTTGTTCTGTGACATCAGGAAGCACTGTTGTGATCAAAACTGGAAGTGGGCTTCCTCCATAGCCACGTGGAGTACTGTTGAGAGAAGCTTTAATTAAGTTTTAGGGTCAGATAAATCAGCATGGCCAAGAGAGAAGCATGCTCATGGGAAAATTTGTCAGGAACAAGATGATATAGAAATGAAAATAAATATTATTGGGAGAAAATCCTATGGATCTCCTGGGTGCCGATATATTTTGCAAATGAGTCACTCTTGTCCTTTTGTTCTGGATTCTCTTTAAATATAGGTACAGGGGGTAGTTTTGTTTATTATCTAGTGTAATAAGGATAATGTCTCCTTCTGGGAAAATGGCCAAATTTGCTTGCAGCACATTATAAAATTTTGCATTTATTCAGCTCAGATTTCTTCAATTGTGATGCAAGTCAATTGCATGTATAACATCTACTTGGGCTGCCCCACATTGCTACCTGTAGAACTGGAAGCTACGTGATCAGCAAGTTCAAACTCCTTGCTATGCCATAAGTAGTAAAGTGCTCAGTCTACAACCTAAGTCTCCAAGCATTCACCAACAGTTGCAAGTTTACTCTTTAGAGTGAAATAGGGCAAAATCTCAGATGCTTCACAATTTTCACCAACTATCTGATGTTAAGCTTAGAAATGATTGTTGAATAGATTAAAATTTTAAATGCCATATTGAAATATTATATTCCATTATTTAGGCAGGAAATCATCATTGCCTACTCTTGAATGGGAACCAATCAAACTGGAGTTCTGCTTTCAGAAGACTTATGTAGTAATGGTGACTCAGAGGGTCTGGAAGTAGATGAGACTTGCATCATGGATAACTCTCAGAGAAGACTTTTTCTATAATCCGGTATAGAGTTAGCAATGGTCAGTAAAAATCTTTATCCTAGACAGGATGGTCTCTTCCTCCATTTACTTTACCTTTTGTTATATTATATACAACATGATTTAATAAGATGATAATTGATACTGAAATGATCTCTAGTTGTCTTATTCATACTTAGTTCAAATTCCTAATAAAAGGTGGTGTCTCTTTATATACATTAGAATGATTGATACAGGTTGTTCAATTAAACTAAAGCATTTCATCACAAAATAAAAATATATCATTTTGTAAAGTAAGATGTGTATCTGTTGTTTGGAATATTTTATGTCCCTTGGGGTAAATTTATACTATCATATAAATAGTGACTTTTCCTTTGTTTGTTTGTTTCAGTTGACCATCAATTTTATTAAGTCCAAACCATGTCTAAGTATTCAAAGATATGACATGCCCAAACTAACAAATAAGTACAATTAGTCACAGAAAAAGAGAACACATATATTTTAATGTCTATGAGTACTGACCCAGTTTCACCTTATTGGTAAAAGGAATAAAATAAAATGTGTTTTGTGTAAGAAAAACTGGGCATATCAAAGATAGATAAAACACAGCTATGATTAAGGAATAATAAACTTTAGCAACAATATAATAACATTTATGGAATCACTAATTTAATTATTTCTCATGTATTTGCACTATATGAAAAACATTATACATCAGTAAAGATATATCAAAATCTCTAATCTGTTAACATTATTTATTTAATGTATTTAATTTAGCTTTTGGATAAATTATTTGAGTCTTGGTAAGCAATTTTTTGCTCTTTAAATTCACTGTAAATTTTAATTATAAAAAATAATGCTTTTTTGGGAGGTGCCTAGCTGGCTCAGTTGATTGAGAATCCAGTTTTGGCTGGAGTCATGATCTTATGGTTCCTGAGTTTCAGCCCCGCATCCCCATATCAGGCTCACTGCTGTCAGCATGGAGATGGCTTCAGATTTTCTGTCCCCTTCTCTCTCTGCCTCTCCCTTATCATGTTCTCTCTCTCTCAAAAATAAAATAAACNCAATATAATGGAGCAAAGATAATATTTTCAACAAACTGCACTAGAATAATTTGACATCTGTATGTAAAAAAAGAAAAAAGGACAAAAAGAATCTAGACATCTTACACCCTTTACAAAAATTAACACAAAATGAATCACAGACCTAAATGTAAATGCAAAACCATAAAATCCCTATAAGATAACAGAAAATCTAGATACCCTTGGTTAATGACAATGGCTCTTTAAACAGGACACCAAAGACATGATCCATATAAGAAATAATTGATAAACTGCACTCCATTAAAATTAAAAACTTATGCTTTGCCTAAAAGAAGAACAAAACAAAACAAAACAATACAAAACAAAACAACAATGTCGGGAAAGTAAGTCAAGCCAACAAGCCACAGACTGGGAGAAAATATCTTCAAAAGACACGTATGGTAAAGAACTGTTATCTAACATATGCTAAAGACAAAACAAAAAACAAAACTTTAAAACTCAACAATGAAAAAGCAAACAACTCAATTAAAAATGGGACAAAGACCTTAATAGATACCTCTTCAAAGAAGATATATGAATGGCAAATAAGCATATGAAAAGATGCCCAACATCTCATGTCATCCAGGAAATGCAAATTAAAACAATGAGATACCACCACATATCTATTAAAATGGTCAAAATTTGGAACATTTACACCAACAAGTACTGGTGAGGATGTGAAGCAATACAAATTCATACACATTGCTGGTGGGAATGAAAAATAGTAAAGCCACCCTGAAAGACAGTTTGGCAGTTTCTTACAAAACTAAACATACTCTACCCTATGATCCAGTAATTGTCCTCCTTGATATTTACCTAAAGCAGTTGAAAACCAGTTTACCCCCCCAAAAATTGGACACTGATGTTTATGGCAGGTTTAATTAGAATTGCTTAAACTTGAGGGGCACCTGGGTGGCTCAGTTGGTCCAACTTCAGCTCAGGTCATGATCTTGTGGTGTAGCCCCACTTTGGGCTCTGTGCTGACAGCCGGGAGCCTGGAGCCTGCTTCAGATTTTGGGTTTCCCTCTTTCTCTGCTCATCACTTTCTCACACACAATCTCTCTCTCAAAAATAAATAAACATTAAAAACATTTTTTACATAAAAAAAAATGCTGAAACTTGAAAGCAACCATCCTGTCCTGTAGTGTGTGGTTTACTATGCACATTTGGACAAAATAATATTATTCAGTGCTAAAAAGAAATGAACGATCAACCCACAAAAGACACGAAGCAACCATAGATGCATATGATGAAGTGAAAAAAGCCAATTTGTAAAGACTCCATACTACATGATTCCAACTCTATGACATTTTAAAAAGGCAAAACTATGGAGAAAATAAAAACCTTGATGGTTGCCAATCCTGCTGTGTGTGATGGACTTTGGGTGATCATGATGTGCCAGTGTGGCTTCATTAATTGCAGCAAACACAGCATTCCATGGTGAAGTGCTAATGATAGGGAAGACTCTGCTAGTGTCCAGGAAGGGGGTATATTGGAGATCTGTACCTTCCTCTCCAGTTTATTGTAAACCTAAAAAGTGCTCTACAAAAAAAAGTCTTAGGGAGAAAATAATTTCTTCACTAAAATAAATAAATTCAAAAATAATGTATTTAATCTTTGTGCAAGGTTGATGCCTCACATTCAGTTTCTACTTACTTACGTATGTCCTCAGAGAGGGCTATGGTAATATTTATATCTCCCGTGCTTACCTGATCCTAGACAGTAGAATATAAACTTCGTGTTTGTATGTGTTTATGTCTGTAGGAATCACACATAGGACTGTCATTTTATATCAGAAATAGTACTTAATAGCACTCTACAAAGATTCATGTTTGAATCATTAAGTTGAATATTTTTCAAGCTAGGAAGAAGAAAAAAACTTGCCTATGTGATAAGGTATCTACACACAAAAAAAAAGAAATTGGCAAAAATCACAAAACATGGTCCTTCAAATAAAAATATTAAAATAATCACTTTTAAATTTAGGAACAAGAACAAAATGCTAAACTCTAGTATTTCAGTTAATAATACCAGAGGTCCCTGTTACAACATTAAAAGAAAGTAATTATAATTTTTGAAGATTAAAAAAGATGATTATTATTCTAATGGATATGCTTATTTACATTGAAACCAAAAGGTAGCCATGAATATATTATTAAAATGAATATATTTTAGCAATATTAGGGTTAAAATAATAAAAAAAATTTAATTACATTTTTACATATGAGACAGTTTAAAATGAAACAGAATCTTTCCAACAATAGCAACACAAAATACAGATGATTGAGAAAATGCTTAATGAAAGTATAAAAAATCAATATGGAAAAGTATAAAAATATTATTCAAAGAAGCTAACAATAAGAGGATAATAATTTCTTATTCATGGATAAGAAAACCATGATAGGGAAAGATAGGATTCAGTAGGGAGAGAGGGAAAGGTTAGGACCCGAGGTCCCTGGGTGGGGAAAAACACCAAATTGTTATTTTGGAACAATGTTGGGAGGGTGTGACTACAGCAAAGCCCCTCAGGCATAATGTTGCTCTTAAGAATGTACCCAGACACCACCTACCACCCCTCAGGACTGGCTCAGGAATTTGATAAAAGACCTAACTAAAAATAAGGAATAGACCATGAAACAGTATGACCCCCAAGGAACTATATGGCCATAGACCACCCCTCCTACAATGGGATCAAGCCAATCAGGAATGGACAACCCAGGACCTAGAGCTATCAATCCAGTAAGGGTGGGACCTGAGAAAGAACAAGGGGGATGGGAGGGGAGGGTTGATCAGAACCTAATAAAACAAGAACCCTTACCTATAGTCTTGGCATTCACTTTTGAATGGCCCCCATCTGTAAAGAGAGCTTTCATACTATTCTTGCTTTTTGATCTTATACCCTATATACATTATACACTACATACTTTTGCCTGCTACTCATTTTATTTTGTGTCCACCACTTCATTCCTCAAAGCAGCGGGACAATGAACCCTGGGTATTGAGGTAAAAAAATCCTACAACAAAACACTACATTATAAAAATATGAATTGTCCCCAAATTAATAAATTCAATACAATTTTCCATCACACTTCTGATAGTTTTCTTTTTTCTTTTTTTTACAACTCAGCAATATTTTGAAATTTAAATAAAAATGAGGGAACAACATATATAAAGTCAGAATTAAAGCTGGTTTAATGTTTGCTTCTAAAGGGCAAATCTAAAATCTGGCTTTTGTCCAAATTCTCAGAAGGTAACCTTTAAACCCTTGAAGTTTCCCTAGTGATATGTGCCTTTGTTATTCACAATGAATCCTTCAGGCTCACCTGATAGCTGAGAGCTGGCGCTAATGAGAGGGCTCTTCCTGTTAATGAAGGCCAGTTTCATCATTTCAGAAATTGGCATGAATTAAATAAGATTAAGCTGCCTCTTAAAACTTTTAGTCGTGTAAGGATGCTGCTATACAATATGCACCCACATTCTAAGATTCATTAAGGCAGGTGGTTATGATGACAATTCAATATTTAATGTTGATTAAAATATCTTTTTGGAAGGAAGCCTTATTAAGAACTTGTATGATAAAAGACACAAGATTATGAAGTGGTGTAAAGGAGTTAAAGATATATTAACCCTTACTAGGAGGCACCGCAGAAGGTGACTTTAAATTAAAACACGTGCTTATCTTTGAATCTTTCTGAGAATGCCAGGACACTAACAAATGATGGCAACACAACCTTAGGCTTGAAAATAATTATCCTAAATTAAATAACATGTCTTCAACACCGATTTCAATTGGATTTTTGTTCAGATGTAGAGAGATAGATAAACACTTAAAATTTTTAAGATACACATAAAACAATTATTTTATTGTATTTACTCATAGTTTTTGAATGTGTACTTTTTCTAGAGATTCTTCTTTTTATGGAAATCAAAGAATTTTGTTCATCTTGAACTTTCTCTGATTTCTGAGGCAATGTTGGAAAGTATTTATGTAAAAGAGCTAATTTTTCACTAATGACTTGATCCTCATTGATTTCCTCTTTCAAAGGCTCCTTTTGTAACTTTTATCTGAACCAGAAAATGAGCAACTGATTACACATTTTCTGTTCAAAGGTAGCTCAAAGCAAAACTGTGGGTTTAAAAAGATTGAGATCTTCCTCACCTCTTTTTTGTATATTTCCCTCATTTGTAGGAACTTCTGACTCAGAAATACTAAAATTTCAAGAAAATGGTTCATTATGAGTGGGAGTATAAAACATGTTCTTCTGTATTTATAGGCTTAACTTTTCTGCCTATTTGGGTAAAACGTTTTTGTTGTCTGTTACTCCTTCTCCATAAACTGGACATTCACATAGGTTACTGATATTACAACTGAAGATCATGCAATTTCTTTAGCCAAATTTCGGAAAACATATGATATAAAGCATACAGCTGAAAACATTTCAGCCTCACGCAATAAGTAAAAGGGAATTTATACATGAAGTATGGCAGAAACGTTTACTGAACTGTTCAAAGAATTTTACAGGATTCAAACTGAACATAAAAGAAGTTTTAAGAAGAAATAAATGACTGTGAGAATCCTAACACTATCTTCATTGAGATGCTCCAGAAGTGTACCTAGAGAAATTTAGCAAAGATAAACTTACAGAAATAAATGAAGGTTATTGTGGCAAAAACAATGAAGATTCCCCCAGAAAAATTGATGCTGGGCCAAACTTTACAATGATTAGCTTGCAGGAATATTTCATGACAGTGAAATTTCAAAAAATAAAATGTTGCAATTGACATAAGCTTAGAAATGATTATGAAAATTCATTAGGGCTCACTATCATAAATTATATGGCAAGAAAATGAAGGCAAGAGCTGTGGAAGACTCATATCTAATTTGCAAATTTTTTTTTGCTAAGAAGCAAAGTTTTCGAGGTTTCTAGGATTTAAAGTGTAATAAATACTTTTTTCATTTCTCCAACGTGTGACAGCAACAGCAAAAGAGTTTTTAATTTGCAGAAGTCATGGAACAATCATAGTTTTCCAGTTGGATATAAAGATTGTTTGCTCAGTTGCAGCTAACATGGTTATTTTTTCCTGTTCCACACCTGTGCGGAGTGATGCTTGCTTGTGCATTCCCAGTCCCTTTCTCCCGTCACTTCTGCCACGATGGACATAATTTTCATTTTTGTATATGCTATAGGCACACAATACATTGTTTCTATTTTTGTTTTAAACTATTGGTTATATTTTGGAATATTTAGAAATAGGAAAAAGGTTTTTTTTACTTCCATATTCCACTTCAGACTCTTCATTTATTTGTGTAGCTATACAAGTTTCTAATCCATGTCATATTTCTGCGTGAAAAATGAACTTTAAGATTTCTTCTTAAATCGGACATTTGATGATGAGTTTTCTCAGTTTTTGTTTTTCTGAGAAGGTATTTTCATCTTTATTTTAAAGCATATTTATATTGGGGATCGATTTCTGGTTTGACTTTCTTTTTTTCTTCTCTCAACCATGTAAACATGCCCTCCTACTTGTGTGGTTTCTAATGAGAGTTGGCTATAGTTTTTATTCTTTTCTTTTATAGGGTTTTTTTTTTTCTTCATCAAGGTTTTCTCTATGTTTTCAGTTTTCAAGAGTTTGTATATGATGTGTCTAGGTCTTGGGCTTTCGGTGTTTTTAGTGTTTTCCTTGCACTGATATTTTTCCTGCTTGCTGTTCTCTGAGTTTCTAGTATCTGATTTGGAATCTGTCATTAGCTGGAAATGCTCAGCTATTATTCCTTTAAATAATTCTTTTGCCTTGTTTTCTCCCTTTTCCTCGTTCTGTGATTCCGATTTATGCGTATGTTCGGTTATTTTATTTTATCTCACAACTCTAAGATCTATTGTTTGATTATTTTTGTACTTTTTTTCTCTTTGCATTTTTGAAATTTAAGTATTTATTTATTCCCCTCCTACAAATTGACTGATTTCCTGGATTCAGTGTGTAAATTGATTAGCATATTGATGATATTCTTCATCTGTTACTTTAGTTTTTAATGTATACCAACTCCATTTTATTTATTGATATTACTTGTCTGCTAAAATTACCTATCTAATCTTGCATGTCACCTATCTTTTCAATTATAGATTTTTACATACCATATATTATTATAGTATTATATTAGGAAATATGATCATAGTTGTTTTAAATTCCTTGCATCATAATTTCAACATATTTATCATATGTGACCTTCTAGTGATCTTGGCCTTTTTAGACTGTGTTTTTACCTTGCCTTTAAAAAAAATTTTTTTAATATTTATTTTTGAAGGAGAGAGAGACAGAGTGTGAGTGGGGGCCGGGCAAAAAGAGGGAGACACAGAATCCAAAGGAGGCCCCAGGCTCTGAGCGAGACTCCAACTCACAAACCATGAGATCATGACCTGAGCCAAAGTTAGGCATTCAACCAACGGAGCTACCTAGGTGTCCCCTGTGCCTTTTTGTATCTTTGTGTGTGTGTGTGTGTGTGTGTGTGTGTGTGTGTGAAAATGTCCTTGCCTTTAAGTTTCTTTGTGAAAATGAGACATTTTATGTAGGATGGTGCATAATAAGATTTTTATTTTTCTTTTTGTAATAATTTGTGACAAATATGTCCTTTCTTCTTCTAAGTTTTGGGTGTTAAATTAGAATTTGAGCTTGGTTAAATGTTGTATTTGCCCTCCCAAGTGCATCACAGTCTTTAAATTCTTCAGAAAATAACTTGTGCTAGAGAGAAACATACTTTGCAGAAGTGTTTCTCAGTGTCTGCTTCTCTCTTGGCTTCGGACCCTACCTCGTGCAGCTCTCAGAGACTCTTCTAGTTCTTGTAGTTCTTGTAGCTCTGAGTAAGTCACAGTCTTAGGCAGGCATGGGGATACTGGATTTTGGGAGTGTAGACTTCACAAACACCCTGTCCTTCCTTGAGCAGTAAAAGGAGCCTATCATCTGTTGCTGGCATCCTCCAGGAATGGACCTGTTCTCCCCCAGCTGTACCAGGTTTCCTCCAGTAACCTCAGAGAATTCTTTCAGTTGCTTCTCTGCAGGTTGAGGCTCTTGATTCTTAAGGAGGCAGGGGAAATGGGTAAGAGTGGTGGTCTTAAGCCAGTGAGTGTTTCCCTCACCCCACAGTACTGGCTGGGGCAAGTGGCATCCTCAAGATGCTCCCTACTTTTCCTGTGAAAACCTGGAGGAAAACCCTGCAAATAGATGTGAGAGCCCCTAGAGCTATGATCTCCAGCAGTTTCAGACTACCATACTAGCTTCTAGCTGGCATTTTGTAATTGATTAAAAATTTCAGGCTGGGGCACCTCAGTGGCTCAGTCAGTTGAGCTGCTAACTCTTGATTTCAGCCCAAGTCATGATCTCTTCAGCTCAGGTCATGATTTCATGGTTCCTCAGAATAAGCCCTACACTGGTTCTGTGCTGACAGCATAGAACCTGCTTGGGATTCTTTCTCCCTTTCTCTCTGTCCCTGCACTTGGTCACTCTCTCTCTCTCTCTCCCATCCCCCCACTTTCTCAAAATAAATGAACCAAAAACAAAACAAACAGGCTGAATCTTCTTTCATGATTATATACTATCCTGTGAATCTTCCCCAGGTCATCAAATACATAGATTCTGTTTCTTCCTGAATTGGACTGTTGTTCTCATGATAGCAGGTTAGTCATATGTCTTACATCCCCAAAGAGTCAAGATTCATTATTAATTTGCAATTTCTCCAGGATTTTTCTTACGAATATGATAGGATGCTTGCTTTTGCTTTCTACATTACTAAGCTTGCAAACCTTTTTAAATGAAAACTAATTTTTTTTCAATTCCAAACCTGATGATTTTTTCCTTTTTCTCAATCTAGTTTTGAACCATCAATACGTAAAAAAATAAATAAAGCAATTTAAACTTATTATCTTACACATGAAAATATGAAACAGTAACAAACATCCAGTGTTAAACCATTACAGTTTGAATCAAGTGTAATCCATTAGGAAGGACCATGGATTTTAAACAGCAATTAAAACTACTTTTCAGTTGTCTCATAGGAATGATTCAATGGCATAATCCAAAATGGACATAACTGAACTTTTAAAAGAATAAATTAAGAAGATAATTAATAAAAATCATCTCTTCATTGGTTTGATATTACTAAATTATTAGTTATTATTAAAAGTATTAAAGTAACACACAATGATTAAAATAACATACAATTTTGATCAGAAACCTAAATTTCTAGGATTTGTGCATTTTATGAGTGTTGTTTTTCCCTCTCATTTGGTAATAAATAGGTTATACTTCATATAAATAATACTTGAAATCTTTTTAACATTTTATTTTTAATATCCTTTTTAAAATGCACCTGTTACCACTAAAAACTAAATCCTTTTAACAAATGAAAGAGGGATACTTGAAAATCAATGTTATTTAAAAGACACATTTCTCATTAAAGGATTCTGCAATCAGAAAATGCACATAATATTTCTGGTAAAGGTAAGTCTATAGTAAAAATAGTGAATTAATCACTTAGTAATCTGGTATGAAAGTTAAGAAAAGTAGTGAAAATAACTATGATAATTAGTTAAGGGAAACATAAAATGAAAATAGATAATATACAATATAAAACATTAGAAGAGAGGGTAAAAATGTTGAGCTTTATAATACTTTCAAATTTAAGTGGTTATCAGTTTAAAATATAATGTCATAAGTAGATGCTGTCATATGTAAGCATCATGGTAGCCACAAAGCAAACACCTATACTAGATATACAAAAGATGATGAGAAAAGAATCTACAAATACCATTAAATAGTCATCAAAACACAAAGGAAGAGAGAAAGAAAAGAAGAACGGAACTATAAAACAGCCAGAGAATAATTAACAAAAGAGTAATAATACATACCAATCAATAATTATTTTAAGTGTAGGTGGACTAAAGTCTCCAATCAAACTACATAGGGTAGTTGAATAAATTAAAAAATAAACATACAACAATGACAAAAACAAAAGCCATCAATATGTAGCCTAAAGAGACTCACTTTGTATATAACCATGCACACAGACTAATGGTCCCTGCAAATAGAAACCAAAAGAATGCTGGGGTTGCTATACTTATATAAGACAAAGTGTACTTTAAAACAAAGACTGTAATCAGAGACAAAGAATGGCATTGCTGATACAGTATTTAAGTTTCTCAAAAAGTTAAAATTACCATATAATCCAGCAATACCATTTCTGAGTACTTACCTGAAGGAAACAAAAACACTAATTTGGAAAAAAAAACAAATCTGCAGCCCCATGTTCACTGCAGCAGTATTTACAATGGTAAACTTAGGAACAACCTAAATGCCTATTGATGAGTGAATGGAAAGAAATCCTGGTATATGTATGTAATGGGGTACTATTCAGCCTTTAAAAAAAGAATGTAGTCTTGCCATTCGCAACATGTACATGGAGCTTCAGGTCACTATGCTAAGTGAAATAAATAAGACAGAGAAAGACAAAGGCAAAGCAAGCAATCAAGCAAACAAACAAAGTTCATAGATACAGAGAACAACAGATTGGCAGTTGCCAGAGGCAGGGATAGAAGCTAAGTGAAATAGAGAAGGAGGTCAGAAAGTATAAAATGTCAGTTCTAAAATAAATAATCTATGGGGATGAAATGTATAACATTGCAAGTATAGTTAATATTCTATGAAAAAAAAAAAGAAAATGCACACTGTTATTAAGGACCACACCTAAAATTTCCTGCAGTTTAGTTCCACAAAATAAAAGGTTTTGAATTAAGTAATATATATATCTTTGTTGCTTTAGCAATACTAATAAAATGACTCCTGTGTTCCCTCTAATTCTACTAGTGATGAATGAATCTTTTTTTATAGTTATTTATTTTTGATAGGGAGAGAGAAAGAGCACTAGCAGGAGAAGGACAAAGAGAGAGGGAGACGCAGAATCCAAAGCAGGCTCCAGGCTCTGAGCTGTCAGCACAGAGCCCGATGTGGGGCTCAACTCACAAACCAACTGTGAGATCATGACCTAAGCTGAAGTTGGCACTTAACTGACAGCCACCCAGGAGCCCCAATGATTGAATTTTAATCATCATTTCTCAATGAAATATCAGAGAATCCTGAAAATGCTTTACTGTTCAATGAATTTACATGTAAATAAAGATGGGAGTTTAGAAGAAGAGCAACTCAGGGCGCCTGTGTGGCTCAGTCAGTTCTGCTCAGGTCATAATCTCATGGTTTGTGGTTTTGAGCTCCAAGTCAGGATCTGTGTGACAGCTCAGAGCCTGAGCCTGCTTCAGATTGTATGTCTCCCTCTCTCTTTGCCCCTCCTCCACTCGTGGTCTGTCTCTCCCTCTCTCTCAAAAATAAAATAAACATTAAAAATACTTTTTAAAAAAACTTAGAAGAAGAGTAACTCAAGGAATGTCCATTGCAAAAAATAGAGACTGCTTAATAATAAATTTGCATCCCTGTAATTAAAACAATTCTTTTCTTAAAATCTAATTTAATTATTTATTTTTTACAAATGGTTTATTGTCAAGTTGGTTTCCATATAACACCCAGTGCTCATCCCCACAAGTGCCTCCCTCCGTGCCCATCCCCCCTACCCCCCCACATACATCAGTCCTCTGTTTTTGTCAGCATTCAAGAGTCTTTCATGGTTTGCCTCCCTCCCCCACACACTATTTCCCCCCTTCTTCTCCCCCTTGGTCCTCGGTTAAGTTCCTCCTAATCCTCCTATACATGCAAACATATGGTATTTGTCCTTCTCTGCCTGACTTATTTCGCTCAGCATAACACCCTCTAAGTCCATCCATGTTGCTACACATGGCCAGTCAACCATAGCCAAAACATGGAAAGAGCCTAAGTGCCCATCAATGGACGAATGGGTCAAGAAGATGTGGTTTATCTATACAGTGCAATATTACATGGCAATGAGAAAAAATGAAATTAAAACATTTCTAACATATCAAAGTAGTCTCCACTTAGCGTGAAATGTCAATGCAAATATTAAACAATATGAAAGAAAGAATAGTTTTTGACCTCCTCTCTTTTATTATTTTCATCATGGTGTGTGTTATTTTTTCCCAACTTTCCATTCTGCACACTTAAAATATATTAAACTATAAATCTGCTTGTGTCTCTCTAGGCTATAATTCATTTTGTGTACTTATAACCTCAAAAAACTTCCTCCTCTGTGAGATACAAATTTTCATTGACAGAAATTAGGGAAAATAATTATTTTGCCTAATATGAAGATCATGTAAGTCTTCTGCTCTTCTGGCTTCCTAGGATTTCTGTTTTTATTTGCTTGTTTGTTTGTTTGGTGTTTTACAGGTTATAAACGTTATACCTAAGTCCTAAAATTTGTTATCACTTCCCTTATTTGACAAATGAGAAGACTTTGGAGACTTTTAGTGATATTCTTCTAAAATTATGCAACTAATGGAATTCTCATGATAGTCAAAATATACTATATTCTTTTCTACTTGACACCAAAAATGTAATTGCAGTCATGTTAGTGATCCCAGGAGCTGAAGTTAAGTGCATATTTTATTACAGCTTCATACTGATAGTATTGTACTATGATACGTATCTTTGAATATACCATAAGATTCCTACATGTATGATAAATGATGGAGATAAGCAGACATTTTAAAAGATCTACTTTTCAGAATGGTTATAAAAGGACACTTTGATAATGTGAGGAAAATTTAATTGTATTGGTTCCCATCACTCTATTAGCCCATAATATCACAAAAATGATTGTTAAATTACTACAGTACAGATTAAAGATAGTAGACTGAAGATGTAAAGAGACACATGAATTTTTAAAAACCGAGCTTTTTAATTTATAAAAATTCTCATCTTACCAGTTTGTTCATCAAATAAAATATTCATTCTATATTTTATTGTCAAATATGCAATATATACTTTGAAATGGAAATAATACCTTAGAGTAAATGATAATGAACTCCTTTCAATTACATTTTATGGTTATGACCTTTATTTCAACAATAATTTAACATTTTAATTAAATCTGATGGCATTCTCTTTTCTAAAAATTTGTCCTTCATCCCTCTTGCTATAATTTAATGAGGTAATTTTCCACCCAAACTGCAATATCAGGTTATGAATCTTAATACGATTTTTCAATGAAATACTTCTCTGTTATTTATCTTAAGATGATCTTTGGAAAACTGGGAAATTAAGAAATACTTTGACTTATCAAATAATTCAATAATACAAAGTTGAGGTAAATATATATAATTAGCTCTTATGTGTAAATGTGTTTTAACCTGACCCAACATAAAAATAAATATGTGTAATAAAAATTTTTCTTAAACTTTTATGAGAACTTGACATAAGAACTTCACATCACCTTAGAGAAAAAAAATGGTTAGTGAGAGAGAAAAAGAGAGAGAGAAACGGAGAATGGACTCTTACTTACAGAGAATAAAGTGATAGTGACTGCAGGGAAGGAGGGCGGGGAGATGGGGGAAGTAAGTGATGGGGATGAAAGAGTATATTTACAATGATGAGCGCTGAATAATGTATGGAATTCCTGGATCAGTATATTGTGCACCTGAAACTAATATAACCCTAAATGTTAACTACATGAAAATTAAAACAAAAAACAATAAAAAATAATATCTAAGGTCAAAACATTGAATTATTTGAGGTCTATAACTTGAAATAGAAATGTATTTATTCACGTATTTACTTGAATTAATTACCCAGTAGGTACAAGATACTCTGTGAGTACATTTTGCCAAAAAAAACAAACCAAACCAAACCAAAACAAAAAAACATTAACTGAAAAAAGTCTGTGACTCTATGTATGAATACTATAGTGGTTGTTTGGACTGTAATATTCATGCTGTGATACAAAGATGTGCTTGAAAGTGTAACATGAATAGGGATAGTTAAAAATATCTTTATCTAGTCATATAATAAACAGGGAAACCACAGAAAAGTTCGGGTCTTATTTTCCATTCATTAACTTTTTACTTTATGATTTATGTCCCCTGTAAATAGGATAAGATTATTGATAATCTATGGTAATGGATACATTCATAGACTTTGGAGCTATATGCTAGAATTAAAATTTTAGCTTTGTTGTCTTACAAAATTAAATTTTTTCCTACCAGTGTTCTCTCTTTAACTTTAGATGCATGTTAATATAACTCACATTAATATGTGATTAATAAAGGTTAAAAGTGTATGATGATCTCAATAAAAGTAGAAATATATTTATCATAATTCCAAATCTAGTCAAGATTAAAATAAAAAATTATAAAATACTATCTTATTTTAAAAAGTCCTAAAGCCAATATCATACATTATGGTGAAATAGAAGAATCATACCATTTAAATCAGGAATGAGATTAGAATGTCTGCTATCTCCAGTTTTGTTAAATAATATACTGAAAGAACTTTTTGAAGAAACAGGACAGAAAAGAAATTTGGATATATTTAGGGATACAGGGTACATATTCCAAACAATCATTTTCTACATGATAAGAGTATTTGAAGACATTATTCTAATATTAGATTTCATCATATTCTCTATTTATAGAGATATTTTAAAAGGAAAATCCCTTATAATATAGATAGTTTAATAACATAAATTATTTGACAATATCAGCAGTTTTTTTTTATGTAGTGGTCTGGGTGAAAACTTTGGAGTAGTTTTTTGAGATCATGGAGACAATATGTTGGGTTTGCTGTGGAAGACCACTGGCCTTGTGTGATTGGCTATATGTGAGGATTCACACAAGAGGCTAAGAATATTGTACACAAAGATTCTGGATGTTCTTGAACAAATTCCTAAAAATGCAGCATATCAAGAGTAGACAGAAGAGATTACGAATGAGAAACTGAATATGGTTAAAATGGAATCAGATGTTATGAAATTAGAAGACCAGCTTCAGGGTGGCCAACTAGAATGTGTGATTCTTCAGGCTGAAAATGAACTAAGTCTGGCAAGGAAAATGATTCAGTGGAAACTTTTAGTGGAAGAGCCTCCTGTCAACCAATGAAAATGGCCAATATAATAATCATTAAATGGCTAGTGTGTTGAAGGGAAAACAGATGCAATTAAATGTTCTATTATACTAAAGATGTTTCCATATTATTGACAACTTATAATAAAGAAAACTAATACAGAACATATTTAGGAGACTTTTAAATATTGATGAGTACGGTAATGGGGACTTGTGAATCCAATTTTGGTGTAAAGCATTCATTTAAGTTATTTTAAAAAAGAGATCATGGAATAAATGGAATAGAGAAAGTAACTGTAATTCATAAGGTAGCAGAGTTTTCAGGCAAAAGGGAGCAATTACTTTTGCTTTTTCTTGTTTGATTTGCTCTACGCTACTGGAAAAGACAGAGACTTAAACATTTTTTAAATTATTTGAGAAAGTGAGAGAGTGAGAGAGAGAAAGAGCAAACGGCGGGGGAAGGGCAGAGGGAGAGAGGGAGAATCTCAAGCAGGCTCCATACTCAGCACAGAGCCCAAAGTGGGATCATTTCCTAGGATCATGACCTGAGGTGAAATCAAGAGTCAGAGGCTCAACCAACTGAGCCACCCAGTCACCCTTAGAAATGATAGAGTCTTGAATGAAAAACTATTAGTGTAGAAGAGACAGGGGAGACTTGGTAGAATGATATTCTGAGGTAGAGAAGCAGAATGGACTTCATTCCAAAAGTGAATAAATTGGTTGTATATAGGATAGTGTAAAGTGCATCTCTGCACAAAGTGCAAAGGAAATATACGTACTGAGCATTTGTGGTCAGACATTAGGTGAAAAAATCCTTTACTGATTACATCAATTTCCTCAATAAGGAAGAAAATGAGATTATCTGCTGAGAGTAGTAATGCAGCTGTTTGGCAGCTTTAAGGGCCCACTAAATGTCTGTGGAAATAAGATAAAGGCAAAATTTTCAGCATAGTTTTTACCTTTTCTCTATCCATGCTCTATGCTCAGGTTATGGATTATGGTTCAAAAACAGTCATACTGTGTATGGGAAGAATTGCCCAGATTTGGTACTCCTCTCATTTAAAAAATACTTTTAAAAAAGTATTTTGTGGTTTACGTTTGGATACGGGTCCTGAGAAAGAAAGAAGAACCAAGAATAATACCAGAGTTATTATCTTGGACTCAAGGGCAAATTAACTATTATAACTAGGAAATGAGTGAAGAGGTTTGTGCCTGGGTTGAGGATGAAGAAAAACAATTTTATCAGCTTTGGCTTTTTGTGTAAGATTTTATTTTATGAATTCAGAGTAAAATTGTTTAGTTCCTTATAGGATATAAGTGTCTGGAGTTTAATGAATCCTTGTAGGGGTGCCTGGGTGGCTCAGTCGGTTAAATTTGGCCCAGGTCATGATCTCAGGGTTCATGAGATCGTCGACTTCTCACGTCAACCTCTGCTCTCTCTCTCTCTCTTCCTCTCTCTTAACATAAATAAACTTGAAAAAACTAAAATAAGCAAAAGGAATTACATCAAACTAAAATGCTTACGTCTAATGAAGGATACCAACAACAAAACAAAAATGCAATCTACTGAATGGGAACTAGATACTTGTAAATCATATACCTCATAGTGGTTAATTTCCAAAACATATAAAACATTCGTACAACTCAATGTCAAGAGAATGAATAAACTGATTAAAAGTGAACAGAAGATTTGAATAGACATTTTTACAAAAAAGACATACAGATGGCCAACAGGCACATGAAAAGATACTCAACATCACTAATATTTAGGGAAATACAAATCAAAATCAAAATGAGATGTCATTTCACACAAGTCTGATTGGCTATTATCCAAAAGACAAAAAAGTAACAAGCATGTGAAGAAAAGAGAAGCCTCATTCACTGTTGGTGGGAATGTAAATCAGTGCAGAAAGAATATGGAGGTTTCTCACCAAAAAAAAAAACAAAAAAAAAAAA
>NW_027532430.1:611999-970695 GCF_008692635.1 Crocuta crocuta | reverse complement strand
CCAGAATTATCATATGATCCAATCATTCCACTTCTGGGCATTTATCCAAAACAAACAAACAAACAAACAAACAAAACATAAAACATCACTCCAAAGAGATATAGGCACCCCATGTTCATTGCAGCATTACTTATAATAGCCAAAATATGGAAGCAGCTTAAGTGTCTATCAACAGATTAATTAATAAAATGTGGTACACACACACACACACACACGCACACGCGCGCACACACACACACACACACACAAATGAATATTAGACATAAAAAAGAAGAAAATATTGCCATTGGCAACAACATGGACCTACCTGAAGAGTGTCATGCTAAGTGAACTAAGTCATACAGAAAAAGACAAATATGATTTCATTTATATGTGTAATATAAAAAGCAAAACAAGTGAACAAATATAAAATAGAAAGAGCCTCATAGATACATGAATCAAACTGTTTCTTAAGTGTGGGGAGGGATTGGTGGTCAGGCAAAATAGGTAAAGGAGATTAGGAGGTACAATCTTCTATTTATGAAATAAATAAGTGATAGGGATGTAATGTACAGCACAGGGAATACAGTCAGTAATAATGTAATAACTTTGTGAAGTGATAACTTCTGTGGAGATCATTTTATAATACATAGACATGTTAAATCACTACAATGTTCACCAGAAACTAATAGGATATTGTGTGTTAATTACACTTCAGGAAAAAGAAAAGATTGACTCTGTATCTCTCAAGTGATTACATGTCTGCCCACTGAATTTAAATAATAAACATCTTCTAAAATGGTAGAAAGAAATGCAGGAAAGACTAGAGGAGGAGGAGGACAAATTTCATGAACTCCCTATAACTTCTTCTCCAACGTCATTATTACATGTCATCTTACCTAGAGTTAACTTCAAGTAACTCAAAACATGAAAATCTCTCATATCACTTGTTCCAAAGCAAACTATAACCATTAAGTTTAAGTTTGAGCAGCATTATATATTAAGTAAACATTACAATTTTATGATAAGTAACAAGATACACAGGAAAAAGTGTTATCACATGATATTTGGGGTCTATCTTCAAAATGTAGCTAATTAATGTTGAAGTTTTATAGTTATTTTAGATATTAATGACTTTCTACTAACTCTAACATGTTTATTAAAATAATAATATTTCTACAAATATAAAAGCAATTAAATGTACACAAATTATCGTTTTAGGGTATTTCTCTAACAGGTTTTGGTTTTAAAATAGCAGGTTCTATAACAAGAAAGTAGTGGTTATGAAGAATTTGTAATGGATCTTAACTCATAATGGTAATATCAGAGGGACAAAACCTTTATTCACATTCTTGCTCTCATTTCAATTCCAAATAGATTTTTGTTTTTGTTTTCTATTTCAACTCTAGAATCTCAATATGTAAGATGTAAGTGGGCTGATTTTCAGTTGAAAATGTCAGGGGAAATCTAAGGATGAGCAATCAACTGAATGATTATAGATCAAATATTGAAAATAAATGCCTTTGAATTTGCCATTTAAGAATTTAGAATTTAGAAACAAACCCAGCGTATTAATTATGAGCCATTGGATTATACCACTATATTAAGTCCAGAAAGAAGACAAATATATATTTTATACACATGCTGTTACAAAGCTTTTGAAAATATTATGTTAAAAAAGTATTTTAACTTTGAAAAATTGGTTCATAAATCAAGATGAAGAGGAGGATTTAGGAACATTAGAGTCATGTTTGTCTTTTATAGTGACTTGTGATGTTTAAACAGCCGGTTCGTTTGTTTAAGAAGTTAATATTTTAATATTTTTCAAGAATTATTACTACTTAATAAGTTATATGCTAATTAAAACATGGTAAAAATAATTGGAAAAATCTCCTTTCTCCAACAGTAAAATGTTAGTATAATAAAAATAACACCACAATAATAACTACCATATTTAAAATATGTTTTTGGAGGCATGGAAACTAACTCATTCTAGACATGAAAACATAATTTCAAAGGCAGTCTTATCGATTTTTTCTTTTATTTGTATTTATGATAAATAAGGTTGATCTATTGCTTGAAGCTACAGTTAATACTAAATATTTGATTACCTACATTAAGCTAACCCTTCCTGAATTTAATCATTCCTCCTTTAAGTACTGTAGCAATGACTTGACAGTATATCCTTAGAAAAGGAACTAAAAACAACATGAAATTTGAGCTCAATTTTAAGGAAGAAAATTCCATCTGTGGGTGAATATGTGTCCCTGAACTTTTCCTTCAAGATTTTATTGGCTATTATTTGCTTGGAATTTAATAGACATGTAAATAGACAAATGTTGAAAAGGCAGAAATAAATGGATATGCCTGTGAGAGACAGCGTTTAATTACACTGTCTCTTTACATATGTTTTATCAAAAATGTTTTATTCTCTAACTACAGATCACTTTTCTTCTGATTTTTTTTAATTATGCACATTATATGTAATTTGGGGAAAGAAAAAAATCCCAAGAACTCTGTTTTTAAATGACGCAAATTTAGGAGATTCAAACTATCTTCTTAGTCTTGTTAATGTTTACACATGCAATTATATTGCATATAAAATATACATTTGATTTTTATATACAGCCTTACATATATTTTTACATACAGCCTTACATATATATATATTTATATGTTCATCTACCTATAATCACCTAGTACATACTCTAAAATATTTTATGATGTTCATCTACCTAAAATCACCTAGTACATACTCTAAAATATTTGCTTCAAAAAAAACGTAAAATGGACTATATCAGAAATAAATATGATATAAAGATAAATTCACTGGGGAAAACATTTAAAACATATTGGGGTGCCTGGGTGGGTAAGTCGGTTAAGCGTCCGACTTCAGCTCAGGTCATGATATCACGGTTCATGAGTTCAAGTCCTGCATCAGACTCTGCGCTGGCAGCTCAGAGCCTGGAGCCTGCTTCAGATTCTGTGTCTCCCTCTCTCTCTGTCCCTACCCCATTCACACTCTGCCTGTCTCAAAGATAAATATTTAAAAAAATTAAAAAACATATATTGGAGAAGAACATTTATTCTTATATTTTTGGAAACAGAGGCATAACAAACATTATTACAAAAACAAACCCTCCCTTCCAAAAAAAAAACCCCACAACTAGATTGCTAGCATTTTCCCTATTAGTATATGTTCCTCTGCTTAGGTAGAACTATATCTGAAATTTGGACCCAGGACTTAATAACATCATGACTCCACTAAGTTATATAAAACCTTAACTTTTAGCTTTCATGCATAAATGCGTTGATAATGACACTGCCACCAATGGCTTTTGTAAAGGTTAGATAGGAAAATTGCAAGAGCTATAAGAATAATGCATATTAATGGTTTTTATTTTTAGAATAAGTTTAAGTGTTGGATTGGGACTGTATCTGATCCTAAATAATTTCTGTATCAAAAAATTCCAAAGAAAATTCCATAGAGAATTACATTTATCAAATTGTATGAATAATTAAAACATTTTAACATATATTGCTAATTGATTAAAAAAAGACTGCACCCATATTTTTGTCATGATGTTGATATTCTTTGGATATTTTGAACACTATCCATACTATTGCAATAATTACTGTGAAAAAATTATTGCTATTTTGACAAGAAATTTTTTTAGTTTTGTTGGTGTTTGTTGTGTTTTTTAAAAGTTTATCTGCCATTTGTATCTTTCCTTTGATGACTTTTGTTCACATTTTGATCTATTCCTCTACTGTAGAGTGACTTTTCTATTGATTTATTAAGTGTAGGTTATTTTATGTTAGTATTTTGTATTTAATAATTCTTATATTTTAGTACAGTTTCCTATTGCTACTTATACAGCAGCTATTTGAGGACTTTGAAGGTAAATAACATGGGGCACCTGGGTGGCTCAGTCGGTTATGTATTGGACTCAGGTCATGCATGAACTCCCAGTTTATGGATTTGAGCCCTGCGTCGGGCTCTGACAGCTCAGAGCCTGGAGCCTGCTTCGGATTCAGTGTCTTCCTCTTTCTCTGCCCTTTTCCAGCTTACACTCTGTCTGTCTCTCTCTCTCTCAGAAATAAACATTTAAAAAAATTTTTTAAAGTAAATAGCAGCCAGAAAATTAGTGAAGAAGATGGAAACTGCAATGACTCTAAACCTGCAGAATTTGAAGTATCACAGAAACTTCAGTAAATTTACCATTTTACCTTACTGGATTCTTCAGACTGAACTTAATGGGAATGAGGAAATAATTTATTTAAAACAGTACAAAAATATATAATAACAAGGATAGAAGGAAATTTAATACGAATGAGAAAGGACATTACCAATTTGTAAAATGATACTGAAGATTGTAAACTTTTTTTTTTCAAATGGGAAGAATGCTGTGTTCTTAAGTGGAATATTTAACAACCTTAAAAATTTCAAAACTTATATCCATTTTTTTTAACTTGATAAACTGATTTCATTTTTTGAAAAAAATTTATTTAAATACAAGTTAGTTGACATCTAGTGTAATAATGGTTTCAGGAGTCGAATTCAGTGATTCATCACTTATCTGTAACCCCCAGTGCTCATCCCAACAAGTGTCTCCTTAATGCTCACACCATGCCCCACCCCCACCTCCCTTCTAGCAGCCCTCAGTTTGTTCTTTGTGATTAAGAGTGGTTATCTTATAGTTTGCCTCCCTCTCTTTATCTTGTTTTTTCTTCCCTTCCCCTGTGTTCATCTGTTGTGTTTCCTAAAGTTTCTGTGAAAGAGTAAATATCTCATCGAAACAAAACAAAACAAAAAATCATGAAAAACTATCACAGGAAAGGACAATTTACTCAGAAAATACCACATTGCTGTAAATAATTTAATATCAAAGTAGGGTAAAAGTAGTAATTTGATACATGCAAAAAAATAAGGACTCCAAAAGTAGTTTTGTAGTTACATTACTCTGAATTTCAAATTTTCCAGTACTCATAGGGTTAGTATATACACATCCAATTCTCTTAAATAACATAAAATGCCAGAATGTGGATGTCTTTTCATGATAATAAACATTTCCAGGTTATTTTTTTAAAATTTTATAACAATTTACCGTTCTTCAATGGAGGTGTTTTTAAAGAAGTTAGATTCTAGAAGCAGAATACTTGATTTCAAATTCTAACTCTGCCATATACTTGTTGTCTGAATTTGTACAGATTAGTTTACCTAACTGTGCCTCAATTTTATCATCTGTAAAGTTAATAGCAGCTAGCTTTGGGGATATTGTGAGGATTAAATGACTCAATATTTATAAATACAGAAGTGCCTGACAAATACAAGCAGAGTATAAAGGAATACTAAGTTAAGAATAGTGATGGGATGGGATGCCATGATTTTAGGCTATATGAATTAAACAAAATAGAAAATAATGAGCTTATTAAAATTACACATTTTTCTAAGAATGCTGGGTGGTTCAGTCTGTTAGGCATCTGACTTTTGATCTCAGCTCAGATCATGGTCTCCCAGTTTTTGATTTTGTGCCATGCAGGGCTCTGTGCTAGCAGCACGGGGCCTGCTTGTGATTCTCTCTGTCTCTCTCTGTCTCTCCCCACCTTCCACATTCTCCAACTCTCTTAGTAAGTAAATACATAAATAAATAAAATCAACATGTTGTACACCTTATACCTACACAATGTTATGTGGTGATTATATCTCAATGAGTCTAGAGAAAATAAAATTGCACATTTAAGAACATAACACAAACCACCAGAGTAATAACTCAATAATTTGTATATTTTACCCCAAAATGTGAAAGATACGCGTCAAATTTATGTTGCTTTTTTTCTCTACTTTGTTCTTTGTTTCATTTAATCATTTACTTAATTTATGATAGTGAGTAGAATGGCATTAAAATGAATGGAAAGTATTAAATTTTTTCTTCAGTAATCATTGGGGTATGTTTTTGTAGTCAGCATATTAGTTGTACAATATGGGAAGTGCTTTCACGCTGAAATTACAGATTATTTATCTTGCTCTTTTGTGCCTTATGCTCTTATTTTAATGATTTTTTTTACATGTTAAAATGATACAATATTTTTAAGTTACCCATGCTAGTTATAGAATTTCAAGTATATTCTAGGATATTCCCTTGCTGTATTGAAGCCTTAGGAACATTTGTCTTTATCCAATACTAAAAGCTTACTATTCATGCACCTCAAAATGCCTTCTGGTAACTGTGAATGCATTAGCAGTGTTACTTGATACTCCCAAACTCTGCATGCTAATTTCACCAGCACCAGAGACTTGACTCAGTCCCAATTTGGGTATTAGAATCTTTATTTGCAATGCAATTTTATTTATTTGACATAAATTATTTTCAAGTTTCTGGCAGTCTTCTATACTGGTCTTTAATGCTTGCTTACTATAGAAAGAAACTTTACTTAGAAACTCTGTTAATGTCTTTATAGGGAAAGAGCCCTACAGAAATAGCCTACAGGCTAGCTTATATGAGTTTATGTACTACAAGTAATTCCCTTGCTTCTCTTTCTAGTTATGCTTCTGTGGTAATTTATAAATTTAGCAACTTTGTCAAACCTCAGAGAAGATATAATATGCTTCAGCATCTTATGATGTTGCTCATCCTGCTTGAATTTTTAATTTTTTACATTTTGTTCTACTCCAGTATTCTGCATAAACTGCAAAGAGAGTTTTCTTTGCAATCCCTCCTTTCATTGCCTATTTGATTATATTTAATGTAATTAGATTCATTTAAACTGATACATGCCATACAAGTGTTATGTGGCAAAATTATAACTGGCATGATGGATGCATTGATGAATAAAATATAAAACCTGTCTACACATAATGATTCACACAATATTGAAACAATTCAGTAGCACTTGGCACCCCCTGAGTTATCAATGAGTATTTATGTAATGTGTATATATGTGGCTTCATATAAGCCACACATTTTATAACATTTAAAAACAAGTTGAAGAATAAAACTTGCCTTTGAAATGAACAGTTTTCAATCAGTGAGAGAAGTAACGTTTGCAATCCCCTAGGAGAGCTTACTAGGTAGACCCCGAGGAGGAAAGAGTCACCAATAGGTCATCATAATTGCTGCTTTTCATTTTTTATCATTTATTTCTCTTAAGTTAGCCTACAACTATATGTGATTGAAAATAGCAACAAATGTTTGTAAACCATCATAGTTTTGTATATTTGTACTGAATACTGACTGAGAATTACAGATTTCTTTTTCTTTATTTCTTTTTAACATTTGTTTATTTTTTGAGAGACAGAGAGAGATAGGATGTGAGTGAGAAAGGGGCAGAAAGGGAGTCACAGATTCCAAAGCAGGCTCCAGGCTCTGAGCTATTAGCACAGAGCCTGAAGTGGTGCTCGAACTGACAAACCAGGCGATTATAACCTGAGCCAAAGTCTGATGCTTAACTGACTGAGCCACCCAGGTACCTGAGAATTTACAGATTTCTCTGCAGACTATTCCATCATCATTTTTAGAAGCCCAATCAATAATACGTTGGAATGTTAAATGTTACAACGTATTTTAAGTAAGCGCTACATCCAACATGGGGCTTGACTCAAGACCCCAAGATCAGGAGTCACATTCTCTACCAACTGAGATAGCCAGGAGCTCCACTACTGATAACTCTTAAAGAATATGATAAACAGTTTCAAGAGTATTTCAGAGTACATTATTCACGATATTAAAACTTTTGAAGAGAGGCACTGACAAACAGCTTTCTAGTTCAGTTTTTGTCTCTTTATTTTTATTTCATTAATAAGCTGTGACAATATTTAGATATACTTGTTCAAATAAGCCCCTATAATACCATCAAGTTATCTTTCTTAAGATAAAGGTAAAATCATCTAGTATTGAGAACAAATTGAATTTGTTTTTGAATTGAATTTGAACTATTAGAACCATTACACATAATAAAGTCTTAAGAAATTATATATTTTATTTTCAACAACAATGATATAATTCTGACATGAAAGTGATGCATTTTCTACCATGAGTGCTCAAATCCTGATTATAACCAATATGTACTATTTGAGCAAATAATTAAAAGGATATGGCTAAATTGGTAATATCCTAGGGATAAAGAGATACCTGTGTCTTATTTAGTGAGGTTTTTCTCTGCCACTTTAGTCTCTGTAAATAGTTTTCAATACATAATTAATGCATACTGAATCCTTCAAAATGCTGAAAAATTCTATCATGTCAAATCAAATAATTATTAATAAACGCAATAAATCTGCAACATGGTATTTAAGGTATAATTAGAATTATCATCTCTCATGTTTCCTTCTCCTGTGTCAAACAAAATCTGCATTCTTAGAATGCAGGCTATTGGTTTAATTCTTTATAAACTGTACATCTTTTAGACTATCCACTTGAAGCCCACTAACAGTGTATACACTTGACAATAATGTGATTCCAAAAATATGATAAAAATGTGTTGCTAATGGATCAGTTTTCTAAGCTATCATATTTACAATTAATTTTATAGCTGAATTTATATGTCAAGTAACAGAACACCAAAGTATAAGAAGCAAAACTACTAATAGTCTAGGAAATACATGAAATAAACAGTTGAAATTAGAAACTTTACATATCACTATCATTTTTGGAAAGATTAATTATACCTTAAGCTGTTTCCTCTAAGATATATGGCTCACCTGTAGCTGACTTTATATTTTATTCCAACAGCTTTATAGAAGTGAGGGAATCTAATGATCTTACACTTAAGATTTCATGACTTAAAGTTTAGTGTCTCTTGAATTTAAATGGGGCCATTAAATTCCTGTTTGCTAGTAGTCAGCTACGAATCTATGAAGATACCCCCCACTTTCCAAACCCTGGATACTGCTCCATGCTTCTCCTACATATATTTTATCATTACTTAAAAAAAAAAAACTTTTCTTTTTAATATTTTTTATTTATTTCTAGGAGAGAGAGAGAGAGACAGAGTGAGCAGGGGAGGGTCAGAGAGAGAGGGAGTCACAGACTGAAACAGGCTCCAGGCTCTGAGCTGGCAGTCAGCACAGAGCCTGATGCGGGGCTTGAACCCACGAACCGCGAGATCATGATCTAAGCGAAAGTCGGACGCTTAACCAACTAAGCCACCCAGGCACCCCAAGTAAAACGTTTTTAATTTCACCTTTAAGCCACCCAGACTACCCTGCATATTGCTAGTAGAGTTTACTGTCACTGAGAAAGACAGATATTCAGTAAAATGAAGTTTCTTTAAAAATCTGATTCAGTAGTACCAATAGAAATTACTAAGTTCAATAAAGTAATCACTTCATATAGTTTTATCAGAAAATTGAAAACTAACAGAAATTCAAATGTAAGCATTTTCTACTCATTAGTTCAATTACTTCCAAAAGCACATGGAAAATAAAGGTCAACATTTTCACTAATTAACAGATTTTATAAGTCAGAGAGTAAATTTAAAAAATATATATATATATGTATATGTTAGGGGATGTTCTGTTTTGTAAGCAGATTTTGTGATAAACTTAAAAATAAAGTGAAATACTCAAAAATAAACTTTGTATTTGCTAATATATTTTTGCAATATGTATTAATTATATGTTGCAATATTCAATTGTATTTTTGCTAATATATTTGCTAGTATATTTTCTTGGTTTGGTGAAAGTAACACTGTGTTGTTTAAGGAAATCTCAGGGCAAAATGATCTTTTTTTGGAATGTGGTACAGAATGTTCTTTTACAATGTTAGGTTTTCTTTAAATTCAGCTTCATATATGTTTTTAATCGAGACATTCCAACATGTATTGTTATTTGGGGTTTTTCCTTCCTTGTGGAATAAGAACTGTTACGTTAAAAAAAGTTTTTTTTAATACAAAGAAGAGCTTTATGTTGCCAGAGGGGAAGGAAGCTGCAGGAGGGCAAAATGAGTAAAGGGAATTAAGAAGTAGAAACTTATAAAATAAATAATGGACATGCAATGTACAACATGGGGATTATAGTCAATAACCTTGTATTAACTTTGTAAGAGGACAGATGGTCAATAGACTTCCTGTGATTGCCATTTTACAATGTATATGGATGTGAATAAATAAGCTGTACACCTGAAAACTAATATAATACTGTATGTCAATTACACCTCCATAAACAAAGAAAACTTATTTAAAAATCAGCAAATCTAATTCTTTAATTACATTTCTTTAAATTTCCATTTTGAGCTCAATAACACATCTATAGATTTCATATTTTATGAGTTTTAAAGAGATATATATTTTTTAATGTTTTTTATTTCTAGGAGAGAGAGAGAGAGACAGCGTGAGCAGGGGAGGGTCAGAGAGAGAGGGAGTCACAGACTGAAACAGGCTCCAGGCTCCGAGCTGGCAGTCAGCACAGAGCCCACGCGGGGCCGAGCCCACGAACCGCGAGATCATGACCTAAGCGAAAGTTGGACGCTTAACCGACTAAGCCACCCAGGCGCCCCGAGTTTTAAAGAGATATTTTATATCTTTAAGTAAAAAAAAAAAAAGTATCCTAACTTACAATTCCTTCATCCACTGGACAGAATAATACCAGCATCATGATTAACCAGTTAAAACATAGCACATTTTTATCCACCTTAATGTCAGGGTCAGGACATACATTCAATGTTGTTTGTATAAAAAATATAAACAAATACCTTTCACCAATAAGGTAACTGAGGACTTAGAGTTTAAAGCATTTACCCAAATTCTCTGGAAATGACTGCGCTGGAATTAGATTGCAAGCAATTGACCACTGAGTCTGCTGTCTTATTGACTATGATACATGCAGACTCTATTCTAAAATAGGGAATCTATAAAATGGGGAATATAGTGGCCACATCAGAGTTTTGCGAAGATTAAATGAAAAGGAAATCATTTGGAACAGTATTTCATCAATGTCAACTTCTATAAATACTGTTTGTAACATACGCTACATTCTCACTGATAATAAAGAGATTAGCATTAAGACAAAAATATAATGGTCATAAAAACACATTAGCCAATAAGTGGCATATTTCTATGAATATCTATTTTTATCAAACATCCTCAAATAATTCTTTATGAATAAGCATAATAAATAAGTATATTTTTACACATACGATTTAATTGAAGAGTTACTGCTTATAGCTTAAAAGATAATAAATTTCCAGCATATTGCTTATTATCTTTAAAGATCAATTTTATCACACCCATCAGAGAATTTTTTAATGAAAATGATTAGGAATTTTATACATACATGATTTAACTGAAGTTACCACTCATAGATTAAAAATAACAAATTTCTAGCACATTGTTTATTATCACTTAAATATTTCAGAAATGCTTATATGATATTTAGAAAAATACTTAAGGTGAGACAAAAAACATTTTACTTTGTGTTTTTAGTAATATTAAACTATGAACTCTTATTTATTTTAATATTTGATTTCCATGACAATCTTATGTAGTAATCTACACAATGCATATTAACTTGGAAAGTTAGTTTTGAGGTGGTCAGGTTTGAATACACTAAAACAATTTTATAGGATAGAAAAGTAAAAGCCTACCTTACAATGCATTTTGAATTTTGCTTCCAAGAAAAAAAATGAGGATGTGATTATTGTGTGAATATATATAGATAGAATATGATATAGACATATTAATATAAATAGTATATTCTTTTATAAAAAAAGGATTCCCTTGTAATTAACAATCATGCATTCTGACCTATCATTGAAAACAAATAAATTTTAATATTTGATATATTATTCTCCATCTCTCCACCAACTTTTTGGAAAATACAAGTTTTATACTGGCATTTATTTGCAAATGTATTACTCTTCAGTTTGTAAAAGAGCAAAGTAATCACCACCCTACTTATAGATATGAAAACACTGGGCAGTTTGTAATTACATATATACATATAAAAGTTTATTATATATTATATATGAATTATAAATATATATATGTATAAAATGAAGNGAACTACCAAAATTGAGAAGATTCAGATTCAATAATTTATGTTTACTAGAAAGATTAAAAGCATTTTTTGGAGTTCTTAGTGCTTACTTAATACTTGCACAATTGATGTATAACATTTTAGGCCAATGAACATTTGCTACTGCCAGTCACATGTGTATTTTGACTCATAAGGAAACTTTTTACCCACAATAATGTTAAGAAATACATACTTTCCTGTCAGAGTCTAACAGTTTTTCAGAAAATGATTATAATGCAAATTTAGACTGTTGAATCACTAATTTCTTCATTATATCATAGTCACCAATTTGTTTTATTTACCCTACACACCTAGATCTGAATTCCAAATGATTAACAATTGTAATTGTTTATTACAAGTTAATGCTATATTTGAATATGCATGTAATTGTAAAAGATGGTATTTCACAACTCATTTATCCTCAAATGTCTTAAAAATTCAGATACTATTAACAGATTTGCTATACAAAGGCACATTTACAACTCATACCCCATTATAAAGATATATAAGAAGGAAGTCAATATATTTTTATAAAATATGTTCCCTGAGGAAACTATTTAAAAACAAAAGAAAATTCAAAATTTTCTTTCTTTCTTTTCTTCCTTCCTTCCTTCAATGTTTTTAAACATTTATTTTTGAGAGACAGAGAGACAGAGTACAAGTTGGGGAGGGGTAGAGAGGGAAGGAGACACAAAATCCAAAGCAGGCTCCAGTCTCTGAGCTGTCAGCACATCGCCTGATGCGGGGCTTGAACCCACGAACCAGGAGATCATGACCTGAGCCTAAGTCAGATGCTTAACTGACTGAGCCACCCAGGTGCCCCAAAATTCAAATTTTAAATGCATATAACTATTACAGATCCTATCAGTGGGAATCTCATGTTTTATTTAGGTCCTTGAAAACAGCTTAGTTTTTATACCATATCACTCAATCTTTATCTTATGCTTCACTTAAGACAGAAGGAAGGGCTCAAGATTGCTGTTGGTAAAATACCACTGTACAATTATAAAGGCTGAAGTTTTATAGTTTAGGGTTTCATGAAGAGAAAAATCACAAATAGACTTTAGAGTGTGTATTATAGTTACTTTGAGTGATATAAGTTCAGCATCTTTATATTTTCTAATAATGGTTGTGCATTATTTAAACTAAATTTGATTTTTTTTCATTAAGATGTAAAACACATAAAGGAAGAATATGTGTATGTGCTGACTACCATATGCATATTGGACATTACTGCACAAACAATTACTTTTAAGAAGAAAGCTAAAAAGGGACGCCTGGGTGACTCAGTCTGTTCAGTGTCTGACTTTGGCTCAGGTCATGATCTCACAGCTTGTGAGTTCTAGCCCCATGTTGGCTTTTTGCTGACACTGCAGAGCCTGGAGTCTGCTTTACTTTCTGTGTCTCCATCTCTCTCTGCCCCTCCCCTGCTCATGCTCTTTCTCTGTCCCTCTCTCAAAAATAAATAAACATTAAAAAAAATTTTTAAAGCTAAATGGAAAGTCAGGAATATGCATGCAATTCATTTTCCCACCTCATGTTAACACTTGGTCTTTACTCATAAAACATACAGTTAAAGTGCATTATACAAAAGCATTGTAGATCATTTATAAACTATAAATTACAAAAACAAAATTATTATTGTATAACTAAATTATTACTTGATTATTTACCAATAAAACTGACCAATTCATAAACATAATTCTCAGTTATCTTTATATGTATTGTCTTACAAAATTCATCAGTGTTTCGATTGTGTACCTGAAAGAATTGCTTATATCTTAATATAAGGCTAGTAGTGATACTGAGAATCAATCTAGACATTAATCAGGTTAAGAGATTGTAATAATTAAGGTCAACAGGGAACTTGTTAGAGTGGATCATCCCTAGGGCATACAGATCTTCTTCAACTTAGGATGGGGTTCTATACCAATAAATCCATCATAAGTTGAAAAGATCACAAGTCACAAGTGAATTTAATACTGGCATATCCGGGAGATTTTGTGTCTTTAGTTCCAGAACACTGCAACAGAATGAGTACTGTGATAAAGTAAATCACATGACTTTTTAAAAAATTTCCCAGTGGATATAAAGTTGTGTTTACACTGCATTATAGTCTACTAAGTGTGCATTAACATTAGGTGTATAAAAATCAATGTATATACCTTAATTTAAAAATACTTTATTCCTAAAAAATACTAACCATCATCTGAGCTTTCTGCAAGTCATTATCTTTTTGTTGGTGGAGGTTCTTGGCATGATGTTAGTAGCTACTGAACAATCAGGGGATGTTTGCTGAAGGTTGGGGTGGCTGTGGCAATTTCTTATAATGAGACAGTGAAGTCTGCCATGTTGATTGACTCTTTCTTTCATGAATGATTTCTCTGTAGCATTGGATGCTATTTGATAGCATTTAATCACAGTAGACCATCTTGCAAAATTGGAAACAATCTTCTTGCCTCTGCTTTCTCAACTAAGTTAGCACAATATTCTAAATACTTTGTCATCATTTCAATAGTCTTCATGGTATCTTCACCAGGAGTAGATTTTATCTCAAGAAACTATTTTCATTACTCATTCCTAAGAAGCATCTCTTCATCCATTGAGGTTTTATATGAGATTGCAGAAATTCAGTTACATCATCGGGTTCCACTTCTATTTCTAATTCTCTTTCTATTTTACCATTTTGGCAGTTACTTCCTCCACTGATGTCTTGAATCCTCAAAGTCATCCATGAGGTTGGAATCAACTTCCAGCCTTGTTAATGCTGCTATTTTGACCTTTTCACGTAAGTCATGACTATTCTTAATGGCATCCAGAATGATGAATCCTTTCCAGAAGTATTTCAATTTACTTTGCCCACATTCGTCAGAGGAATCACTATCTATAGAAGCTATAGCCTTATAAAATATAATTGTCAAATTATAATCTTGACATTCAAAATGACCCCTTGATCCATGGGATGCAGAATGGATACTGTGTTAGCAGGCATGAAAACACCATGAATTACATTGTACATCTCCATCAGAGCACTTGGGTGACCAGATGAATTGTCAATGAGAAGAAATATTTTTTAAAAATATATTTTTATTTTCCTGAGTGCTAGGTCTCAACAGTGGGCTTTAAATATGTATTAAATCACGTTGTAATCAAATGTGCTATCATCCACCTTTTTTGTTGCTCCATTTATAAAACATAAGCAGAGGAGATTTAGCATAATTCTTAAGGGTTCTGCGATTTTTGGAAGAGTCTATGAATTTTGGTTTCATCTGAAAATCATGAGGGACATTAACCCTTACAAAAGAGTCAGCATGTCCTTTGGAACTTTGAAGTCAGGTGTTGACTTCTCCTTTCTAGTAATGAAAGTCCTTGATGGCATCTTCTTCCAGTAGAAGGCTGTTTCATCTACACTGAAAATCTGTTATTTATGAAGTGCCTGGGTGGTTCAGTTGGTTGAGCATCGACTCTTGATTTTGGCCCACATTGGGCTCTGTGCTGACTGCAAGAAGCCTGCTCGGGATTCTTTATCTCCCTCTCTCTCTCGCTCCCCTGCTCACTTACACTATCTCTCTTTTTCTCTCAAAATAAATAAATAAATAAACTTTATTAAAAAAAGAAAATCTATTGTATACTATAGCAACCTTCATTAACTGTCTTTGTGAGATCTTCCGGATAACTTGCTACAATTTCTACATCAGAATTTGCTGGTTTTATTTTAAGAAGACAGTTTTTCTTCTGTTAAGTGTCTCAAGATCCACATATTAGTGAAAACATATATATGTCATTTCTTAAACATCATGAACCAACCTCTGCTACATTCAAACTTTCCTTTCTAACTTCCTCATCTTTATCAGCATTCATAGAATTGAAGAGAGTTTGGACCTTCCTTCAGATGAGCCCCTAGTTTGAAGGAATGTTATTGTTGGTTTGATCTTCTATCCAGACCACTAAAACATTCTCCATATCAGCAATTAGGTTGTTCCACTTTCTTGTCCTTTGTGTGCTCACTGGAGTAGCACTTTTAATCTCCTTCAAGAGTTTTCCTTTGCTTTCACAATTTTGCTGTTCGGTGCAAGGGGCATATATTTCAGCCTTTCTTGGCTTCCAATATGCCTTCTGCATTATGCTTAATTATTTATAGCTTTTGAATTAAAATGAGAATGTGCAACCCTTCCTTTTACTTGAATACTTAGAAGACACTGTAGGGTTATTAACTGGCCTACTTTCACAATCATATTGTATTCCCTGTGTCTCAGGGAATATAGAGGCCTCAGGAGAGGGAGAGAGATGAGGAAATAGCTAGTGGTATAGTAGTCAGAACACGCACAGCATTTTTTAAGTTTGCTGATTTTTATGGATGTGGTTTGTGGTAACCCCAAAATCACAACAGAAACTTCAAAGAGCACTGATCAAAGATCATTATAACAAACATAATGGTAATGAAACAGTTTGAAATGCTGTTAGAATTACCAAAATGTGACACAGAGGCACAAAGTGAGCAAGTGATATTGGAAAAATTTGCAGATGATTTCTTCAACACAGAATACCATAAACCTTCAATTTGTTGAAAATACAGTATCTGTGAAGCTCAATGAAGCAAGACACAGTAAAAGAACATCTTCCCATTTACCTCACCTACAGAACATTATAGTTTAGTCTAGCCTATCTTAAAAGAGCTAAAATACTTTTAAAGAGAGACTAGACTAAAACAGTGACATTAGCCTATAGTTGGCCAATAAAGTTTTGAATATCTCATGCAATTTATTCAATACTGTTCTGAAAGTGAAAAACAGAATGGTTGTATGGGAATAGAATGGTTGTAAGTGTAATTAGTGGTTTATCCTTGTGATCATGTGACTGACTGGTAGCTGTGGCTCACTGTCCCTTCCCAGCATATGAGAGAGTATCATACCCCATACTGCAGCCCAAGAAAAGATCCAAATTTAAAAGTTGAAGTATTGTTTCCACTGAATGTGTATCACTTTTGCACCATCATAAACTCAAAAAATCATATGTCAAGTCATTTTAAGTTAGGTACCACCTGTACTTGAAGACTTGTTTTAAGAATACATTAATCCAATTTTAAGGAGAAGTCATCCTAGTGACTAAAATAGTAAAATCAAACCAAATTCCTAAAGTTTGCAGAGAAGGGATATGTAATACATGTTATATGTAATATACATATGTGTATATGTAATGTATGTAATGTATAGAGGGAACATGAGAACGTTTTTTCTGTTATGAATACAATATTAAAGGAGTGTCAGAATCAAACAAACAGAAATCAGACTTGTAAATTTGCTGAGCAGATAAAACCAACTGAGTCATATAAACAAAGCTTAATTTAGCTTATTTTGCAAGGCATGCCAGACTAACTTGACTGGGTCACTTCTCCCTTGTCTCTGAAAATCACCAGCAAAACTTAAACTAGTTTCTTAAATTGATATAATGTAACTAATTACTTATCATTTAAGAAAATTCTAATATTGTAACCCACACTGTAAAGAATAAACAGCCACCATTTCCTCACTACATAAGCTATTTATAACAATATACCTCCAAGTCTTGGCCCATGTGAGTGTTTTTTGTTGGCAAACTGTCTTTTTGGTATGTGCACAATAAAATTTTACTAATTACTACTTGGATGATTCATTGGTTTTAACTCTATATTTCTCAAATTTTGACTGAAAAAAAGAGAAGGGAGAAATGCAGAATGCATTTCAGTATGACTCCAGTTTTAATGATCATTTATATTCATCGTAAAAAAGAGAAGGCAGAGAAAGAAAAAGAAGGAATTCCAATGTGAGAAATGAAATGTAAATATATTATTTAAAGTTTAATAAATTTAAACGTTTTAAAAAAAGTTTAATTTTAGAATGAAGTGATCCCCAAATATGCAAGTAATGGTAATGGATTATTAAATTCTAATTATTTATTAAGAGTGAAAAATTTTCTCTGAATGGCCCTGAGCTCTATCTCAATGTCCTCTCTAATGATGTATAAAATCTCTGGACTAGTCAGCTCTTTGCTTATCTCCAGAAACATGTAAAAGATTCTGATGCTGACTCATGGCTAAAATAAGGCCAAATATAACAGTAAAATTTTGAACAATTAAAGTGAAAACTTTACTGCCACACAGCTGGTTTTAGGATGTGAACGCTGATGATGTAAACCACAAAGAAATACTCAGAAGCACTTATTTTTGAAAAGGACAGGGAGATTTCACTTATTCTTTCAAGCTATAGAGATAGACACATCACTAACTAATCATAGTCAAGTGATGCAAGTGAAAAAAATGAGGGCTCTGTAACAGAAGCAGATAGATAGAAGAATTAGGAAAGCTGGTAAGTAGGAATGGTTTACAATTGTATTAGACTAGTGAACTTCGCATTGAATTGTAGCAAATCTCAACTTTTATTAATTATGGATTTATTTTCTAATATTATTACTATCAAAGTTTGCAAGATCAGTGCACACAGGGTAATTATATTCAGAAAACAGAACACTCCTAGAGATGAGGTTTTCAACATTTAAATTCTCTAACATTGATTTGTATACTTAGGATTTCTGTCTAGACCTCTCTAGACAATAAACATTTAACCTCTTATGAAATGGCAATTTTTTGGTATTGTTCCTAAGATAATATTTGCCAACTCAAAAATGCTATTAGGAAAATAGCAATCCTATTCTTTCTTACATATACCAAATATCTGAAAATCATTGAAGGAAAATGTATTATGTTAGGTGATACAAATGTTATTGTTATTACTAATTTAAATACTATATTGTATACCATTAGTATACACAATAATATTAAATTGCAATTAAATATTTGTTTAGAATTAAATGAAAGGCACAATTTTTAATTTGTTAGTTAAATCAACAATAGTCACTAAGTTAAATAGATCCTGCTCACCTAATGTGCAAACAAAATTCTCTCAAAATTCTTGCACCAGTTTCTGCAGTAACTACAGAGAAATAGAATTTATCTTGAAAAGCCAATTGACATTTAATTAACTAACACTAACTGTTTACATGTAAATTACTTATCTGAGCAACCTATTTGGGAGTGTTTCTCTGGTGCTTTTATTGATTTGACTAACAACTTTAATTTAGTATTCCATCAGTTTTAGCTCTCTAGAGTAATAATAACAAGCATTATTATAACCAAATCACATAGTAAGTGTTTCAAATAATACTTTCTGCATAGGCAAATATTAGACTTATCCAAATTCACAAATAGTTTCCATATTATACTAGTAGTGTTCCTCTAGTTGAGTTCATTAAAAAAACATTTAATAAGGCTAGAAAAACATGTTAACTTTTGAAGACTTCTAAATAATAATTATCAATATTAAATTTTGCTCATGGAAGTAGGGTTTTATATTTTATATATTTTAAAATATAAAATATTTTATATTTCAAATCTATTGAAAAGCCAGTATATTTTTTCTCAATGCTCAAACATTCAATCTATTTAAACTGTTAAGTTCTAAGCTCAATTGGTGCAAAGAATGGCAACATACAGCAGTATATTTTAGCATAGAAAAGGCTATTGGAACTAAAAGTTTTAGCATCCATCTTCATGTGACATTTCATAAAGAGCAGAGTCTAGTCAACTAGTCTCTCATATATCATCAGAATTTGAAATTAAATACTTTAATTATAGTAATAAAGACTTTTTTAAAAAGAGAAAGAAAGCATAAAATTTGTTGGGCATCTTTAAACCCCTTACTTACTATTTTCCACTTTTTTACTGCTACATTAAAAAATGATCTTAACCTAACTGTAATTGTTCAATTTCTTCCAAGTTTATTATGTCTATATTGTTAGAATACATCATTCCTCTGGTTAAAGATTCTTGCTTTCTTGCCTATGAAAATGTTATTCAAACACATTAAATGGGTGCAATGATGACTTGAATGAATTTAATATGTACTTATGCACCATTATTTCAGGTAGCCTATTACAACTTCTTTAAAGTCTATTATGGAGTGAATGTGTGCCCCCCCCCAAATTCATATGTCAAAATCCTAACATTTAACATGATGATATTTTGGAGGCAAGTCCTTTGGAAAGTCATTTAATGCTGAGGATGGTGACCTCATGAATGAGTTTATTACTATAAGTGTTCTCTAGCCCTCTTTCTGCTATGTGAAGATACAGAGAGATAGCAGCCTGCAGGTTGGAAGAGGGACATCACCAGAACCCAAACATGCAAGTGCCTTGATCGTAGATTTTACAGCCTCTGAAACCATGAAAAATATGTTTTTGTTGGTTTATGAGACACTCAGTCCATGGTATTTTGTTATAAGTAAGATAGAGATGAAGCATTCACTTTTTTTTTAAAGTAAGGTTATCTTTCATTGGAAATCAAATGAAAGAAAAATTCTACTTGATTTATTTTAATTATTTGATATCATACAGTACATACATTTTTTTTGAAACCAGAAAAATAAATGTTGCTAATTTTCCATTCATTGAACTCAGATGTAAAATTATATTACTGGTAATCCTGGCAACATGGAAACCCTCACAAATTTAGTCAAATAATGAAATATGAGTCTGCTTATTCAATGTTGTTAATTATAGGATTCATAAAAGAAATACCAGGAGTCTAACAAACAGAAAGCAAAATCAGACCTATGAATACAGAAAATAAACTGATGGTTACCAGAGGGAAGGGGTTGGGGGATGGACAAAATGGGTGAAGGGTAGTGGAAAAAACAACCTCCCAGTTATAGAATGAATCATTCTATAATTATGGGAATAAAAGGCACAACACAGGGAATGTAATTATTGATATTGTAATAGCACGTATGGTGACATGGTAGCTACACTTGAGGTGAGCATAGCACAAAGTATAGAGAAATTGAATAATTATGTTGTACACTTGACACTAATGTAACACTGTGTGTTGACTATAGTCAAAGTAATAATAATAATAATAATAATAATAATAATAATAATAAAAGAAATGCCAGTATTCTGGATTAGGTGAGAGTGCAAATGTAAATTGAATTCACTTTCATCCCTCCAAACCTTTCTAAAGTAAAATAATTTTCACATGAAATAAGATTTGGAAGTTAACGTCTATGATGGTTAATTCTATGTGTCACCTTAGCTAAGCTAAGGTGCCCGGTTTGGTCAAGCAGAAATCTGAATGTTGCTGTGAAGGTATTTTTTATTTTTTAATGTTTATTTATTTTGAGAGAGAGAGCGAGAGTGCATGCTCATTAATGGGGCAGGGGTAGAGGGAGAGAGAGAAAAAATCCCAGTCAGACTGTGCTGACAGCAGAGACGTGGGGCTCAAACCCACAAATAGTGAGATCATGACCTGAGAAGAAACCAAGAGTTGAAAACTTAACTGAGCCACTCAGCCACCCCTGAAGACATTTTTTTTAGATGTGAATCAATATTTCAATGAGTAGACTTTGAGTAAAGCAAATGACCCTCTACAATGTGGGTAGGTATCGTCTTCATCCTTAAGTTCAATGCCTTAAAAGAAAAAGACTTCAGTCCCCTAAAGAAGAAGCAATCATGCCTCTAGACCATATTTGGACCTGAGACCACATATCAACTCTTTCCTTGGTCTCCAGCCTGTAAGCCTGCCCCACAGATCCTTTCTCACTCAACAAATGTGTGTGTGTGTGTGCGTGCGCACACACACACACACACACACACACACACACACACACCCTACTGGTTCTGTTTCTCTGGAGAATCCTAATACGGATTCTTCAGCTATATCATACCATTAAAGTAGTAAATAAACATGTTTTCCTTGTGGCTAAAGTTGCAAAACTGTAATTTCACCATTTCTTATCCAATCTGTTCTTATAATCAACCTGTAGATTGGATAAGAATCAAAGCAACCTATATCAATAAGGAAAGGATTGCTAAATTTCAGTGGACTCCTGGGGTTGGAATCTATATTACAAGGAGAAGTAAGTACATGTTAAATATGGAATGTAGACAAACCTCTTATTTTGTCTGACTGTGATGGAGAAGAGTAGGAGTCAAGAGCAATTACTTCTCTAGTTTTTATTTTTAAATAATATAAAATGTTTATTATTTTATTTAAATAATATAAAATGTATATACATATACATCTTTATAAACTTCATCCAGATTTATCAGATATTAGCGTCTTCAGCTACAAAAATGTCTGTATTTTGACTAAGAAAAAGGACATTCTCCTAAATAACTGCCATGCAATTATCAAATTCATATGGCCCGGATTCCTAAATATGTGATCTTGAGCAAACTAATTAATCTCATCAATGTTTATGTTTCTCACTTTTAAACTTACACTAAAAAAAATTAGATTCTTTGGCTTTAAATTACAGTAAATATTTATACAAATAGAAAGACTTTTCATATGATTAAGAAGCTAACCTCCAAAATTAAACATAAATGAAGATTATAAAGACATAAGACAAAAATAATCTTGAAGAAAGAAAGAAAGAAAGAAAGAAAGAAAGAAAGAAAGAAAGAAAGAAAGAAAGAAAGAAAGAGAAAAGAGCTGACATCCTAGATAATGAAGAATTTCTTTGATAGGACATCAGGCTCAGGAAAACCTAGTAGCTTTTTCCTGCTCTCAGACAGCCAGGAGAACTGGGGACTGGATTTCTCAATTATGGCTGCTCACACTGAGTCTAAGTAATCTCTCAGTAGCACTTTGCCACATGGAGAAGTTCACACAGCATCAACAAACCCTTTATCAAAATCAAAACCTTGTAACATTGAGCAAGTTACAACTTTTGTAATCAAACACAAACAAACAAGACAGAAAATTCAAGGAATTTATTGCTGATATTAACTGATATATAGCCCATAAGCAAACTTCCCTAATGGTCTCAGTAATGTCTTTTATGCCATTTTTTCCCAACATGGAATTTAATCCAGAAGCATGGATTGCATTTAGTTGCATTGGAGAACAATTTGTGCATGTGGTCATGCTTACATAGTAGGAGATAGTAACTTAAAAAAAAGAAAGAGATCGAGGGAATCAAATATTATAATTCCCTAAATTGCTAGAAGGATGACATCTATCACCTTGTGAATGATTAGCAATAGAAAGTAGATTTACCAGTCCCAATACAAGTCAGTTTTAGGCCTACTGACAGGAAATTGGTGCCTATTTTCTAAGTAGGATGTGTATTTACATACTAAATATTAGAGGAGAGTTTGTAGGGTCAGATGTTTAAAAGAATGAAAGAATATCCAATGGGAAAAGGACAATGTCTTCAACAAATGCTCTTTGGAAAACTAGACAGCAATGTGCTAGAAAAAGAAATCAGACCACTTTATTATACCTTACACAACAATAAATTAAAATTGGATTAAAGACCTAAATATGATATGTGAAACCATAAGAATCCTAGAGGAGAAGACAGACCGTAACTTCTTTGATATCAGCCATAGCAACTGTTTTTTAGATGTGTGTTCTTAGGCAAAACAAAAGCCAAAATAAACTATTAAGACTTCATCAAAATAAAAAGCTTCTGCACAGTAAAGGAAACAGTCAACAAAACTAAAAGGCAGCCTGCAGTATGGGAGAATATATTTGCAAATGACATATCTGGTAAAGGATTAGTATCTAATATATACAAAGAATTTATAAAGCCCCAAAAGACAAATACCATGTGATTTCACTCATATGTGGAATTTAAGAGACAAAACAAATAAGCAAAGGGAAAAAAAATAAGACAGAGAGAGAGACAAACCAAGAAACAGACTCCTAATTATAGAGAACAAATTCTATAATGTGTGTGAGGGGATGGGTGAAATAGGTGACGGGAATTAAGGAGGGCACTCGTCATAATGAGGACAGGGTAATGAAGGGAAGTGTTGAATCACTGTATTGTACATTTGAAACTAACACTGTATATTAACTAACTGGAATTAAAATAAAAACTCAGAAAAATTAAGTGTTTGGAAATTTTTTAAATAGTTGATGTGAAATATGAAAAAGATAGCTAATGAGGAAAAAAAAAGTCTGTTGTGTAATATAGGGGAAACATGAAGTTAAATATTTCAAATTTCATGGTGGCAACAGTCTTTAAGGTTGTATGGTTTATACTGATAAAGATTAAATAAACAGAGGGTGGGAGCTAAGGTATAAGCTAGAAAGCAAGTAAATGTGGAGTAAATTGAAAAAAGATAACTAAGATGTCCGGTTTAGAATGGAAATTATGCATAGGCCAAATAAAATATACAGTGGGGTAACTGAATAAGAAAGGTGGAATGCAAAGAAAACAAGATATTGTAGAGATATCATATAGAGACTTGTGTTAAAATAAGAACAGATGTAGCTATGAGAATGGATATGGAGTGATATTCAGTGAATATAATGCTGACCAGTCACTATGTAGCTGTGTGTTATTGGAAATTCTGCATGGAATTCCAATAAATTCTGTTATTGGAAATATGAAGTCAGCCAAAATGATAGCAAGTATTTAAGTAGGGAGAGACATAATATGATTTCCAAATTTCACAATCATGAAAGCAGTCCACTTGGCAATAATGAGAAGGTAAAAATGGGTGCTGTAAATTCAGACATGAATCTTAAAGAAACAAGGCTACTTTACAAAAGATGGGTGAGGCTAGATGTGAAGGCAGCATTGGACAGCAAGTATATCTGAACCTGATTTGCATCTAAAGGAGCTTGTGAAAAAAAATAGCCTTTCCCTGAGGGTACGTACAGGAGAGGAAGTACCTAACTGCCATTATCACAATGAGATGAAGAGTATGTAGAGGAAAAAATTAGGAATAAGAGTTTATCAAAAGATGGAGAGTCCAAATTGTGTAGTGAAATAAATGAAGAAAGAAGACATGGTGAGGAGCTGGGTTAGCAAAAAACAAAAATAAACACAAACACAAACAAAACAAAAACATAACCACGGTTAGGAAAAAGCATGAGTATGGTAAAGAGGGCAGTGGTAATTGGTAGTATAATTCTCCAAAGCATTAGCTAAGACAGGTGGATTAATGTTCATCTAGAGTTTTTAGAAGTCAGCAGTGCTGTTTTTGAGCTGTAGTCCTGATGGTGTTTTATTCTCTACTTAGTGACGGGACACCAATATAATTTGAGAGAAAGAAGCTGAGTTTTGGGTCTATTCTATGTTTTTTTTTTTTTAATTGATGTATAATTAACATATAGCTTTTGGTATTACGATTATTATTCTTTAATTTCAGTTGCTTCAATAAATTTAGTGATATCTTACTATGGTTTTAATTTACATTTTCCTAGTGCCTAATGATGTAAAATATATTTTATGTTTATTTGCCATCTGATCTCCTACTGGGAAAAACCTGCTGATTGCCTTTTGCCTATTTTCTAACTGGGCTGTTTGCTTGCTTTTATTACTGAGTTTTAGGAGTTTTTCAGATATTCTAGGAACAATACTTTTCTCCAATATTTGATTTGTCAATACAGTGAGATATATTTACATTTTACATTTAAGTTCATGATCCATTTTCAAGTAGCTTTTGTATACAGGGTGAATGATAGGGTATGGTTTTTGTTTTGTTTTGTTTTGTTTTGCCTAAGTGTGCCCAATTGCTCTAGTACTTATCCATATGAACTAATGAGCCAACAAACTAATACTCATGACTCATTTGTGTGATCGATATTTGCCAAAACTTTTTTAAGACAGAGCTTGAGTTGCAGAGGGACAGAGAGAGAGGGAGACACAGATTCCAAAGCAGGCTCTAGGCTCTGAGCTGTCAGCACAAAGCCAGATGCTGGGTTTGAACCCACAAACTGAGATCATGAACTGAGCTGAAGTTGGACCATTAACCAACTGAGCCACCCAGGTTTCCTGAAAGTTTTAAGGATGCAGAAATTTTTAAAAATCAGATCAACCAAGAAACGTCACTGTCAAGTTAATTTGAGGAAAAGTAATTAATGATTTCAATATGGCTTAAAAATCGATGTAGATAATTATTAGAGATCTACAATCCTTAACTGTTGAAGAACACCAAGAAAGGGCTTCTTGAGAATTTGAGGTTTTTCATTTTAGCTTTTCAGTCTAAAAAGGTGTATGTACTTTTTTGTAAGTTAACTAAGACATTCACATTGAACCAGATTTCACATCATTACAACATGCAGCCTTTATTTTCAAAGAGGAAATTTTTCCCTATTATAATCATTACAATCTATTCACAAAGTCCGATTTTGTTCCATGATTTAGTTTTCAATTCTCCCTTTTCTCACCCCACCTTCAAAACTTCCATGTGACGGAATATACTAAATAGAAGGAGGAAGCTTGCTTGCCCTTGTAACTCTGTTTGAAGTGTACATTCACATTCTCCACTGTGGATAATTCAGTGATACACACACACAAACACCCAAAGACTCATGCCTCCCTAAATTTGGGGATTTAATTATACTGACTTATAATACAGATCTATACTAGCTGAATAGATCAAACGCTATGTGTATTGTTAAAGCAATATTCTTTTCTTCTATTAGATATCTAAAGTTGATCTTTCCAACATTTTATTGGTGCCTTGCATTAGTATCTTCCAGTTTTACAGAATGTCATGCAGATACAGCTCAAAAGATAAGATTAAATACAACTCTGCTTTGTCTTTAGAAGGAATTCTGGAGCTAACTCTGGTATAAATTGGGCATGAAATGAATGTATTACTGCAAAACTGTGAAAATAAAACCCATTATAAACTAGAAATTAATCGTCGCAATGGCAAATCATTTTGTAAGCTGCAGGGTTTTCTTTGAGACTGTTTTGCTTTATACTTTTAAAAGCTTTGCTGAAAAGCAATCACCTTATCTTTTCTCTTTACTTTTATTACTTATAACTTTCACACTAATGTTTACCTCATGTATTTGGCATATATTTGAAAAACTAATTGGGTTTTAAAGGTCTTCTGATTTGGTGTCTTTGCTTGGTGTTCACCTTTTATATTATCTTTTTAAAACATCTGTCCCACAACATGGAATTCTCATAAAATAAAATATTTAGTAAAGCATAAATCATGTAAAATTAAATTTTCTCCCTTTAATGTTAAAATAGAATGGATCAATGCTCTATAACTATTGAGACAAATCCCTGTTAGTTTCACCCTATAATCTAAAATTTCCTTGTGTCACAGCATGTAGTTAGGGTATGGGAAAGCAGCTGGCTAGTGCATGTATTGTCTATAAAGTGAGTTTATGTACGTTTAAATTTGGGAGACCATAATTTGTTATTGTGAAAGAATTATCAAGTTAGAGATTAATGTGAATATGTAATGTCCCTCTTTTAAAATTTTAAAGGTATTTTATGCATTTCTTTTGTAAAATTTGCCTTGGAAACTGTGTTCAACAGCTTTTAAATCAATATCTAATATTATATATGTTATATATAATATTTATATTTTATATAAATCAATTTATATAAAATTTTATAAATGAGAAGTTTCTACTTTAAAATCATACATGCATTTTTGGAAAATAATGTCCAGTAGAAAACATATCTGTGAATAAAAATAGGAATTGGGGCCAATCGTACTTTGTAACCAAAACACAAGAACATGAAAATACACAAATAAAATCTAACACACTAAAACATTTAACACATGAGGCACTTGAGTGGCTCAGTCGATTGAGCATCTGACTCTTGATTTCTTCTAAATCTCACAATTCATGGATTCATTCCCAATGCTGGGCTCTGTGCCTGGAGACTGCTTAGGATACTCTCTCTCCCTCTCTCTCCTCTCCTCTACCTCCCTCCCCAAATAAATGAGTAAACTGAAAACAAATACAAATAAACTAAATGTCTAATATATTTACAAATATTATAGTTGGGATGCCTGGGTGGTTCACTTGGTTAAGCATCCCATTCTGGATTTCAGCTCAGGTCTCAGGTCATGATCTCCCAGATCTCACATCAGGCTAAGTGTGGAATGTGGAACCTGCTTGGGAATCTCTCTTTCCCTCTCTCTCTCTGCTCCTCCCCTATTCACCCTCTCTCTCAAAAGAAATGAACTTTAAAATTTTAAATTAAAAAATAATTATTTTTGATAGCTTTCCCAAATTTACTTGACCTGATGAAAATCTTTCTGCAGTGCTGGATGTTAACCTAGAATTCTTTTTTTTTTTTCAAAAAAATTTTTAATGTTTTATTTATTTCTGAGAGAGAGAGAGGGGCAGCGTGAGCAGGGGAGGGTGAGACAGAGACACACAGAATCCGAAGCAGGCTTGAGGCTCTGAGATAGCTGTCAGAACATAGCCCGATGCGGGGCTCGAACCCATGAACCACGTGAGATCATGACCTGAGCCGAAGTCGGACGCTTAACCGACTGAGCCACTCAGGCACCCCTAGGATCCTTAAACTAAAAGGAAAACTTAAGAAAGTCCATGGAACAATTTTGGGAAAATAAAACCTGCATCTGATAACAGTATCTCTTAATATTTTGGGGGAGGGGGACAAACTCATGACTCTAAAATATTGTGAGGGATCAATCTATATTTGTTAAGACCTTGTTGTTTGTAGAAATTTCTTTTAAAAGACTACCCATTGAGGACTCCCTCCTACACACACACACACACACACACACATACACACACACACCAAATAGAAATATTACAATGGTTATATAAATGGGTCTATATCCTCCAATGAAAGTCAGCATGGAGCTCCATGCAGGGCTCAAACTCACAAACCATGAGATCATGACTTGAGCCAAAATCTAGAGTAGGGTGCTTAACCAACTGAGCCACTCAAGCTCTCCTCATATATGCTCCTAATAGGGGAAACTGGATGGCTCAGTCAGTTAAGTGTCTCTTGATTTTGGCTCAGGTCATGACTTCACAATCTGGGGATTTCAAGTGTCACATCGGTTGGTTTCTGTGCTGACAACCTGGAGCCTACTTGTGATTATCTCCCTCCCTCTCACTCTGCCCCTTCCATGTCCCTTTCCCCTTCCCCATTTGCTCTCTCTCCCTCTCAAAATAAATACAGTTATATAAAAAAAAGAAATGTTCTCAATAAATATTTATTGAAAGCCTTCTAAAGGAAAATAAAAGTCAATACTAAAATTTTGAGTTGAATATAGGTACAACCTATGTCTCAAAGAATTTTATATTCTGATAAGAAATTTTAGTCATGGAATTCAACAAAATCAAAACAGCAGATTAATGCTTATCTAAAATAGGACATATGGTATGTGCTACCTATATGCTAACATATGGTAGCATAGAGGAGGGAAATTTAGAATAAATTACAGGTTAAGTGAAGGCTTTCAGGTAGCTGAAATATTTAAAGTGGGTTTGAAAACAATAAGCATACATTCAATAGTTTAAAAAGAATCACCTATCCTTCTGAAAATAATAAAAGTGACGTTGAAGGGTGGCATTATATTCCACCCCAAAGATGCCACTTTGACATAAGGATTATTTTGAGCTGAAGGCACTTGAAAAACAGCAAATGCATGAAGGGCATTCTAATTTCCATTTTTCTTTTTGAAAACAGGAGATAAAAACTCCCATGTAAGAGATACCTTCTCTATACCAGAAAAAAAAAATCTTCAATGGTGAACCACAGTTGAGAGAAGTCTGCACAAAAAGACCTTGTTAAAATTATTCATTCTTCTCTTCCTTTGGACTCCTCACAAAGCTTAGTTACTTTTCCACATTTACCACTCTGTTCAATCTAGTATAAAAACAGTTAGCTTTTGCCATCTATTGGGAGTCTTCCTCCTTTATGAAGTCTCCAGTGTCAAATAAAGCTTATATTAAATAAATTTGCATACTTTTCTCCTGTTAATCTGTTTCATGTCAATTTAATCCTTAGGCCAAGCTCAAGACCTTAAGAGTGCAAAACTAAAAAAAACACAACAATTATATTAGCCTTTAAAACCATTTACAAAAGATGGGAAAAATATCATCTAAAGTTAGTTAAAAATCTGTGACTGTTAACTGGATATTTAAATTAGAAATAGAGAAAAAGGATTTAGAATCCATTTTTCTTGGCGCACCTGTGTGGCTGTCTGTTAAGTGTCCAATTTCAGCTCCGGTCGTGATCTAGCAGATCATGAGTTTGAGCCCTGTGTCAGGGACTATGCTGACAGCTCAGAGCCTGGAGCCTGCTTTTGATTCTGTGTCTCCATCGCTTTTTGCCCCTCTCTTACTCATGCTCTCTCTCTCTCTCAAAAGTAAACATTAAAAAAATTTTTAAAAATTTTAACATTTATTTATTTTTGTGAGACAGAGAGACAGAGGAGGTGCAGAGAGAGAAGAAGACACAGAATCAGAAGCAAGCTCCAGGCTCTGAGCTCTCAGCACAAAGCCCGATGTGGGGCTCAAACTCACTAAGTGCGAGATTGTGACCTGAGCCCAAGTTGGCCGCCTAACCAAATGAGCCACCTAGGCGTCCCCCAAAAATTTTTTAAAGAATACATTTACCTTGAGAACTGAGAAATATATAGAATTATTGAATCATTCTATTACACACCTGAAACTAATAGAACAACATGTTACTTATACTTGATTTTTTAAAGGGGTTACAAATAAAATAAAAATAAATACAATTTCACATCTTTTTATTCCAATAAAGGCAGCTTACAAAAAGTCACTTAAGAAGATTGACTCAGAACAAAATGGCATTTAAATATAGCAGACAAGCATACTCAGAATATAAAATGACATTTAAAATAAATAGCAGAAAAGTTAGAAATTAGAGTGAATAAGGTAAGGTAGAGTATATAGTGAAATTTCCTGGCCTTCAAATGATGACCTAAAAAAAATGTACCAATTTCATTAATTTTAAATCACCCAAGAAACAAGAATAATGAGGAATCCAGTTATTTGACTTAGTTTATTTTATTCATCTTCTAGAAGTATGTATACTTCTCTTAGTTTAAGAGAGAATTTTTTTAGTTCTTAAAAATTCAAAATATTGCAGTTGCTTTTACATCTTAGTGAAAATTTAGACTATTCAACTCTAATACATTTAGAATTTATTCTAAAGTATAGAAAAATAAAGCTTTTCCATTTTTTCTATAATCAGTATAAGATTAAATTTAAAAAATAAATTATACTTTAGTTAAAAATATTTTATATAATAAAAAATGAATTATTTTGTGCTGACATTACAAGAGTACTTCTTTTGACATGAATTTTAATAGAAAATACTCTGGAATACAATCATAGAGAGAATGCTACGTATAAATGCATATTCTGAATTTCCCACAACCTTGCTATGTAGAAAGTATTCACAAAGAGCTACAGGAGATGATCACAGTTCATTCAGAGTTGACAAGCTTACATACTGGTTACACATTTTATAGAAAGATATATTTTTAAATCTGTTCAACTTGCTAGAATAAAGATATATTTGGAAAAGTTTCCAGTATCTACAAGAGACTCAAACATTCCTAGAGCCTCAGCCTACTAAGAATTGTCATGTAATTAACCTTTGATTCATAATTCATGCTAGCCAGGATGTGTTTAGATTTTAGGAATGCGGGGGTGGCTCTGTAAAGGAAGTGGGGGGAACCTGAGGGGAGGCCATAGGGTCTTTTCCCATATCAGGAGCACCATGAGCAATGAAGGACCAGCAAAATTTGCACCTCAGATTGGCCGTGTTCTTCTCTGGTGTTCATCTTATGGCAGCTGTCTTTGTGCTGAACTAAAAGTATTTATATCCTTTGTTCCTTAGTATCTCTCTGTTAATCACACATTGTAATTCTGCTACCAATATAGCATAAATACCTCACCTACAAAACTCTTATGACACCTTATAAAACTTCAAAAAGAAATATGCTAACCTTCTAAATTATTTTCCATATGAAGAATTTCAATGGAATTTGAAAATGCAATCAAAATCATTAAGTTATAATATGCACTGATTAGGCTTTAAAAACAACTGATTGATATCGGTGCAGATAAAAATTTATGAGCTGAATTTTTAAAGAATGAACATTGTAATTGAAAATGAAATATAATTTAGTTCATACAGCCCAAAATGTACTTTTTCCTTTTAGATCCTATTTTGGTAAGATCATTTTCTTCCATGTAACCATTAAAATCAAGCATTGAAAATCAACATGTATATACATTTATTTAAACCACTGTATTACAAAGTACTACTATGGAAATATAAAAAGAATACGAGACATATTAAATTATATTTTTGCCACCATACAAAATATAATAAAAAGTTTAAAACATTCTTTTAATTATACACTTTAACTTCTATATTTTCCTATTTTGTGTTTTATATGTGTAGAAACCATAAGGAATTATTTATTTTTGAAGGTAATATATTCATTACACTAAAATATATTGATATAGTTGCAGGTTCAGAAGAGGCTTGAGAACACTGCTATAGGTGTTAGACTAGATGCTGAATTTGACAGTATTTAGGTTAATAAAGACAGGTTGGCCTTCTTCACACAAATATAATGGATACTTCAACAGAGGATTTAGACTGAGGTGAAAGATCAACCTTAGAAACAATTCTGAGATCGAACTAACACAAGACGATATTTCAAATATAAGTATAAAGGCTTTGGCTTTGTGATGCTGCTAACTACAATATAAAATATAAGAAATAAATCAAATTATAGGGGACTGAATACAGGAAATATGTATGGCAGTATAAGGCCTGGGAGTAGAAAAGGTCACCCAAAAATTGGGTTTAGAGAATAAAAGTTGTCTCAAAAATTATACTAGAGTGTATTTCACATATACTCACAGAATTATTTATTTACCTAATTAGTTAGCAAAAAACATAAATTAATAAGAAGGAAAAATTATAGTGGCACATTTAAGCTTTTCTGACAGCATACTGTAATGCATAAATAAAATATCTCTAGAATCAGAACTTATTTCCAAATAATTAACTTTGTTAACTAGTGAATTTGTGACCAGAATGAACTAATGAACCTCACTATGCTTCTGTTGCCCAGTGTGTACATGTGAATATTAACAAGATTTGTAAGGATAAAAGTCCTAATCCTACATCCTTCATGAACTTTTGACTTTTAAATTTATAATGCTACTTTACATTAGAGATATATGTTTCTGTGATGGGCATGNAGAAATATTGGGGCGCCTGGGTGGCTCAGTCAGTTAAGTGTCCAATTTCGGCTCAGGTCATGATCTTGCAGTTTGTGAATTAGAGTTTCGTATCAGAGTCTGTGCTGGCATCTCAGAGCCTGGAGCCTGCTTAGGATTCTTTGTCTCCCTCTCTCTCTGCCCCTCCCCCACACATGTTTTGTCTCTCTCAAAAAATAAATAAATATAAATTTAAATTTTTTAAATAAAAACTACAGAAGAAATACATAAAATGTCTATAACTAAATAAACGAGGAAACTCCTTTCTGAAAGGGAACTACTATGTCTCAGCTAATCACAAATGCATATTAATTAGTATGGTTCATACATTACCATAAGAAACGCACATGTCATTTTGTATAAAATTTTCAAAGCTTATGGTTCTGTTTGCTTATTTTATCCAAATAATGTATATTATCCTTGAGTGACATTAAATTTACCTTGCAGAATTGTTTTAGCCCATGTGGTTTAAGGGCTTTTGGCTCCAGAATCAATAGTGTCTTACTGACGCAGTAATGTATTCTGTGCATCCAATCTTATTCTTTCCACTTGAAAAGACTTTGTTATTTATCATAGGAAAAAAAGAAAAAGGCTGGCTTTTTGTTTTATTTTGTTTTACACTTGGCAAAGCAAACAAAGGTGGAGCATATTTGGAGAAAGCTGCTTCCTGAGAAGAAAGCTGGCCTTGAGGAGAAGCTGGCTCTTTACAGTCAGATGACGATTTTCAGTGTATTGGTTAAATCTAAAGACACCACGAAAAATGTGTGTCATTGCTTTTTAAAAAGCTTTTAGACTTCTCTTTGGCTGCAAACTGCAGGCTTTATGTAACTGTTCTCTCCCCCAGCTAGTGGGGACTAAGGCAATAATGTTAGTACTTCAGGGACAGAGTCTAAATCACTCTTACAGAATCTAAATGCAGAAAAACAACAATGAGTACCGCTTACTATTCTCAGTTGTAATTAAAAAACAAACAAACAAAAGCAAAACAAAACAAAAAAACCCTGCAAAAACCAAAGCAAAGTTTCTTTTTAACCTCAAATAAGCAACAAAATGAATACTTTTTTCAAAGTTACACACATTTAGATCCTAGCAGGCAATTTTTATTGTGCTATTATTATTTTTTCCTGAAACGTGAGCTGAAAAATCTGGCTTTTCACATAAAAGTTAGTGTTACCTAATGAGATTATTTAATGATAATTATCCAAAGGGTCACTGAATTCAGTCACAGCTCTAGTTCATCCTCCAAGATGTTGGTGAGCATTCTGAAGTGAGCAGACACCCAACCCACATCACCTGAAGGGAAATTGCTTAAAGGCATGTTGCTGTCTGTTTTTCTTTCTCTCTGCCACATACACAATCCTAGTTGGTAATTCATGCCAGTGAGAGTTTGCAGTTGATGAATAAAATTTTTATCTGGCTTCTTTCTAGTAATCTTGAGCTCAAACAAGCCTGTTTGCAAAAGTGACTGGGTGTTCCTCTCTTTGTTCTGGCTACCACTTAGAAAGTTCTACTTTCTTGCAAAAGGTTGCCCTAACTTACATGCAAAATATGACATCCAGCAACCCTAAATATTTCTACTTATAGGGGAAGGAATGAGAATTTACTTTGAGATCTAGAATAACATCCAAGTCTGTAACGTATCACTTTGGATAGAAAAATGTTTATTTTATAGGAGATAGGAAAGCTTGGAGAATCTAATTACTTACTTTCCTGTTCAAGAAATTGGCAGTTAGATTTTATTTCATATAATATATCAATGTTGTCTTTTATAATTAAGGGAGGCGAAAGCATAAAATTCAGTGCTGATATGATTAATATTTGGAAATCCTGGCTTTTCCTGCAACTGGAAAGAAAAAGGAAAGGAAAGGAAAGGAAAGGAAAGGAAAGGAAAGGAAAGGAAAGGAAAGGAAAGGAAAGGAAAGGAACAAAGGGTTGGGAGGGAGGGAGGCAGGAAGGAAGGAAGGGAGGGAGGAAAGGAGAGAGGAAGAGGAGGGAGGAGTGAGGGAGAGGGGAAGGAAGAAAAAGAAAAAAGAATGATATAGAAAAATCTAAAATAAATATCAAGATTAAGTTTGAAATGGAAAAGAAGAACAAGACAACTTATCTACTATCTTTGTGAGAATTTTATCTCTGTCCCTAATGGGAGAATGATACCTAAGCATTCCAATGTTCAAAATCTGTGATAAGAACAAGTGGCTGGATATCTTAGTGGCTTGCACTAAATTTCACCTGTCTATTATATTGCACATTCAAGTGACAATTTAAGGAACACATAAATTCAAGCCCATTAGAAAGCAAGAGGAAAGTAATATTTTTTTGTTTATTGTCTGTGTGTGAGGCTCTGTGATAGTAATTTTACACAACCATTTCATTTAGTGCTTCAACACTATAGTCAATCTTTCCAAGATCTCCTCTTACCATGCTAGTCCTTTCTGTTGCCTTACTTGTTTACTAGTCTGACTAATATACAGCCCTAGTATCAGAACATTATCAAATAGGCTGTTTATAATCCATATTTCCTATCCATAACAATGTTGTTTCTTAATGCTCAGGCTTAGTGAATAAATGTCCAATTATTATTAACATAAAGCCACTAGGTATTTTTTCTTAAATAGAAAACAAAGAGTTAAACAAGCAAAGAAATAGAAAACAAAACAATAATCAAAAGCTAAAAATCACCAGCAATACTATTATTGTATTTGACGCTTGAAAAATAGAAATAAATAACACATGATTTTTTTTTTCTAATTCTACCAACATAATATTGGCTTTGTGGTTAACCCACTAACATGGAAGATAGTACACTGGGGTGCAAGAAACAGAGGCTGAAATATTTTAAAGGATTTATTCATATCTACTTATATTTTTGGTTTCAGTACCTTTAATAATAAAGAGAATAATACAGATAATAGANTATATATGTATAAATATAAATTTATATTTATAAAGATATATATATATATTTATATAATATAGATAATAAAAATGTAGTCTTTTTCACATAAAAAACATAAAGATTTTAAAATATAAAGATGTAGTCTTCTTCTTCCCTGAAGGAAATGGAATAGATATCTATTTTTTTTTCTTTCCATTTCCTTCAGGGAAACCAATTTGTTGAACACATTTTTTCACTGTGTTCTTATGTTCAACTATTTAAATCAAAGATCATTAGTTGCCTGTATACTGTTTGTATATAGTGTGTTCCTCCAGTATTAAAATGTTTTATGCTAAAATTTGGATAATTATAAATATATTAGATCTTCCAAGTTATATTATTTTCTACAGGTTAGAGTCTCTTATTTTTTTATTCTCCAAACTGTAAATCATCATATTTATATTCACTTGGTCTTAAATTATTTTAAAATGCCAGTCACTGAAATCTGAATAATTTCTAATTGGCGAAGTAAAGATTACTTGAATTTTAATATTTTGAATAATATTATTTAGGGGGGATTATAAATATATACCAGTAATTTACTTGAGGACTCTATTATTCCCTGGCAATATTTTCTTAAAGTCTACTTGGTAGTTTTGGCCATTTTGAAAATATGTAGGAATATAGGACTGTTGAAATATATGTATTTTTATTTTTTTAATGTTTATTTATTTTTGAGAGAGAGACAGAGAGAGAGACAGACCATGAGTGGCAGAGGGGCAGAGAGAGAGAGACACAGATTCCAAAGCAGGCTCCAGGCTCCAAGCTGTCAGCACAGAACCCGACACAGGGCTCGAACTCACAAACTGTAAGATCATGACCTGAGCCAAACTCAGACGTTTGACTCACTGAGTCACCCAGGTGCCCCAAAATATAATTTTTCTTAAAGTATATATTCAACAGCAACATGTATTAACTGATCAAATCGACTAGTTTCTTCTCACATAATTAAAAACATTATGTGTGGAGCGCCTGGGGGGTTCAGTCGGTTAAGCGTATGACTTTGGCTCAGGTCATGATCTCATGGTTCATGGGTTCAAGCCCCGCATCAGGTTCTGTGCTGACAGCTAGCTCTGAGCCTGGAGCCTGCTTCCAATTCTCTGTCTCCCTCTGTCTCTGATCCTCCCCTGCTCATGCTGCACCCCTCTCTCTCTCATAAATAAAACATTTTAAAAAATTAAAAAAATAAAAGCATTATGTGTATGTTTTGATTAGATATTCAAAAAACTATGCATCTTTTTAAGAAAAATATTATTCTTTACTATCAACCATAAAAGTCTGATCCAGCTTTATATAATCTTAACTATAGATTTATTATCAGCCAAATGCCATTAATGGTACGCAAATCCAAATATGAATGCATTTACTAAGTGGAACCATCAGATCTGTCTCCAGGAACACCTCCAGTTTTTCCTAAAGTGCTTTTTTTTTTTAATCTTTTGTGAAAAAAATATATTATGTTCTTGATACTTGTAAAATGGTGCTTTGTTGCACAACCTTTATGTCAGACTACACTTTTTGCAAGAATATACACCATATCTTGTGCTTGATTCCTGACTCCACCCCGTGACCCTCTGAGTCAGGCGTAACTCTCACCTAGCTGTGCTTTATTTATTTATTTTTTTGGCATGTGCTTAAAAAAAACACTTTTTATGTTTACAGGGCTTAAGGTTAATATTCCTACATCCACAACATGAAATAGAAGAGAATTATGTGTGCTAAGGCCAAGTGTTACAAATCATAACTGAGAAATCTATACTGAGAAATGCTAAACTTGCCAAACTTGCCACATCTTATATTAATTTTTATCATTACTAAATCCAAGAGGTAATCACTGCAGGAAATATTAAATGCCATAGAATCAGGAATTCAAAAGTTTTCTCTTCAGAAGACCTTCTGAAATTCATGATGCCTTAGAAAGATTCATCTTTAACTCTCTTTCTGGGTCCTAAGACACTAATTTGCCAGTCAAATTAAAGAACAATCTCCTTGTTGTCACTCCATTATGTCTTTAAATTTCATCTCTCTGATTACTTTCCCTCCATTTAATATTCCCACTGAACTAGTAGTCTGCTCTTGAACGTTTCATGGATGGGAAATGTCTTTAAGGGATCAGATATATCATTTTCCAAGACATAGTCCAGAAATACATTAATTTCTGTTTTCAGGTAACAAATATCACAACCTTAATGACTTAAAGCTCATTTCCTATAGGTCAGAAATCTGACACAGCAAGCCTCAGAGTCTGTGCTCAGAATCTCACTGAGAGGCAATCTAGTCATTGGCAAGGGATGCAGTTCACAACAGGTCTTCCAAATTTACTCATGGTTGATGGAATTAATTTCTTTGTGGTAATGACTTGGGTACTAGTGTTCTTGCTAGTTGCTGACAAGGGGCTGTTCCCTCTCTGAAAGTTTACTCACATTCCTTTCCATATGCTCCTTCCTTTTCAAGGAGCAGCAGCAAATCATAAATCCTCTTATGTTTCAAATCTCTGAATTCTTTCTGCTGCCAACCAAAGAAACCTCTGCTTTGAAAGGACTCATATAATCATGTCCACAGTGTAATTTCCCACTGGCCATATAATTTACCATAATCCAGAAACTGATGTCACATCATATTCACAGGTTACACACACACACACACACACACACACACACACGGAGGGATTTACACAAGGTTGAAGTTCATTAGGGATCATATAAGAATTCTGTCTTCCACAAGTAGTGAAGTGAAGGACATAGGAGTCAACATCACTATACTCATAGAGTCTATATTTGAGAGTTATCTATAACTTCTATGATGTTATCAAACCTTTGTACTCAAATCATTTATATTACAGTGTTTTGAACACATAAAACTTAATTTTAAATCACAAATTTAACATTTAGTACCTCTTAGACAAAACAGAGAAAGCATGTATAACCATTCCAATGGTTATAAATCTTACTACTTATTATTATATGTACACTGAATCTAGTTTAAAAACCTAATACTATGGATCAAATATTTTGCTGCAACATACTTATTTTAGTACTTAATGGTATTTTGTATATCTTCCCTAGAATGCCAGTTCTAAAAAAGAAACAGTACCATCACAAATCATTCTAAGGTTAGAGTTCTGGAAAATCAGGAAACTGATTCATAATCAGTACAAGTGGCATATTTCACCAAAAAACCTGATTTAAGAAAAAGTGGTAGACCACTTGACTGGGTCTCTTTTAGTGGGAAGATATTGTTTGCCATGATAAAGACTTTCAAATAATACTCGAAGGAACTGCCCAATTTAATTAGCTTAATTTCTTAATTTCTTACCATGTTCTAGATATTTTCCAGATATGATGCTTGCTTTTCACATTTTATTTTTTTAATTTATTTCTTCCTTATGTAATCCAATTTTGGAATCTCTATAAAGAAATTTTATATTGTTGGTAAATCAGAAAACTCTGAAAAGTTTTATTCACTAAATTCAAATATTTTTCTGTCATATTCCATTCAAACTACTGAATTATGTTTTTCCCAGCAAAAACCTTAATTCCATTATTCTACACCCTTGGAGAATATCGTCTTTGATAGTTTTTTTTTTCTAATTCTGATGTGGCAATTTATATTATGCTGTATTACTTTGAAATTTAGTCACTGTTTTCCCTTGTTCTTTTTCAGAGAGCACAGAAACCCACAGTTAATACTTACTGAAATGTTTCTATCTGGACAAAAAGGAATTTTCCCAGAGATGAACTTTATTATGCATACTGAATGGCAATATTTCACTTCCCATACGGTACAATTTTGTTTTAGAAGTGCACCATTTATTTTTGCTTCATTTTCTCATGTTTGGGTATATATCTGTCCAAGCATGCATTAAAAAAAAAAAGTACATGGTGAGTGGCATATTGTTACTGATGTCACTATTCTTCACTTGGGTACTTTCAGCTTCCCACGTCAGCTCTAGATCTGAACGGCAATTTGAAAATGAATAACTTATGTTGAGAAAATATTTCCCTGGTGATTGTCTATTCCATTGAGTTGCAATCTTCTGCTGGTATGGCTTTAATGGGTTTTGACATTTTGAGAGTAAGAAATAATTAAAATTTTCATTCAACAAGGATACTTTTCCCACATGTACTATGTTTTGTAATCTTCTACACTTTGTCCTTACGTACACTGATTTTCATAGCTGGTTATGCTTTCCATGCTGTTCTAAACCATATGTCTCGATTTCATGCCAGGTTGTCATATTGCAAGACAGTAAATGGAAATGTTGAATAGAATATAACACAATAGAAGTAGCATGGTTTGTTCTAAAAGAGTTGGCATGCAGCTGGGTGCCGTGTTAGCTTGCCGGGGCTGCCAGCAAAATACCACAGATTGTGTGACTGAAACTATATAAATTTATTTTCTCACAGTTCTGCATGCTAAAGTTTCAAAATCAGGGTTTGTCAGTTCTCATTTTTATGAGACTTCTTTCCTTGACTTGCAGATACCCACCTTTTTAATGTGTCTGCACATGGTCTTTCCTTTATGTGTACATGTATTCTTGGTGTCTATCTGTGTCTAAATTTCCTCTTCTTAGAAGGATAACAGTCACACTGGGTTAGGGCTCACCTTAATAACCTCATTTAACTTAATCATCTTGATCAAGGTCCTATCTCCCAAAATGGTTATATTTCGATGTGCTGGGTGTTGGGATTTCAATAAATGAATTTTTTAGGAGTGGAGGAAACAATTCAGTCCATAGCAGTTGGGTAATACATTGTTTATTTATATGTTTTTTTTAATTTAGAGATACTCTACATATTTAAATAAATAACAAAGACAAAATAAAACTGAGATATTGTATTTAACAATGTGGCGATTATCGTAAATTTTCTCTAGACATTGGCCTTTGGTCCACCTTAGCCTTTAAAATAGGAACGTAGTATCTGCATTAGAAATTCAATGGTGGTTTTGGAAGTGCTATGTGAGACAGTACTGTCAGATATTGAGTTAAATGAGAGATCTTATTCAAAAGATATTTTACCATTTATTTATTTTTTGAGAGATAGACAGACAGACAGAGCACAAGCAGGGAAGGAGCAGAGAGAGAGAGGGAGACACAGAATCCAAAGCAGGCTGTGAGCTGTCAGCACAGAGCCTGAGGCAGAGCTCGAACTCAGGAGCTGGGAGATCATGACCTGAGCCTAAGTTGGACGCTTAACTGACTGAGCCACCCAGGCACCCCTTTTAAGATATTTTAAATTGGAATTGAATCCTATTTCCTACTCCGTTACTCTGGGTATTTATCTCCACTCAAATTTTTGTGAATATGGATATGTCAGAATTATCTCCTTAACAGAGTATTAACTTTCTTGGCTCATGCAAGTAATCTAATTGAAGATATATTATCAATTTCCTCTAGGGTTTCAAACCATATACAGTTGAGAGAGTAATCCAGCATACCATAGAACATTCTTTAGAAGCAGGCTTTCTGGGCTTGAATCCCTGGTCTACCACTTACAGAGCTTTCTGTTTTGTATCACGGTGACAATAGATTTTATAATGATTAAGAGTCATATACAGAACACATATGACTATGCTTGATGATAAAAATCTACATAAAAATTTTAAAAATATATGTTGAACCATTTTTCCACTATGGTCTACAAAGGCATTAGGCTGTGCATATTCAAAAATATTTCTACAATTGCCGAGAGCATTATCCTCTCCCTGTGTATTAATATGTATTTCCTAATTTTCCTTGCTTTGTTCATTCACAGTTCCCTTAGGTCTCTAATCATCAGGTGAATTTTGGATTCTGATTAGTTTTATCTCAAATGCATAAATTGTGTAACTCCTCTTGTCTCCTGGTTTCTGACTTCACCAGACTGAAATTCCATCTAAATTCAGTCATCTACATCAGATCTAGATAAAAACATTTAGAAGCATGAACTGAAAATTTTATGGTGCTTCTCTTACATATAATTCAAACCAATGCATAACTAATCATTAAAAATCAAAAGTCACCAAAATTCTATTTTAATAATATTATGAAATAAATATTATTTTTTAATCACAACTATGCCCTGCCTTTTCTGATTCTTTAAATTAATGCTTAGGGAGCTTATTTGGTAATTTAGTCACAACTGATCTCTTTTTTGAGTCTCCTTCTTATTTCTCCACATCTTATGCATTTTTTGTTTCCATAAAGTCAGAATTTCTATGAATATACTCTGAGTTATTTTCTCCCCTCATTTACTCTTTTCATGGATAGATGGAGTGATTTGTCTGATGAGCAAATATTTTGGAGTAAAGTTGAAATGCATAGCTCAGATCCATTTGTTTTCTCTGCACTTCATCTGGGGATTAAATCCTCCTTAGCATTTAATAATAAACTTAGTCTACATCAACTTCAGAAGTAGATCTACTTCCCACTCCACATGGAAGTAGTCCAGTGCTGTCTGTGACTACAAGATTAGCCTGGGAGACATAAGGACCTCCAGTCAAGTGACATCATCTAATGTATTCATGCCAGGATTATAGGTAATATTTTTATTTCTGTTTTTATTCTGTATTTTGTCAACCAATTTTTAAAAGATGTAAGCATGAAAGAAGAATGTGTTTATTAGGGGTCCTCTTGATGATCTTAAGAAAATTTTTTAAATTTTGTTTTGCTTTTCATTTTCCAATTTTCTATTAAAATTCTGTGCCCATTTTAACATCATTTTTGACATATTATTATACATCTGGAGCTGTACTCATTTCTAGGATATAATAGTAAACAGTATAAGATCTTTTACCTAAAATAAATTTAGTGTGAGAGATACAAATATTTTAAAGAAACAATTGCTATTTTCAGCTGTATATAAGGGATATTTACAAAACACTAAAATAGTACAGATAGTAACCAAAGTTAAGTGACAGATGAATATAGTTTTTGGGAAATATGGATGGACTATTTATTTCAAATATGTCTTAAGGTTCAATTAAAATGGTTTAAAACTGTGTCTGGGGGGTGGGAGGGATATCATCTGAGCTACAGTGAATAATGCAGCATCAATGCTATGTAAAAAAGGAAAGAATGCAAGTTTAATGTGTAGCAATGGAAACTGACAGGACTAACGTAAATGATTACAGGATTTGAACTACATTGGTTACAAAGTAGTACATCTAAAATATACAAAAGTTATTATCTTTTTTCTGTACCTTTGGGTTGAGCAACTGTAATTAAATAATATGGCTTCTCTTTAAAACAGAAAATCATCTGTCCTGACTATTCCATAATAATAAATCAACAAAATATTTGTGTTCCCATTCATATGACCTTTTTTTGAAGAAATCTAGATGATGGTACCATTATTTCAAGCTAGAAGCAAAGAATCCAGTTTCTTAGAATGCTTAAATGACCTGGGCTTGCTTTTCCTGTTATAGTGTACTTTGCATTTGTTGTGCAGACAGTTGGAGGGAAAAAAATGCTTTCACATAATATACACCTACCTCATCACATGATCAAAGTTTGGAATTATGAGTTGTTAGTTGACATCACTAAACAGTCACTGAGTAAGAATTTATTTTTCATGTAAATGTCTGATTATTAGGGTTTAATACAGAAATTACTTCTAAAGCCATGAATTTTTTTAGCAACATCTAGCCATATAAAATAAATTAAATTTTATATTTTATGTCATCACAATAGTCAATTCAAGACACATAACTAATTTCTTAGTGAATGCCATGTTTTAAGAAACCTATAAAAGTAATATACTATTGTTATGATATTGCAGAATGAAAATATTCGGTCCAAGAAAACCAAAATGTATACTAAAACTACATAGAAATTAAGAAATTCTTTTCAAAATATAACTGAAATGACAAACCACAGCTAGAATACATCTACAATATTTGTAAAAGGCCATAGATAAAACTCCCAAGAATCAATAAAAGACAGCAACACATTAGGAAAATGAGCAAAAATGCATTAACAAGCATTAAAGAAACACAAATGATCAATAATGTATGGAAAATTGTTCAACCTTATTTGTAATTAGAGACTACAAGTTAAAGACAAACATAATGAGGTAACATTTCACTCTCAACAAATTGACAGAAGAATATAAAGTCTGTGATAGAAGGGTTATCAGTATGTTCTAGGTATGAAAATTGTTGTAAGCACTTTAGAAAATACTTTTGCACTAACTACTGAATTTGAAGATATGTGTACTAGTTGACCTATTCCCCAGAACATACCTGTGAAAAGCTCTTTTCTGTGCGCTTCAGGACAAATGTTCAAGAGTATTCGAAGCATCATTTCCCTGTAATAAGAAATAAAGGATCACATCCATTTATCATTCAATAGTATAACGTATAAACGCATTGTTGTATATTCACATATACAAGAAAGTGGATTACTTTATAGATGTAAATGTGAATTAAATCTTAATTTTGATATTGATTTTATATTGACAATAAGGTTGACTTTATAATCATAGTGTTAAACAAAAAAGCCACATCTTGTGGCACCTGGGTGACTCAGTGGGTTAAGCATCTGACTTCAGCTCAGGTCATGATCTCGCGGTCCATGAGTTTGAGCCCTGCATCAGGCTCTGTGTTGACAGCTCAGAGCCTGGAGCAGGCTTCAGTTTGTGTGTGTCTGTCTCTCTCTACCCCTTCCCTGCTCACTCTGTCTCTGTCTCTGTCTCTCTCTCAAAAATAAATAATGTTTTGGGGCGCCTGGGTGGCTTAGTCGGTTAAGCGTCCGACTTTCGCTTAGGTCATGATCTCGCGGTCCATGAGTTTGAGCCCTGCATCAGGCTCTGTGTTGACAGCTCAGAGCCTGGAAGCAGGCTTCAGTTTGTGTGTGTCTGTCTCTCTCTACCCCTTCCCTGCTCTCTCTGTCTCTGTCTCTGTCGCTCTCTCAAAAATAAATAATGTTTTTTAAAACCACATCTTTATACCCCTAAGATGCTACTTAGAGTTAAAAAATAGGCACAAATAAATACTAACACCATAAAAACTGGAAACATATAACAATGATTTCAGGCTAGCGATTTCCTGAGAGTGAGGGAAATATGAAATTGAAAGGCACACAGTAATAGTCAAGGTGCTGGTAACATTCAGAAATTCCATGGTGGATATTCAGATGTTATTTGGTTATTATTTCTAAAACTGTATATAAATTATAAAATATATTTTGTATGTAAGATTTTAATAAGAATAAATATATGGGTACATATAAAATATAGTTTCATACATAAACTTACTGAAGTAATGTGAAATTTCATAACATTTTTACCATTGTGTATCACATCAGATATTATGGTGAAATAATAAATGGTTATTCTTAAGAGATTTCTATTAACTCTTAATTTTAAATTATATTAGATGAATTATTCTGAGGACCAAATATATCTGTGAGGTATGTGTTATAAAATTAATTATATACTTTATTTCATTCTAGCTTCTAAAAAATTTCTAGTGGCTGCCAGAGATGGAAACATGCTGAGATTATTTAGNTTCTAATGGCTCTCAGAGATGGAAACATGCTGAGATTATTTAGTTTATATTTATGTATGAAAAAAAACAAGTTAGTGATATGGAATATTAAGTATTGCTTACTGAAAATAAAGTTGTTTCTTATATAGCCTTGACATCAAGTTGTAACATCAACTTTTTGGTTTTTGAAATGTAATGATATCATGATGTATAATTAAGACTAACAGGAAATATTCTTGATCAATTTTATGCCATAAATATTTATAATTGGATTTTTCAACTTTATTTTTATCAAGACATATTAAATCACAAAACCTATTCTGTTTAGAGGTCTGTGTGTGTGTGTGTGNTGCTTAACCGACTAAGCCACCCAGGCGCCCCACAATACTAATATTTTTTAAGGCTGCTATTATCTTGGGTGTTATACACATAAGACACTCTGAAAAACTTAGATGCAGCTATGTATACAAATGTAAAAAGTTAAGCGTATACACACATAAATATAATTCAAGGCAAAGGAGTAGTTATAATTTAGATGGAGTTTTGAAGAGTATCATGTTCATTATCTACTTCAATTTTAATTTAATACATTTGCATTGAATAAACTTAAAAAAACTGTTTGACAGATAAGGTTCAGGGAGAGTTAATGAAGCATAGAGAGTGACATAGGGGCTTGGATTGGAATCCAGATGGGGCTCACTACAAACCTGAGTGTCACAGCTCTAAGAACTTTACATGATCTGAAAACTCTATAGGCCCCACAAAACCAGTAACTATACAACTATTTTCATGACGTTTCACAATCACTTGATACATTTAGTTGAAAGTTACCATAGTTTTGAAAAATAAATGTAGAAGAGAAGAACGAGAATAAAACTATAGTAATAAAGGGATATAAGGCAAGTTAAGAAATGAAAATGAAGAAAGGGCCGCTGAGTGGCTCAGTCTGTTAAGTGTAAGACTTTGGCTCAGGTCACGATCTCACGACTCATGAGCCCAAGCCACGTGTTGGGCTCTGTGCTGACAGCTCAGAGCCTGGATCCTGCTTAGGATTCTGTGTTTCCATCGCCCTCTGCCCCTCACCTACCCACGCTTTCACTCTCTCTCTCTCTCTCTCTCAAAAAGAAACATTAAAAAATGTTTTTTAAAAAGAAGTGAAAATGAATGAATGACCACAAGAGACAATGTCAAAATAATACAAGGGAAGAGGGAATAAGAAGAAATGTCATTTTGGGAATTAATGTATTGTAAATCAATATGTTACTCATACCTGAATATTATCTTAGCTCTTGGCTAGAGTGGAATATCATAGATAGGTTCCTGAGGAAGTTATTTATCCTTAACGTTTTATGTTCTTCTGATAGAATTTTTATGTTTTGGGCAGACACAAATATTTTTAAGCTCAAATAATCAACTGTAGTTTAAGAGCTAGAAAACTAAAAATTTTTGAAAATATAAGAGAAATTTTAATGCGGTAAGAAAAAAGCCCAACAGAAAGGGCATATATAGAATGGGGCATCAGTTAAAATTCTAGTCAGGACTTACTAATTGTGTATCTAGGGCAAGTCATTTAACTTACCCATTTTAGGTATTTTATCTTAAAAGTGCTTAATGAAATTATTTCGAGGGGATGCCTGGATGGCTCAGTCAGTTTAGGACCTAACTCTTGGTTTCAGCTCAGGGAATAATCTCACAGTTCATGGGTTTAAGCCCCACATGGGACTCTGTGCTGACAATGCATAACCTGCTTGGGATTCTCTCTCTCTCACTCTCTCTGCCCTCTATCCCTGCTTGTGACCTCTCTCTCTCAAAAATACATAAACATTAAAAAATAAAATAACTTGGAGGATTAAACATTATAAGCAAAAATTACATTCATAACCTATATAGTATGCTGTATCGCACACAGTAAGTTTCCTTAAGGGTCTATTTCTCAATTACTTCTCATTCTACATTTTTAAAATGGAAATATGAAATAAGTTTCATTCAATGCATATATACTGGAATCAAGAACTAAAACATCAGGAAAGATTACTTATGCACTGTTATATGAAAAAGAAATGAATCTCTAATGTATGCAGAGTTTAAGATATGTAGATATTACAGATAATACAATGGAAACTCAGTGTTCTCTCACATTTTTCTATAAAATTAATTTGATCATTTTTACAACTATATCGTTTATATAGCTATTACAAAATTCAGAAATATATTTTCCTTCAAAGCAAAATTAAATAATTAAGTTTCTTTATGTTATCAAGAATTATAAGAATTATTTGAAATACTCATTTAAACTAAAGAAAGTCTAAAATTCTATTTCAGCTTGAAGTAATTAATAAAGACAAGAAAGCTATATATTTATTACATTCAACTTTCTCCATTTCCACAAAGGTATTGTGCAAGGATTCATACTTTTAAGAAGTCAATAGTTGTCAATTTAAAATATATGAACAGTATAATACATTATCAATAGGTTATAAGATGTTTATAATATAGTTTATAATTCCCATACATCAAATTTGAATCCTCCTACTTATGGAAAATATAATTCTGTGAATTTGAACTCTATAAAATATTTTGATAAAATAATATTTCCAAGGGTAATTTTTCAATAATAAAAAAGAATAATGTTGCATATTTTTAACATGCCTCCATACAGAATATGATATAAGGTTGGAGACTACATCACAGCTCAATTTAACACTCTACAAAATTTATCATTTTGAAGATTATATAGCTTCAAGGTATATCCCTTTACAACTTCCAGCTAAAGAACATTTTATTCTTCTTAACTTTCAAACATTGTATCCCCTAGAGATAGTCTCAAGGCTAAACCATAGGGCTCATTACTTAGCACTAAATAAGGAAAGTATTGAAAAGGGAGGGTGGGCTCAATTCCTAAATTACAGAAAACAAGATGGTCAAAAAACAACTTCTTAGTGAAGGAATATAAAATATTTGATGTTTGCCTCTACATCTGGAATCATTAAGAAAAACAGAAACATGTCCAAATTAGCTTTAGTAGAAGGAAGTTTATTATAAGGAAAAATGACACTATTTTTTTTTAATGTTTTTTATTTATTTCTAGGAGAGAGACAGCATGAGTAGGGGAGGGTCAGAGAGAGAGGGAGTCACAGACTCTGAAACAGGCTCCAGGCTCTGAGCTGGCAGTCAGCACAGAGCCCGACGCGGGGCTCGAACCCACGAACCGTGAGATCATGACCTAAGCGAAAGTCGGACGCTTAACCAACTAAGCCACCCAGGCGCCCCAAATGACACTATTTTTTAAGAAACTTAAATACAATAGCAAGGTCTAACAACCAAAAAACCTGAAAACTACCAGGAAAAAATATGTTCCATTTTGTAATCACTAGTCTCCATATCCTTGGGAAAATTTGTTTATTTATCTTTCCCAGTTTTGCAATCCAGCTTTTTCTATTTACCTTCTTGATCAGTAGGGCCCCAAAGTATACCTTCAACATAGAGTCTCTAGATCCAATTTCTTCATGTTCCAGCTCTTAATTTTTGTGAGGTGGCACACATCTGTGTTAGGTCATATACATATCGCTGAGTCTTCATCTGTGGCTAGGATGTAGAGTGATGTTGGAGGGGAGCTGCAGATGACCTGATTTTATACAAATAAGTATTGCAAAAGTCAGCTGTCACAGAGGGAGGCATGGTCTGAGTTATGGAAGATGGAAAGTCCTCAGGAAAGCGGACGTTTGGTAAGACACTCAAAGGGTAAAAACTGTTGAATATATTAAAGTAACTTGGCATCTTGAGGTCGAAAACAATTTACTTTATATTTTTTATTTCCTAATCACTCTATTATCATTTTTCCACCTCTTAGTAGCTTGTTCATTCTGTTGAAAAGGATACTGCTGTATAAAATTTAATTGTCTTGTGTGAAATGCCATAAAACCTAAGATTAGAATAAAAGCAGGATCATTGGGATAGGAACAGAAGAAGAAAAATCACAAGGAGACTGGAAACATCACTTTCATTTATTTTGCTATTTTGCTAAAGTTAACTAAAACAAAACAAAACAAAACAAAAAGGTTAACTGCCTTTTCTTCATGTTAAAAATTGTTTTCTTTATATTCCACTTTAGGTAGTTTGTTGTTGTTGCTATACACTAGTATTTCATTCTGATACCAGACAAAAGAAAAAACTAGTGCTATAAATGAAAAATTCGATGCAGCATTTGAATAAGACAGTGTTATCAGAAAGAAGATATTGAAATGTCAAATGTCTTGCTCAGTATCCTTTTTATATAAGTAAATGTAGCAGATTCAATTCACAGACAGCATTTGAAGTCAAGAGAGAAAATGTACAGCCTTCATGAAGAGTAGCTAAGCTCTTTTTCAGTAGTTTTTGTGTATTTTTCCAGCACTTTCAATTTTGTTAAGAGTAGTTTTCCAATATTATGCCTTAGTATCCTTTTATGTCTGTTAAGAAATAAATGCAACCTTTTCTTTAAAGATAGAGAAAATGAAGAATAAACATATTTTATGAGAGCACAGATTAAATTACTGATTCCTATTCTAAGGAATATTGCTTCTTGCTGGTGTTCATATTTTATAGTTCAAGGGAAAGTCAAAATATATCAGGTACCGTAACGCACAAAGATATTGGGAAGAATACCATTTCTGACTATTAGAAATATATCCTTGGATATATGTTTTTTCTTTTAACAACTGACTTGCATCAAATAGAACAATAAAATTTTGCACCTTAACAATTTTTACTTTAGGCTTGATTTAGTTAGTCCCAAGTTTTCTAAATAGTGTGTAGAGGACAAGCAGGTTATTTATGAAATAAGTGGAGTGTACTATCCCATTAGGGATATAGTTTATTTTTTTTAGGTTAATATTTGGCAATGTGATACGTTAAAAATAAAAAAATGGGTTGGAAGATAGATCTGTGTCCAAAGTTTGATTTCAGTACTTTCTTGCCTCATGACTAAACAAGATCCTTTACCTCTTTGATCTCACTGGTTCACGTATAACATAACAATGATACTGTATTTTCTCAACTAAAATCTACATACACTTTTTACGTCTCTGATATTAGTTTAAAATGCTTAATTCTCCCACACAACTTCCTCACTGACATGCAGAGGATTGCGAAGTGTGAATTTACTGCCTTTGCTTAAGTGAATTGAGCCAAAGATCAGAGATATCTGCTTATGTTATTGTTAATTCAGTTTGATGTATTTCATTCCATATCTATGAAAATTGTCAATGTTTTAGAAGAGATCAGAGGGAGAAAAGATAACATGCAAATAATTTTGAAAAATTAGGTGCTGAATTTCTGTCACAAAAGGGCCTACAAACTGACCTTCAAGAGAAGGTAATCATCAACAACATGTAACTAAAGGAGAAATTAAATCAAAAATCTTAAATAACAGATTTGTCCAAGTAGGAAATGGAAATAAGCCATACATATTCTCCAACATGCTCCAATGCCAATTCTAATGTTTCCATGTTAGTATTTACCAGGAGCTTCTAACGCACACACACACAAACTTGTCCAATTGTTAACAGTCTTCCTAGCTAAGGAAGGCTATAGAGCCCTTAGAGTAGGAATCTTATTAAAGAAGGCATAAAATTAAACATGGATACTGAATACGAAAATGAATATGTGGCTATTTATCTTGTTATTATTTAAATTATGTTTAAAATCAGACTTTTCCAGGCTTAATTTAAACAAAGTAAAATTCACCATTTTTAAGTGTACCATTAGATAAGTGTTTAAAAAATATTACAGGTATGTGAACATTACCACAGTCAAGTTATATAACATTTCCTCCAACCCACTAATTTTTTCCTGCCACTTTGCTATCACATTGCCACCCAGACCCTGACCACTGATTTGTTTTTCCCCTTAATAGGTTTATCTTTTGCAGAATTTAAAATAAATAAAGTGCCCTTCTATCTCATGGTTTGTGAGTTTGAGCACCTCATCAGGCTCTGTGCTGACATCTCAGAGCCTGGAGCCTATTTCAGATTTTGTGTATCCCTCTCTCTCTGCTCCTCCTCAGCTCACGTTCTGTCTCTGTCTTTCTGTCTCAAAAATAAATAAACATTAATTTTTTAAAGTGCCCTCATAAATGTCTATCACCCATTTAATCCATCTCCTGCCCAACCCTCAGTTTGTTCTACATAGTTAAGAGGCTCTTATATGGTTTGCCTCCCTCTCTTTTTTTTTTTTTTTAACTTTCCCCTAGGTTCATGTGTTTTATTTCTGAAGTTCCACGTGTGAATGAAATCATATGGTGTCTTTCTCTGACTGACTTATTTTGCTTAACATAATACATCATTGCAAGCTCCATCCACATCATTGCCAATGGAAAGATTTTATTCTTTTTGATGGCTATTCTATTACTCAGCCATCCAAAGGAATGAAATCTTCATAATATATTCTATATATATAATAATATAGAATAAAGTAGAGAATAGAATATATATATAAGTGTACACACACACCACCACCACCACCACCACCACCACCACTTCTTTATCCATTCATCAGTCAGTGGATAGTTAGGCTCTTTCCATGATTTGACTACTGTTGATTATGTTGCTATAAACTCTGGGGTGCATGTGTCCCTTCAATGTATTTTTGTATCCTTTAGGTAAACACATAGTAGTGCAATTTTTGGGTCATAAGGTAGTTCTATTTTTAACTTTCTGAGGAACCTCCATACTGTTTTCCAGAGTCACTGCACCAGTTTGCTTACCCACCAACAGTGTAAGAGGGTTCTCCTTTTTCCACATCCTTGTCAACACCTGTTGTTTCCTGTGTTGTTAAATTTAGCCATTCTGTCACGCGTGAGATGATATCTTACTGTGGTTTTGATTTGCATTTCCTTGATGGTGAGTGATGTTGAGAATCTTTTTATTTGTATTTGGCTTCTTTCACTTAGTATAAGGTTTCTAAGGTTCATCTATGTTATAGCACACAGTACTTTATTTCCTTTCGTTGTCAAGTGTATAAATATATTTTATTTGTCCATTCATCAGTTGATGGACTTTAGGATTCTATCCACTTTTTAACTTTTATGAATAACGTTTCTATGAACATTTGTGTATAAGTTTATTTTGTAGATGTGTATTTTTACTTCTCTTGGGTACATACCTAGGATTGGAATTGCTGGATTACTTGGTGACTCTGTTTGCCTATTTGTTTCCACTTTGTTTTTTTGTTATTTGTTTTACCTCCATAAATACAGATACAATGAAATTCAATTAATAGTCTCTTTTCGGAAATAGTTTTGGTTTTTTTTGTTTGTAAAATATCAGAAGTGGAATTTATATACTTTATAAAGTTTATATTTGATTTATTTAGTCAAACTGTTGTCCTAAATGATTGCAACATTTTATACTCCCACCATGGATAGTTCTAGATTATATTTATTCTTTCTACCATTTTGAAATGAAATAATTGCTTTTGTTTACCTTGTGTTTGGCAATGTGTCTAATAAGAAGTTGCTATGGCTGATGTCAAGGAGGTTACTGTCCATGTTCATCTCTAGGGTTTTGATAGTTTCCTCTCTCACATTTAGGTCTATCGTACTTTCTGAATTTAGTTTTGTATATGTTGTAAGCAGGTGGTCCAATTTCATTCTTCTTCTTGTGACCATCCAGTTTTCCCAACATCATTTGTTTAAGAGACCGTTTTTTTCCATTGAGTATTCTTTCCTGCTTTGTCGAAGATGAGTTGACTATATAGTTGTGGGTCTATTTCTGGGGTTTATATTCTGTTCCATTGATCGATGTGTCTGTTTTTGTGTCAGTACCATGCTTTCTTCATGATTACAGCTTTGTAATATATTTTGAATTCTAGAATCGGGGTGCCTCCCATTTTGCTTTTCTTTTTCAAATTACTTTGGCTCTTCAGGGTCTTTTGTGGATCCATATAAATTTTAGGGTTGTTTGTCCAAGCTCTGTGAAAAATGCTGGTGGTATTTTGATAGGGACTGCATTAAATGGGTAGATTGCTTTGGGTAATAAAGACATTTAATAATTTCTTTTCTTCTAATCCATGACCATGGAATGCATTTCCATTTCTTTGTGTCCTCTTCAGTTTCTTTAATAAGTGTTCTATAGTTTTCAGAGTATAGATCTTTTACCTCTTTAGTTAGGTTTACTAATGGGTATCTTATGGCTTATGGTGCAATTGCAAATGGGATCGATTCCTTGATTTCTTTTTCTGTTGCTTTGTTATTGAGGTATAGAAATGCAACAGATTTCTACAATTTGATTTTACAACCTGCAACTTTGTTAAACTCGTGTATTATTTCCTGAAATTTTTTGGTGGAGTCTTTCGGATTTTCTACATGGAGTATCATGCCGTCTGTGAATACTAAAAGTGTGACTTCTTCCTGGCTGATTTGGATGCCTTTTATTTCTTTTTGTTGTCTTCTTTCTGAGGCTAAGACTTTCAGTACTATGTTAAATAATAATGGTGAGGGCGGCTGGGGCGCCTGGGTGGCTTAGTCGGTTAAGCATCCGACTTTTGCTTAGGTCATGACCTCGTGGTTCGTGGGTTCGAGCCCCACGTCGGGCTCTGTGCTGACAGCCAGCTCAGAGCCTGGAGCCTGTTTCAGTCTGTGACTCCCTCTCTCTCTGATCCTCCCCTGCTCACGCTGTCTCTCTCTCTCTCTCCTAGAAATAAATAAAAAAAATTAATAAAAAAAAATAATGGTGAGGGCGGGCATCCTTGTTCTGACCTGACCATAGGGGATAGCCTCTCAGTTTTTCCCCATTGAGGATGATATTAGCTGTGGATCTTTCTATAAATGACCTCTATGATGTTGAGGTATGTTTCATATATCCCTACTTTGATGAGGGTTTTTATCAAGAATGGATGATGTATTGTGTCAAATTCTTTTACTGCATCTACTGACAGGATCATATGTTTCTTATTCTTTTATTAATGTGGTATATGACGCTGATTGATTTATGAATATTGAACCACGCTGCAGACCAGGAATAAATCCCAATTGATCGTGGCAAATGATTCTTTTAATATACTGTTGGATTCAACTTCCTAATACCTTGTAGTAAATTTTTGCATCCCTGTTCATCAGAGATATCCGCCTGTAATTCTCCTCTTAAGTGGGATCTTTGTCTTGTTTTAGAATCATGGTAATGCTGGCTTTGTACAATGAGGTTGGAAATTTTCCTTCCAATCCTATTTCTGGAACAGTTTGAGAGAAATAGGTATTAACTCTTATTAAATGCCTGGTAGAATTCCCCTGGAAAGCCATCTGGCCCAGGATTCTTGTTTGTTGGGAGATTTTTGAGTACTAATTCAATTTTTTGCTGGTAGTGTGTCTGCTCATATTTTCCATTTTCTTCTGTTTCAGGTTTGGTAGTTTGCAAGTTCCTAGAAACTTATCTATTTATTCCAGAATGCTCAATTTTTTAGCATACATTTTTCATAGAATTTTCTTATAATTGTGTATATTTCTGTGTTGTTGGTTGTGATCTCTCCTTCTTCATTCATGATTTTATCTATTTGGGTCCTTTCTCTTTCTGTTTTGATAAGTCTGAATAGGGGTTTATTAATTTTGTTAATTCTTTCAAAGAACCAGCTCTGAGTTTCATTGATCTTTTCTATTCTTTTTGTTTGTTTCCATATCATTTCTTTCTGCTCTGATTTTCATTATTTCTCCCCTTCTACTGGCATTAGGTGTTATATACTGTTCCTTTACTAGAACCTGCAGGGGTAAGGTTAGGCTGTATATTTGAGAATTTTCTTGCTTCTTGAAATAGGCATGTATTGCTGCTGTATACTCCCCTCTGATGACTGCCTTAGCTGCATCCTAAAGGTTCTAGATTGTCAGGTTTTCATTTTCCTTTGCTTCCATGTAATTTTTTTAAATTTCTATTTTAATTTCCTGGTTAACCCATTCATTCTTTAGTAAGATGTCCTTTGACCTCCTTGTATTTGTGGTCTTTGCAGATTTTTTCTTGTGCTTCAGAATGTTCCAGGTGTACTTGAAAAGAAAGTATATTTCCTGTTTAGGATGAAATGTTCTGAATATGTCTGTTAAGTTCATTTGGTCCAGTGTGTCATTCAGAGACATTGTTTCCTTGTTTATTTTCTGCCATTGCTGTAAGTGGGGTGTTAAGGTCACTGCTATTATTGTATTTTTATTTGTGAGTTTCTTTATATTTGTTTTTAATTGATTTATATATTTGGTAGCTCTCAAATTGGGGGTAATAACTTTTATACTAATTAGATCTTGTTGAGGGATATAACCCTTAATTATAATATAATGTCCTTTTTCATCTCTGGTACAGTCTTTGGTTTAAATTCTAGCTTGTCCAATATTAGTATGGCTATTCCATCTTCCTTTGGACATCCATTAGCATGATGGTTCTTCATCCCCTCACTTTCATTCTGGGGATATCTTTAGGTCTAAAATGAATCTCTTGTAGGTAGCATGCAGCTCTTGTTGTTGTTGTTTTTAATCCATTCTGATACCCTGTCTTCTGATTGGAGTATGTAGTCCATTTACATTCAGAATGATTATTGACAGATATGAATTTAGTGCCATTGTATTACCTGTGAAATCATTGTTTCTGGAGAATAACGTTTTTCCATTCTTTGTTGTTTTTGGTCTTTCTTTCCCACACAAAGAATGCTCTTTAAGATTCCTTGCAGGGTTGGTTTCATGGTCATGAACTCCTTTAGTGTTAGTTTGTCTGGGAAATTCTTTCTCTCTCCTATTCCTAATGACACCTTTACTGGCTAAAGTACTCTTGACTGCATATTTTTCTTTTTCACCATGTTAGATATATCTTGTCACTCCCTCCTGGCCTGTCAGGTTTCTTTGAAGAGATATGCTGCTAACCACATTTATTTTATCTTGTAGGTTAGAGATTTCTTTTCCCTTGCAGCTTTCAGGATTCTTTTGTTATCTCTGTATTTTGCAAATTTGGTGTTGGGCAGCTTTTGTTGAGTTTGATGGAAGTTGTCTGTGGCTCCTGGGTTTGTATGTCTGTTTCTTTCCCTAGATTAGGGCAGTTTTCAGCTAAAATTTGTTCAAATAAACCTTGTGCCCCCTTTTCCTTCTCTTCTTCTTATGCGACTCCTAGGACACAAATGTCCTTGTGCTTCATGGAGTTGCTAAGTTCTCTAAGTCTATACTTGTGACCCAATATTTTTCTTTCCCTCTTCTCAGCTTCATTATTTTCCATAATTTTATCTTCTCTATCATTTATTCATTTCCTCTGCCTCATCCATCTTTGTGGTCATTACATCTGTTTCTATCCCAAGTATAGCATTTTTTATTTCTTCCTAACTAGTTTTTAGGTTTTGTTTTTTTTTTTATCTCTGCAGTGAGGGTCCCTCTGATTTCTTCTATGCTGTTCTAAAGCCCAGCTAGTATCCTTATGATTGCTCTTTTAAATTCCTGTTCAAGCACATTATTTATATCTTTTTTTTTTTAAATTTTTAACGTTTATTTATTTTTGACAGACAGAGAGACAGAGCGTGAGCAAGGGAGAGGCAGAGAGGGAGGCACAGAATCAGAAGCAGGCTCCAGGCTCTCAGCTGTCAGCACAGAGCCTGATGCAGGGCTCAAACTCATGAACTATGAGATCATGACCTGAGCTGAAGTCCACCACTGAACCAACTGAGTCACCCAGGTGCCCCTACTATTTTGATTAGTTCCCTGGACATGACCTCTTTTTGTTCTTTCTTTTAGAATGAAATCCACCTTCTGTGGATTTTTTCTAGGTCTCTTTCCTTTGCGTGTTAGGAAAGACTGTGTCCGGTCCTTTTCCAAGAGAGCAGCCTATGATCAGTAGACCTGGTGTGTGCAGGGGTGGGGGTATTGTGCTGATTTCTGGGACAGGGGCCTGCTGCTGCTCTGGCTCTCAATCACACTTGCCCAATTACAAAAGGCACCTGCAGAGTACAGGGGGTATCACATGGTGTAAGGGGCTCAAGCCTCCATTGTGTGTGCTGTGCCACTCACTGAAGTACATTGGTGCTGATGAAAGGGGTAAAAAATGTCTTTGCCCCACTCTCTTCCTTGGAGAGGGGAATTTATAACTGCTGTTTTTTAGGAAGCCCTCAGGGTAGAGGGATCAATCTTCCCTTTTGTATCTCAGGCTTCTGTCAGATGCCTGCCTTCACCCTATCTGTGTCTGGGCTGTCTGCTCCCACAATGGTGGTGCAGTGCTCTTGTGTTTATCTCAGGTGTATTGCTTGATTTCAAAACATCAAATCTTAGGGACCTAGTACTTCATGGAGCTGCAGTGATCCTCTGAGGGAGTGTCTTGCTGCACTGTGGCTGGTACTGGTTTGTCCCAGAAAAGCAGTAGTTTTCTGTCTCACCTTCTATGGATCCTCTCTCTTCTCTGTCCATGATCGGGGCTCCCTCCCTCTACAGCACCTGAGATTCTTTTCTCTCTGAAATGACATCACTGCACTTCCTATCTTCCTTGATGTGGCCTTTTTTATCCCTCTAGTTGTGCAGTTTGTTCTCAGTCCCCAGACTGATTTCCTGGGTGTTAGAAATTATTTGATAATTATCTAGCCATGTTTGAGGGATGAGGCAAGCATAAGATCTTCTGAATATCTGCCATTTTAACTCTCAAGTTGTAATTCTTTTAAAAAAATGATGTTCAATGTCATTTTCCTTTGATTCTTTGAAATATTGAATCTATTATATTTTATTTTTTACAATGTTGCTATTAAAGAGTTTGGTGTTATTTTGATTCTAGTTCCTTAAATTTCATTGGTTCAAAATATTATTTATAGTAGTTTATTTTTCTTTGATACAATTACATTTTATTGAAATATGCTTGTATGGGTTTTTGTAGTTTTCTTGTATCAACTCCTTAATTACTTTGACCAGAATTTCTGCATTTCTATCTCATTAATGTTGACCCTTTTTTAGTTATTAATATTCTACTTAGTTTTATCATTATTTCTGAATTTCTGGTTAAATTCTTAATTTTGGTGTTTAGTTTCTTAAATAGTTTTAAAATCTGTGTGTCACAACATATTTGAAGTCAATAGAAATTAACCAACACAACCATCTTTGCTCCTGTTTTAATTTATATTTGTTTGAATGCCAGATACTTTATATTTTAAATAAAAATCAAACACTTTGAGACACAGGATGGTATTTTCTTCCTCTATAGAGAATGTATGATTGCTTCTGTCAACTCCTAAGTATAGTAACAGTCCCAGATCATCTTAGTACAATTTCAAAGATTTACATATTTTATTTCTGGCATGGCTCATGTTGTTTCAATTCATCCTAGGTCCTAGCATGCCATTTTTGGGCTCCAATAGTTTTTTTATTCTATTATTTAAATTCTAATTAGTCGGGGCACCTGGGTGGCTCAGTTGGTTAAGCGTCCGACTTCGGCTCAGGTCATGATCTTGCAGTTTGTGGGTTCGAGCACCCCGTCGGGCTCTGTGCTGACTGCCAGCTCAGAGCCTGGAGCCTATTTCAGAGTCTGTATCCCCTCCTCTCTCTGGCCCTCCCCTGCTCACGCTGTCTCTCTCTCTCTGTCTCTCTCTCATAGAAATAAATAATAAAAATATTAAAAAAAAATAAAAATAAATTCTAATTAGTTAACATATAGTGTAATATTGGTTTCAGGAATAGAATTTAGTGATTCATCACTTACATATAACACCCAGGGCTCAACACAAGTGTTTAGGGTTTTAATCTAAAACCTGGGATTTTGCTGGGAAAGCCAGTCTAGATTGACTCTGGACTATAGATTCTTTTTTCCCTCTTCACTTTAGGAAGTTTTGAAGAGTGTTGCTTGTTGCTTGGTTTCTGTTACTCAGCTAATCTTTTTGAATTAGTAGACCACATCAGGAAAAGGATGCAGGATTCAGGCCTCTATTTGTTCTTTGTCTCTTAGAGTTTGTCCTTGTAATTGTTTGCTACATTATTAGGTCTCAAATTTCCTTCCTTCCTACCTACCCATCTTCCTTCCTTCCATCCTTTTTTCCTTCCTTTCTTCCACTTATCCATCCTTTTATTCTCTCTTATAGACCTTCTTATTTTCATTAGTAGTCCAAAATTTTTAACTGTTACCAAAATATTAAATCCTTTTGATTAGATGACTTCTCAATATTATCCACATTTGATGAGCTTATAAAAATATATCTCAAAACTAGTAAGAATAAACTCAGAAAACAAAATCTGGGAGATTTAAATTTTAAATAATAATTTACAATACAATAAAAGATTTCATTTTTAATCAAACCAAGTTATTTATCAAGATAACTGCTTCTTTGTGTAGTGCAAATAACTTTATGAACTTGATAAAGGTTAATTAAATGATTGCTTCTAGGAATGATTTTTCCCTCTGTATTATCACCCAAGTAAATTGGAACATTAATTTCTAAATATAAACAAATTGTGCCCCACACCAGCACTTGCCAAGTGTTGTAAGAGTAATGTGAGCCCTAGGCATTCTTGAAATTTCCTTCCTGGAATGTTTAAATGTATCCATATCACATATTAAGTTTAAATGTTTGATGTAATTTTAAAAAATATTTTGACATCTAAATTTAAGAATAAAATGACCATAAATCTAAACTCCACATTTTTTAAAATATAATAAAAATTTGTATATACAAGATGAGTTTTTAAATGTTTATTTATTTTTGAGAGACAGAGAGACAGAGCATGAGGGGGAGAGGAGCAGAGAGAGAGGGAGACACTGAATTTGAAGCAGGTTTCAGGCCCTAAGCTGTCAGCAGAGAGCCCAACAGTAAGACTCGAACTCACAAACTGCAAGATCATGACCTGAGCCAAAGCCATATGCCTAACTGACTGAGCCACCCAGGTGCCCCTTTGCAAGATAATATTTTTAAACATTTAAATATTTGTTTTTACTTAAAATTTTACTTGATATTTCAGAACAACTACTTCTTTAGGCCTCAAATAATTTTATTTCAATGTTAGAATGTATAACCTCAAAGTTTAATGGGAATATATTTTCTTGAATTTAATCTAGCAATTGTTATAAATTTTAATTTTCTCAGAAGGAAAATGATCCCAAAGAAAAAAATCTGTCAGAAAAATTATATCTCACATATTATTCTACAAGTGACATATGCCAATCACTAAGGCTTATACTACTTTTACTATTTTGTTTTACCTGTGTTACAGAGAGCTTTTACCTCAGAATGACTTCTGTTATAACTGACATATGATTGACAGTAGTTATGATCCTCTTTTTAGATTCCTAATTCTAACAGTTTTAATAAGCACCTAAACATAAAATATATGTCCTGAGTTAATGATCCTAATAAATTGCATCAGGGTTGACTCATATCATTTGAAGATTCTGATTAACAGAAGACATTTAATTGGGGTGAAAAGGGAACTTAAATGTTGGATGATGCAAACCAGATGTTAAATAAACCAATTTTTAAAATATCAATTCTTTATTTTTAAATGTTTTAAAAAAGAATTATTCCTCTGTTAGTGAAATTAAGTTTCAAGAATAGAAATCAAATTATGTTTCATGGACAGTAATTTGCTTTGTTTTGTAATGACAACAATTTAGAAAAATGGTAGGGGCTGATGATGCTGCTAACACAGTATTTGAAATTGACTATTTAACTTTCTCTTTGTTGTACATGTCTGAAAGATATATTAACATATTTATCTTTGATACTATAAAAGAGTCAAAAGACCAACTGACGTTACTGTTTCAGAGTAAAACTAACTCTCCTAGATGTGTCTAGGAAATTTATTTTTTTCCAAAATGTAGGCATTTTTATTCATATGTATTCATGCACATACACATTACTGTGTGACCTCTGATGTTTTCAAGGTTGCTAAATATATTTTTATAATAAATTTATGTGATTTTTTTCCATGGAAGGACATTTTTAATATCAAGGCAAAAGCACTCTTTTGCAACATTATAGGTGTAATTTATACTTTTACTCTAAAAACTAATCATTGATATGACCTATATTGTGCAGTCAATAAAAAAGAAAGACTGGGGTGCCTGGGTGGCTCAGTTGGTCAAGTGTCTGACTTCAGCCTAGGTCATAATCTCATGTTTCATGAGTTCGAGCCTCATATCAGGCTCTATGCTGACAGCTTAGCAGCAGATGGGCTGCTATTATAAAGAATGATTAAATCTCCAGTCTTACTGAATTCAATACACTTTAGCTGCTATTATCTTATATCTATAGTGTTTCAAAATACACAATGAATTGTATAGATTACAAGTTACCTATCATAGGTAGTGAAATAACCAGTCACTCATTACCTGATTAATCTCGGATAATCACCATAAATGGCTATATAATGGTTCACTTATATATTTTTTTGTAAACTGGAGAACATTTTCAAGATTAACAGAAGCAAAGCAAAATAATCACTTCCATCTATTTAGTCATTTTGATGCATTTTATTCACTGATAAATTAAAATTTTAAAAAAACCTGCCAGGATGACTGTGAGAGCAATGTGAGTGAAATATTTTGTTTACAATTTAGCCTCCATTTCCCCTAGACTTTGCAGTTTTAATACCTGTAACAGTTGCATCTGACTCTATTGATCTAGTTGAAAATTAAGGGCAAATAAAAGCAATGAAACATTCTTATCCAGGAATTGCTTGAATAATTAAAGCATGCTATGTTGCATTTAAATAAAACTTCATATATTTGTTTTTATTTAAATTAGAATCACAATGAGATGTATTCATAAATCCTAATAACCACTTATATTGTTTAATGTTATACTGTTTTCACAGTACTCTGATACGTAAGTTATTGAATTTGCTAATAATTTAGCAGAAAACTGAATTAGAATATTACAGTTCACTGTAGCCCTTCCAAATGCAGAACAATAACATTACATTCTCCATAGAAAGAAGTTTACTCTAACAGCCTATCTTATATGTGCTGTCTTACCAAGATATTAAGTGCATCCTAAATATTATCACACAAAAAGAAAACCAAAAGTCAAAAAAAATATAGTTTCTATTTAAACTTTTATATTTCTTAAGAAGAAGATCAATTTCCATTCTTTAAATATTTAAATGTAATTCAGGTCATAGAACAGAATTGGTAATTGTGCTTAATATTAATTACCATTTAACAAGCATCTATTATGTGCTAAGCACTTTATACATTATCTTTCATTTCCAAAATGTAGCAGCAACAGATATTATGATTTGTACACTATAGCTGAGAAGCTTAGAAAGATTATGCTAAGTGTCCCAATTTACAGAAGAATCAATGAATAAAGTGGAGTTCACATAAATGTTGGCTAGTTGGTCACTAAGCTCACAATATCTCTACTGGATCAATCTGCCAACAAATTATTTTCATATTATTCATCTTTCTTATGAATACAAGACTACTTGGCTGACAGAAAGTAGTTGCTAGATACAATTTTACTATACTTTCCACATAAGTAATGGTTGAGAATTTCTGTCCTTTTAGTATGAGAGTTGCATGATCAAAGAAGTAAAACAGAATTTCTTCTTTTTTTCTTTTTCTTTTTCTTTTTAACCTGCTGTAAACTTAAATAATTTTATTAAATGTATTAAATCTATAACTGAGTACAGTTTTAAAATACAACAAAAACTTTATCTAGAGTGGTTTCTTTGAACATATAATTTTTTTGTCCAGAATATCTTAAGTATTTTGTAACTTTCTCTTGAAGAAGAAGCTTACTTAAATGCCATTTTAGACCTATTATGTCTTCTATATTTCCTCTATTAAATCCACTTTCCTCAAAAGCTCCACTAAATGCTTGTCATATCCTCACATCTTGCATCATATTGGCAATTACCACAACCAAGTTGCAGGCAGGTAAGTTGCATAGCTTTGAAATATGACCATCAAGACATTGAGTCACTAGGAGACAAATGTTCAGATTGGAGAAATTAATAGCATAATTTTTATTTTGGTCAATATTTTTATATTTCACTTACCAGCCAAATATATATTTGATTTTTGTACAAAGAAAGTACTTTATTGTGTGAATGAGATAGCTTTTACAATAAATGCTGTATAAGCACTATATATTTATATGGGAAAAAATAAATGTCCATGCTCAACTATACACATACATACATACATACACACACAAATTAAGCTAAAGACACTTGCAAATTGAAAGTGAGGGGATGGAGAACCATCATGCTAGTGGATGTCAAAAGGAAGATGGAGTAGCCATACTTACATTAGACAAGTAGATTTTAACCCAAAGACTGTAATAAGAGATGAAGAAGGGCATTACATCATAATTAAGGGTTCTATCTATCATAAAGATCTAACAATTGTAAATATGCTTGCCCCCAACTTGAGAATCACCAATTATATCAATCAATTTAAAATAAACATAAAGAAACTCACCAATAAAAGTACAATAATAGTAGGGGACTTTAACACCCCACTAATAGCAAAGAACAGATCATCTAAGCAGAAAATTAACAAGAAAACAATGGCTATGAATGATGCACTGGACCAGATGGACTTAACATCCATATTTAGACCATTTCATCCAAAGCAACAAATATACATTCTTTTCAAGTGCACCTGAAACATTCACCAGAATATATCACATATTGGATCACAAATCAAACTGAACAACTACAAAAAGATTGATATCATACCATGGATATTTTCATACTACAATACTATGAAACTTGAAGTCAAGCAAAAGAAAAAAATTGCAAAGACCACAATACAAGGAGGTCAAAGGACATCCTACTAAGAATGAATGGGTTAACTAAGAAATTAAAGTAGAAATAAAAATTACATGGAAGCAAATGAAAATAAATCATGACTGTTCAGAACCTTTGGGATGCACCCAAGGCAGTCATCAGAGGAAAATATATAACAGCAACATAGGCCTATATCAAGAAGCAAGAAAATTTTCAAATATACAACTTAATCTTACACCTAAAGGTGCTAGTAAAAGAACAGCAAATAAAGCCTAAAACCAGCATAAGGGAAATAATAAAGATTAGAGCAGAAATAAATGATATGGAAACAAACAAAAAGAATAGAAAAGATCAACAAAACTAAGAGATGGTGTGTATATATCATCTAAACTAACTTAAGATGTGTATATACACACCAACGAAGAGATGGTATGTATGGAAACATAGTGAAGACCTTGATTTCACACTTAGTAAGATGGCTAGACAATCACCCAGCTATATTTCTCTTTTATAAAATGGAATAACTAACCATTTCAAGGATTGTTACAAGAGTTAGACTCTGAAGCACTGTGGATATTTTTACTATAATTCCTTTATCTGATCACAAGATTACAATGTCCTCACACCATTGAACAGATTTATGTTTTATTGAATAGATGCAAAAACTGAATATTTGAGTTTAAACACACTCACACACACACACATACTCACACACACACACACACACACACACACACACACACATTTCTTCAGTATATACTCTCATGAGTGGAAAGTGATTATTCATACAGTAGACCAGGAAAACATTTATATACTTTTGGGGTTAAACCTATTTTGTGATACTCCATGGGTATACTCTTTCCAGTAAACCTAATTCCCAACACAAAATAAGACCTGAACCATATCCTAGAGGGTGACAAATAACACCTGCCAAACTGTAATGCCAGTATCTCCCTTCATTGAACAATTTTCAATAATTTGCTTTAAATCTGACAGAAGGCTTACTGTTGGGAACACAGTAACAGACACTTTATAATTAGATTAGCTGGCACTCATAAGTGGTTGAATTCAACCCAATATCTACTCCAGCCGTTTACCCTTATAAGACTGCATGTCACTATGCCTATTCATCCGGAGTCCAAAGTTAAAGACAGTTATATTCATGTAATACTACCCATGGAGTGACTTCAAGCATGCTACCCCAAAGTAGCAAGACATCTTTCTCTGCTTCTCATGAGAGAGAGTTAAATTCAGTTTTGATCAATAAATTTATAAGAATAGACGTTCACCCAATATGATTCCAAATTGTACATGGTCACATCTGAAATACAAATCTCACAGCTGAACACATTAGAATAGCATAATCTACCTTTAATGATACATTCTAGCTTTTTGTTTACTTTTATTTTTGTGACAATTTATCTGCTTTGCTCCTCAGAAATCCAAATTCTTATTTTAATAAAAAAACAACTTTTTGTCCTATTTAAAATAATCCGCAGCCTGATTTTTCTCTGTAGCTAATGTGCTTTGACATTGTTGGTTATGGAAATAGCTAAAATCATGGGCCATGTATTAAGAAATACTTTCTGGGGAAACCTGAGTGGCTCAGTCAGTTAAACATTTGAATCTTGATTTTGGCTCAGGTCATGATTGCATTGTGATGAGAGTCAGCCCCTCACTGGGCTTTGTACTGGGCATGGAGCCAGCTTAAATTCTCTCCCTCCCCGCCCCCCTCCACTTCTCTGCTTCTCCCCTGCTCACATACTCTCTTTCTCTCTCCGTCAAAAATGAAGAAATATATATATATATATATTTTAATGTTGATTTATTTTTGAGAGACAGTACAAGCAGGGGAGGGGCATAGAGAGAGACGGAGACACAGAATCTGAAGCAGGCTTCAGGCTCTGAGCTGTCAGCACAGAGCCCGACGCGGGGCTGGAACCCACAAGCTGTGAGATCATGACCTGAGCCAAAGTCAGAAGCTTAACCAACTAAGCCACCCAGGCGCCCCTAAGAAATATTTTTTGAAGTCTTACAATAATTTATAGGTAACCAACATCACTGTCTGTGGTCAAATATGGTTATCTTGAAATGTGATGATATGAAATATCCTTAATCTATTAATGGGCTAGAATTGCTTAAAATTTGTGAGAATTTTACTTTGCAACTTAATGGTTCATTGCTGTTTATGCATTTATCTAACTTTCTTGTATTTTATCCCTGTTTCATTACTATTTCTCCCAATTGTTGTTGAAAAACGACACTGCTTGGCACAGAAATGGAACTGTATAGTTATGCTGTAAAAATATGACTCTGCTTGTTACTGAAGAAAGAATTATGAGTTTTCCCCACATGTACTCTTTTGTGTGGCTGAAATAGGAACCGGATACCCAATTCTCTACTGAAAAAATTGAAAACTATTTCTAGACCCATTGTGTTAGTTTTGGACTGCTGCTATAACAAATCACCACAAACTTAGTGACCGAACACAATACAAATGTATTACTTTATGTTTTAGAGATCAGAAATCTAAATGTGCTCTCAGGGCTGCATTCTTTTTGGAGCCTCCGGAAGAAAACAAAACAAAACCAAAGAAACCTATTTCCTGTCTTTTCCAGCTTCTAAAGTCTGCCTTCCTCTAACATCCAAGACAGCAGTTTATATCTTTTCACTCACCCCACTCTTAACACCTGACCTTCTGGTTCTCTCTTATAAGGATCATCGTGGTTACATCAGGCCCAGTGGGATAATGCAGGATATTTTTTTCGATTTTAAGAACCTTAACTTAATCGCATTTATTTTTTTAACTTTTTTTTTTTTTATGTTTATTTTTGAGAGGGGGCGGAAGAAAGAGAGGGAGAGGGAGGGAGGGAGTGAGAGAGTATGAGCAGGGGAGTGGCAGAGACAGAGGGAGACAAAGAATCTGAATCAGGCTCTAGGGTCTGATCTGTCAGCACAGAGCCAGATGCAGGGCTCAAACTCATGAACTGTGTGGTCATGACCTGAGGTGAAGTCGAACACTCAACCGACTGAGCCACCAAGGAGCCCCAACTTAGTCACATTTAAAAGGCTTTTTTTTTTTTTTTGCCATGTAAGATAACATGATCACAGGTTTTGAGGGTTAGGACCAGACATATTTGAGGGATATTATGCAGTCTGCCACAACCATGAAGTCCTAATTTGCTTAGGGAAGTTGGGCTAGTGAGGGTTTCTAGCTTTACCTTACTGGAAAGGATTATTATAATGATCTTATAAGCTGATAGAGATGCACAAATACTTTTGTTTCCTTCAGTTAATGATATCTCTTGTTTATGGAGTAGGCACACTAGGAGGTTAATTGAATCTAGTCTAGTTTTGTTAGAATAACTTAATTTGATTAGTTTCTTTGGCTAGTTCAATATTTTGGAGACAAACTATATATAGAAGCAAATACTTTATTTTTTCAGGTTTCTGCGACCTTCCATTTCCCTTCTAATTTCAAACTGGCTTATACAACCATACAGTGCAGAGGGAAGACTAATTCTACAGATCCCATACAAGACCTCTAGATTTTCTCTCAACTTCTAAGGAATTAGCAGTGGACTCTGTTCAAAGCACTGGTCACTGCAGAGGTATATCGGATACCGTCTGGATCTTTGGGTAGCTTATTTGTAACATGCAGTTCCGGCCTTATGCCTTCAAAGTCAATATTGCAACTGCAGATGTCTTATTTTCCCATTCTCATATTTGTTCTCCCAGACCTCGTGAAATCTAAATAACTCCATGTCTTTGATTGCAAAGAATGGGAACTAAGGAACCTTTACATAAGTTTATAAAGCCATGACGATCCTAGAAAATTCCTTAAATTCACCTATTAAGCTACTTCCCAATAATAATTCATTATCTTCACCTTGTACTACTTTTGGAGTGCTCCCTACAAATGTCTTCGTGGACCATGGCTTTTCTTATACAAGCCTAAGAAAATGCAACACCGTTCTTGATTCTTCACTGTCAAGCCAAAGTTGTGGGAAGTTTCTGTCCCCAATCTAGTCAACAGGTATGGACTACACAAGTAAAAACATGGCACATGACATTCTTTTTGTGAATATAACATGTTTCATTCTTTTTAAATAATTTCTTTTTTTTAAACATTCATTCATTTTTGAGAGACAGAGAGAGAGAAAGAGTGTGATTGGGGTAGGTACATAGAGAGAGGAAAACACAGAATCTGAAGCAGGCTCCAGGCTCTGACCTGTCAGCACAGAGCCTGACACGGGGCTTGAACTCACAGTCCCAGAGATCATGACCTGGGATGAAGTCGGACACTCAACCGCCTGAGCAACCCAGGCACCCCAACATGTTTCATTCTTATTAGAAAACACCACGGTGTTAACAAGGGAAAGCTTTTTGTGTTCTAGTTTTCTATATCTTGTGTCTATTCTTCATAAGTAAGAAAGCCTCATAATATAGTTATTAATGGCAGAAGTAGTATTAACCTATAATGTGGAAGAATTTCTTGTAATCACTCATTTGAACATCTGAAATATATATTGTAGTCAAAAAAGTTGGATATAAGTTCCATTTTATATTTTTTATATTAAAATTTATTTTAAATTTGAATTTTGATACTAATTTATTTGTTTTTCTTTTGCTAATAATTCAGAGTATGAAATCTAGTAAAACAAAACTTTCTGATAAAGTAATTTTAAAGTATTTGAATTATTAAAACTATTTTCTTGAAGCTTAATTTCAAAATATTTTGATGATATAACGTATTACTTTAATGAAATAACTGTTATTCATGCAATTGGCAAATATTTAGGGAGTGAAAGATGTTTTGCTAGGCAGTAAAAGAGAGAATGACTATATTATAGTCTGAGTTCCCACATGGTAACCTAGCACTAATATGTTAATGATTAAATTAATATCACGGGGAAGTTATTTATGCTTAAGGAAACAAAAGATGATCAGTTATTAAGGCAAGAATTTATCTTTTACATATTTTAAATAGTAATAATTTGTTTTGAGTTGAAACATAGTTTAAATAAAGGGCAGACAATTGGTATTAGAATTGGACACTTTGATGTTAAGAGCTATAACTTCAAATGCATAAAGAGCCAGTGAAGGTTTTGAACAGCTGGATGATAAAAACCTTTAGAAAGATGGTTCTAAGTTCAGTATTGAAAATGTACTTTAGGTAGGAGAAGACTGTAGGAAGAATTAAAAATATATAAAACATAAATTTTTGAGGTGGCAATTATGTAAAAATATTTGAGGACATCTGAAAAACATATTGCCCAGGTAGAATCAGCATAATATATCCATCCACAGAAAATGACAGGAAGTAGTTTACATCCTCTGTGGCTGGAAGAACTGTGTCATAAAGAAAAGAGAGTGGTAGTGAGAAGTTCATACCATGTAGGCTCAGAAGAAAACTACTTGTAGAAACAGTTTTCTGATCGCCTCTTTCCTTTTCTAGGAAACTTCATGTTGTCTGTTAAAAAACTAGATTGATGAGCACTCCTAGATTGTGAGAAAGTAAAATGAAAGTGTCTTTCCACACATGGAATAAAGTTGTACATTAGATATCAGTGTCCCTTTCCCTCAAAGCCAGTGTGATTTATTGTCCGTGGTCATTGTAAGAGCAGCTGTGGTTGATGCTGAGATCACTCATAGGTGATATAGCAGCTTCTCTGGGTACTTGCATTTCACAGAAGCAAAGGACTACTGGAACTGGGTCACAGAAGATATATTTTCTTCCTCAACTAAGATCCTGTTACAGTAATCAATTCCCTTATATGGACCTTCTAGATAATCTCAAATAGGCTTAATTTCGTCTTGAGGAAAAATCCTAAATTACTATACTCTTGTGGACTTTCTGGGGATGGGGGAGATTAAATTGTATGCTATTATAGTATAATACATTATTATCAGTATATCCTGGGCTAGTCATTCTTAAATACCCTATGTATAGGGCATTATTGAAAATTATTTTTGTAAAAATGTCCTACATGATTTTTTTCTTGTTTTCATTGTTTTTAGCTCCAATTCTTAAGTTCATGATTTATATAAAAACTACTTCAACAGCATACTCAAATGTTCAAGAATGAGCAATCATTTAATTATGTGTTACTCAAAGAGCTGATAGCTGTATGCCAGATTTGCATAGATCAGGAGAAACATACTGCTTTACTTCATTTCCCTAGGCAGGAATGTGTGTTTCTGTGGGATTTGAAGTTAGGTAATCTTGGAGATATCATTTTACCAGAAGCTAAAGAAATTATTTTTAGGTATTATGCCAGGGTCCTAAGGAAATGACTTTGATCCACTCAGAACATGAAGTGCATATATTACTAGCAGACATCCTCAAAGAGTGCAGTGTGGCCATATATGAGGGAGGTTCCACAGGGCCTAACAATGTTATCCTTGGGAATTAGATTTATACATCTCATGACAGAATCCTTTAGAATCCAAATCACTGAATGTTAAAGAAAATAGTGGCTACAATACTCACTGAATGCCTAACACCAGTATACAGAGGGAAAGTATGTTACCTATTTGTATATTAGATGAACAACTCTTTTCTCCCAGGATTGATAGAACAATGGCTTCAAGAATCAGAAATGACTAATTCCAGATATGGATGATACATAGTCAACACTGATTGATAACCAAGGTTCTGTAGTAACGGTTGACTTAACCACAGCCTAACAGGAATTAATAACATTATAATATAAGAAAAATAGACTATTATAACAGTTTACCAAAAGAGGCATAAATTAATGAAATCCCATGTCTGAGAAGAGAATGGTTTTCACATAATAGAACTCAGAATTCCTATTGAATGGTGGTGACCTTTCTTTGCTTCTTTACAAAGGTCTCTTGGGGTGTCTGCGTGGCTCAGTTAATTAAGCTCTGACTCTTGGTTTCGGCTCAGGTCATCATCTCACAGTTTGGACAGTTCATGCCTCATGTCAGGCTCTGTGCTGGCAGCATGGAACCTGCTTGGGATTCTCTTCTCTCTCTCTCTTTCCATTTCTTTATGCCATTCCCCCACTCATGCTGTCTCTGTCTCTCTCGAAATAAATAAATAAATTTTAAAATAAAGTAAAAAAAATAAAATACAACTTCTTTCTTAATTTGGAATTTAGAACTATTACTTAATTTCCAGCAGGTCAAAATTGATTATCAAGCTAATATATTATCCACCTATCCCAAAGAATTGTTTTAAACCTAGGGAACTAGGGAGAATCTCACACTTGTTTTAGTGAGTAATGTTTGTGCTCAATTTTCATAGCAAGGGGAAAAATAATAACACAGAAAAAAAGAGCTGGTCGTATTCCTGGAATTACCAGAGATGCAGATTTCAACATCATATACTACCTTTTACCTGTCCTCAGCAACTCAAGATGAAGAACTACATTTCTCTGGATACTTGGTATCCTAAAAGAAGAATGAATCTGGAAAATCCTCCCAAGTCTTCTGAGAGAAACTGCATTCTCCTCAGTATAATTGAGAGAAGTGTGTTAGGATAGGGGAGTGTATAAAACTTTTCCTGGTTTGCTCCTAAAATATTTTATGCTTCAAACTCAGAAGAATAAGTATAATAAAAAGGAATTGAAAGACAGTATTTTTTCAGGATCTTCTTGGCTGTTGGTATCTAGATAATAGACTAAGTAAAAGAGAAAAGCCAAAAACTCAGGGATACTAAATTGAGTGGGATGAGTGTGGAGGCAAAGAAACTGGAAAGAGTGGGGAAATGCCTGAGTTTCACAAAGACTTGAAGGCTCTGGTAAGAAGATGATATTAATGAGGCTCTCTATATTTTTCATTGAGAGACAAACATATTAGCCAATACATGTGGTAATGATGAGAAACTAAATTAAGGGCAAAGACATTAATTATGTAAATCAATTATTATGTTAATAATTATGTAAATGCTGTGGACAAAGAAAGTTCCAAAGTGATTTGCCTTCAAAATATGAGGAATATTGCAGTTCACTTGTAAGGAGCCCATTTTTGTTATGTCTATACTAGAATTGCCTGGTGGTTACACAATAACTTGTCCAAAATTGTTTCTTTTAGATACTGTTGTCTTCTTTGGAATAAAACCGATAATGGCTAATTTTAAGATGATACAAGCTATGTTCTTATCATAATTTTCCATATTTTAGCTTCATTTCTCTTTGAATTCTGTTAATCAGATAGCATTTGGACTGTACCCATGTTTCTTGCAATGGGCCGATAATAATAAGCTGCTGACCATAACAGATCCATTTCTCAAAATAAATACAAATGTGAAATTTTTTCTGTCTCTATTAGATACCAAAATTCCTTTCAATCACTTTTGATGGGTAGACTTGCCATCAAAATGTCTTTTTGCAAATGTCTGTACACATGGTACTCACAACTTGTTATAATTAAATAACTGAGTATGTAGTAAATATCAACACCTCTAAATTGGAAAAGATCTTAATCATGGTGGTACAGTGGTTAAATATGATAAAATTTCAAAACAAGGGTAACGTGGGAGAAAAAAAGTCATGTGTAACCACAAATCCCAGCTAACAGAAAAATATTCACATAAAGATTCAAATTAATTTAATGTAAATAATTTTTATTTAAAATATATCTGAACCTCGGACTATATCTACCATTCTATAAATGTCCTACAGAAACATAAAGATAAAAGAAATAATCATTGAACAACATAAATTCATGTGAATTTTACTTATTCCATGCTAACCAGGCAAGTCTATGGCCATTGAATTGATACAGTTCAGACATGACCAGTATTAATGACAATCTCTTTGAAGATTGGTAGCATATATGTATATTTGTATTAATGAGGTTAACTTTTTAGAGTATTGTTGCCTTTTCAACTAATTTCTAAACACTTTCCTATATCTTCTATAATGATAATCCATATTATTAAATAATTTAATAATTTGTAATTTAAGGGTTGATGACAACATTTCTTTTTTATATTTGAAAGGTAGAATCAAGATTATAACTTATGGACTGTTATATAAAACATTCCCAAAGGAAAGCAAATAGAAGTAAATAGAGGAGCCAGTCTACACAGAATAACAATAGTATAAATGAAAATCAAGTTGTTCTCTCACTATGGAAAGAAACTATCATTTAATATCATCATATAATAAGAGAAAACAAGTTTATACATTTTATTATTCTACTCAGTTTACTTTGGATTATAAAATATATGTAATTTTCTAGTTAAGCATTAAAAAATTAACAGTAGCACATTACTAAAGTGCTTCTCCATCAAATTCTCCAAATTCGTATAAACATAAAACAGTTCCAAGGTTGGTTCTGTTTGTACTCTTTCTAGTGCTTCCCAGATTTCTTCCGTGACTTGGTTTCATAAAAGTGTTCATATTCCTAAACCACTACTTTCATACTTCTCAGGCTCTTTCATACTCTCCTTGAATGAAATAATCCATAATTTTAGCTTCATCTAAAATCCACACAGTTAGGTCATCCCACTTCCTAGAGCTCCAGATCCATTGTATTTTCCCTTGTAAACTATTAAAAAGTTTAATATCTACCCTCTCAAATAAGTGATCATCCTCCCCTTTAGAATTGCCCAACAATCTGTATTCCATACTGCGGTGAATCTTAGCACTGTGTAAATGGTTTTATAGACTACCTTATGAATGGGCCACAAAACATCCTTTTTAAAAATCTTTTCTTGCTTTTGAACATAAGGTTAACTTTATTAAAGTGTCTACCTTCCTTACCAGGACCATGTGCTTTAAGGGAGGCTGGCCTTAGCTCCTACCCCCATAGCATGGGTACAAATGAATTTAACACAATTACAGTGGAAATAGTTAACTTATCAGGAACTGAGTTTTTTATGGGAATAAAAGCAGATTAATAAATGAAGCAAGGGAAAAAATCTGCTAAGAGTCTTCATAGAAATGATTTTTTATGTTCTGGGACAGACATACAAGGCTGATAATCTTTTGTCTTCTCGTCAGTTTTTGATGTGATGTCTAAAAATGTAGTTTTCTAACATGAAGATAAATTTATCTAACAAAGTTAACAAAGAAGTAAAAGTGATAAGCTGAGTATTTAATGACATCACTAAGCCATCTNGAAAGTCGGACGCTTAACCGACTAAGCCACCCAGGCACCCCTTGAGTGTTATTTTTTATGTAATTACAAGTAATTTTCTTTTGCTAAGCTTAATTGAAAGTATCCTGATATAAATGTCTATGACTGAAAAGTGGGAGTTATCCTCGACACCACTTTAAAACAATTCTTCCATTGTTTCTAAATAATACATTCTATGTATCATTTGAATGAGATATTTCCTCTTTGTCAAAATGTGTGTTAGTTTAGTTTTTAACAGAAATCTCCTGTTATTGAAACATCCTCTAAAATCCATAGACCTAACCCATATTTAAAAAAATCAGGTTGTTTAATATAATGAACTACTTGAGGGTATTATTTATCTTTTTTCAAATTAGTAAACATTATTAGTAATGCTTAGTATAATCTCGGAAAATAATAGATATCTACTTTATTGAATGAATGAATGATTACACAAGTTATTTTAAATATTATGAAGAAAATTGAGTTGTATCTCTTGGCTTTATAGTAATGGTGTTTGGGGAAAAAAAAAAGCCACTTCTTCCATTTTGCAGATACTTTTGCTGTAACCCAAGAAAATATTTTAACATTTGTATATTGTTTATATGTAAGTATAAACTAAATCCTAAGTAATAAACATAGTAGAGTAGAAAGCAAGATGAAATCAAAGATCTTATATTTAATTTATGACTCTTCTGCTAATTGGATATATAGTGTTCAACTGTAACAGTATAAACTTCAGTCTCCATGTAAGTATAATAATGATAATTATACCACATAGCATAATGAGGTGAATTATATTGAACTCCTCAGAAAATGGCTAAAGTCTATAAAATTTTGTGTATCAGTACCTATGCTATTATAAAAAAAACAGAGTAAATTGCCAAAAACTGCTGTGCCAATAGATGACATTATCATTTGAAGTAATCCAGCACATTTAAAGAAAAGTTAAAAAATACATAATGATAATTTGTATTGACCAAATTCAATCAAAACTTTTTAAAGCCATTTTTACCAACCATTTGGACTTCTTCCTCATCTCCCCAGGCATAAATGAAGTATTTGATTTTATAAAGTGCTTAACTATAAAGAGCCTGCTTGGTGATTTTCAGAATTGTATTGTAATGAGAACAAATCAATTTTCCATCATCTTTCTCCTGGGAAGTCATGAATCAATAATAAACTCACTTCTATAGAAAATAACAAATCATTGTTTAAAGGCCAGTTCTTCAGATAGCTCATGAATTATCTATAAAGTGTCATAATAAAAACAGTAAAAGTGATAGCATTAAAAACATCACTTGATAAAGTTTTTATACAATGGAATCAAAACTATGTATGTACTTTGTGATGTGTACCCTAGAGACTTAACTCAGGGAAGGAAGAACAAGTCCTTTCAGCTTGAGAAATATTACATGCTACCCATCATGTTCCATCAAGTTCATACTGAAGAGAAGTTGAAAGTTGTTCAACCAAGTTAGAGGTACCAGGACGACCTTAGAATTTGTTAAAACAAGTTGGGAAAGTGTCTCTATAATATTTGAAATGTATGTATTTGAAAGTTAAAAAGAAATTAGAAGGTAGAGAGTGACTAAAATGGACTGAACATAGAATAAGGGAAGAAAAATAGACTAAGAAACAGGAAAAATGGAAACAGACAAGTAGAATGTTGAATGAGAAACTGTATATAATGTTAATCAAAGCACCGGAATTCTTGCAAGGAAGTGTAGTAAAATGATAGTCCAGAAGGTGTAGATGAGGCTATTCCCATGCATGAGAAAATATATCAAAAACTAAATGTCAGTGGAGAATGTGAGAGGAGATGGAATGGAGTCATGTTAACCACGACCACTGTGTATTTGGGAAGGTTGTACCCTGCAAAAGGTCACTTGGATGAGGGTGGCTTGTCAAACAAGCGTGGGGTTTCATCATTCCTCAGGAAGGGGCCTTTCTGTAATTAGTTCTGTCCAAAGAAGGACATTTATCTAATATACCTAGAAAAGAATGCTTCCTCCTCCCCTTTATCCTCCTCCTCTTTTCTTCCTCTTTCATTTCTTCCTTCTCCTTTACACAAAGGAATAAAATATGTTTGATGTAGCCCTCCCCCTCCTCCACTGCAAAATGGAAATAAGGTAATAAGAAAGAGTGAAAAATGTTTAAAAGTCAGAAAGTCTAATCAATACTGTTAGAAAATATATATTTGTGTGTGTGTGTGTGGTATGGGTCAAGTGTGGGTATAAGCTGACTTAAGTATTTCAGTGGATAATTAACAACGGTAGCAGCCAGAATGGAAATTGACAAAGTGTGTAAGGGACATGTTCATGTATAAGGAAGCTTAATTTGGTTACTACTTCAATGTGGTGATTATAGAGACAAGGAGTCTTTGATATGTAAGATTTTTAACCAGAACGACTAGTCAGATGATGGTACTATCAGCAGCCAAAAAAGGGAGGAGAGAGGAATTTTGTAGGTAATGGCACATGAATAAATATCTTATTTTTAAAGAATATATTAAAACACAAGGTGAAAACCGAGTGTATGTTTTGAAGCCTTCTGCATAAATTTGGGGATAAACTACCTAATATAAACTGAATTGAATAATACACTAACATTTTTTTCCATATTTAATTTACAAAAAAAACCCAGGTTTTTCTCAGATCCTGTTATATACCATCACCTAATAACATTCTAGAAATAAAAACAAGAATGTTAAAATGCTACTCAGTATATACAGACAGACCAACCTGGAAACTCACACAAGAGTTCATTAAGTCTCTAAGAGAGAATCCACATATAAACTGCAACATACAGTAGCATTCTGAGATTCAACTCAAAGTATTTTTGGCTTTAACATTTATTTATTAAAATCAATATGAAAAATAATGGGCATTGTTAAAAAATTAATGTAAATGCTCTTAAGGGTATAATGTATGTCATGTTCATTAAAGAATTAAAAAGCAATATGTTTTTGAGATGGCCTTGCACCTTCTAACACCTTCAACTTAGTTTCTAAGAGTAAAATGCAGTGTTATGTTTGAAATCCTTACTTACAAAATCATTACTTATGAATCACAGCTTTTTAACCGGAAATTCATAAGTTAGGGTCTGCCTACAATGGCTTTAAAAACCTCCAAGACTATGACACTTTTAAGGAAGTACAGATGTTGTCAATTTACAATCATTTGACCTAATTTACTTTTTTTAACTTTATGATGGTGTGAGATTTATAAGCATTTAGTAGAATCTGTACTTCAGATTTTGAATTTAGATATTTTCCCAGGCTAGTGATAGCTAGTAGGACATTCTCACTATGCTGGACAGTGGCAACAATACACAGTCCTCAGTCAGCCACATGAGAATGAGGGCAAACAACTTTTAATAATTCTTACTCATACAGCCATTCCATTTTTTCACTTTCAGTACTTTCAGTACAATATTCAGTACATGACATAAGATATTCAACACTTTATTATAAATTAGTCTTTATGTTAGATAATTTTGCCCAAGTATGTGCCATGTATGTGCTCTGAGCACATTTAAAGTAGGCTAGGCTAAGCTATGATGTTTGATAAGTTAAGAGATTGAATGCATTAAAATTTTTTAATGTTTCTATTCATTTGTGAGAGAGGGAGAGAGAAAGAAAAACAGAGAGCAAACGAGCTGGTAGGGGAGGGGCAGAGAGAGAGAGGGAGGGGGAGAATCTCAAGCAGGTTTCACACTGTCAGTACACAGCTTGGGGTTCAAACCTGTGTACCATGAGATCATTACCTGAGCTGAAATCAAGAGCTGAACACTTAACCAACAGAGCCACCCAGGTACCCTTAAATGCACTTTTTAAAATGCATTTTTGACTAATGACATTCTCAACTTATTTTTTAAATGTTTGTTTGTTTATTTATTTATTTATTTTGAGAGAGAGAGAGAGAGAGAGAGAGAGAGTGCAGGAAGTGCAAGTGCAGGAAGGGCAGAGAGATGGAGAGAATTCCAAGCAGTTTCCATGTGTCAGTACAGAACCCCAGGATGTGAGATAATGACCTGCGTTGAAATCAGGAGTCAGACACTTAACTGAGTGAGCCACCTGGTGCTCCACAACATTCTCAACTTATGATGAGTGCATCTGGATGCAACCCCATTACTAGTGGAGTGATATCTGTATATAACAATATAATAATTAATAATTTCATGAAAACCTCCTGTATTTCTTCTAAGGTAATTGTGTGTTTTGTACATTGTAAACTGATTTAAAACAAATACTTAATAAAATATCATTTCATTCAATTATGGTTTTCAGTGATGCTAATAGATTACAAATAGAGAAAAGGGAAAATATATCCAATGTGCAAAAGTATCTCAATGGCACCAGCACATTTATAATCTATGGCTATGTCTGTGCCTTTCAACACGACCATCATGCCATGCCTTACAGACACAGTGGTGAATGAACATAAAGAGATTTTGTCAGGAAATCATTATATGACTTGTTAGAGTACTCTCTCTCACAGTGGAGTCGAGTGAAAATTGCTTTGGTAAGAGTCTGCCAAGATGATGAACAAGAAAAAGTGTATACCCAACTTGTAAACATACTGTGAATTAAACCTATCCAGAGCTAGTTAAGAATTCATACTAAAGATAATACTGTATTCATCTGTGTTTTAAAGTGCAAAGTATAAATGTGCAATCAATCTGAGTTTGTGTTTTATAATGATTGAGGTAAAATTTCTCTAGTTCATCCCTGGAAAAAAATGAGTTCTTTAAATATTTGAAGTTCTTTCAGCTTTCTTTCTCCTTGATGATAATAATATTCACATCTTCAAGTGATTTCTATACTATATGTTTAAATTCAAACTATATTGAAGCAATTAAAACAAAAGAGATACAGGTATCCTCTTTGAACATTGTACCAGAATGATTTGGAAGTCTACTTTTGGTTTTGCATTTTGCTTGCTTGCTTCTCTGTTTCAATACATTACTTATTATAAGATTTGGAATTGGGTCTATTTCAGTTGTGATACTGTAATTCTTAACTTAAGAATATGTTAGCTTGACTTAATTTCACAGTCAGGGTACCACTGTGGCTCAGTCAGTACAGCAGCTGATTTCTTGATCTCAGCGCAGGTCAGGATCTCCCGGTTCATGAGATGGAGCCCCACATCAGGCTCTGTGCTGACAGTGAGGAGCCTGCTTGGAATTCTCTCTCCCCTACTCTCTCTGCTCCTCCTCCACTGTCTCTTTCAAAATAAATAAATAAATTTTAAAAATTAATAAGTAAATTTCACATCAATCCCACTGGTAATTTACTTATCTCTCATAGGTAACTCTTTTTTTATTATTATTTTTTTTAAGTTTTAGTTAACATACAGTGCAATATTGGTTTCAGGAGTAGAAATTAGCGGTTTATCACTTACATACAACACTCAGTGCTCATCACAAGTGCCCTCTTTAATACCATCACCCATCTAGCCCATCTCCCACCCAACTCCCTCTACCACCCCTTTGTTTGTTCTCTATTGTTAAGAGTCTCTTGTGGTGTTTCCCTCTCTTCTCTGTTCCCCTCCTTCTCTTATGTTCATCTGTTTTGTTTCTTAAATCCCACATATTAGTGAAATCAGAGAAAGATCTCTTACAAATTTTAATTTTAAAAAGTTATAAACTTGAAGTAAAAAAAAAAAGCTGTACTTCTTTACACTCTTTGTAGGCACTGACACATTTTCTTCTTGGAACATGTTAACTAAATCTTATTTTGTAACATATACTCTCCAAGCATAATAAGTTTTCTGGGATATGATTGTGCACTGATTTTAAATTGCTAACAATATGGTTTCACATTAACAATTTTTGGTTCAGTTGCAAGTCACATTCAAAATCTAAGGTGTTTTATTCTGCCCATTTAATGTCTGCCAACTAGGAACTTTCACTTTAATGATGATAAATGGACAAGGACTTAATTACAAGTTCTAAATAAATATCTTGTGTTATATCCAGAATAAAAGGCAGTGTTTAGAATAAGGGTGAGAGTAAATTTTGATGGATAAGATAACTAAATTCTCTTATATATAATAGAAATAGTATGTCAAAATTTAAATAAACTATGTTGGATCTGTGAGGAGAATATCAGTTGCCAAGGTGAGTAACAGATATATGTCTGTTTTAGAATAAATTTTATTGTTCATTTTTAAAAATATGTCATTAATGATTCTTGATTAATCACCTGTACTGTAGCTTAAAACAAAAAGATATTTGGATAATCAGCATTTCTTTTCAAAACACATAAACATGAAACTATCCTAGAATTTGATCACTATTTTAAATTTATACATCACTATTTTCAAAACTGCAAGTCAAAAATATTTCTGAATAAAGTGATGAAAGAAAGATACCTCCAACATATTCTCCATTCTAAATGAGTTGAACAGAGGCACCTGGGTGGCTCAGTCGGTTAAGCGTCCGACTTCGACTCATGTCATGATCTCACAGTTGGTGGGTTCGAGCCGTGCGTCAGGCTCTGTGCTGACAGCTAGCTCAGAGCCTGGAGCCTATTTCAGATTCTGTGTCTTCCTCTCTCTCTCTGACCCTCCCCTGCCCACGCTCTCTCTCTCTCGCTCTCGTGCCCTCTCTCTCAGAAATAAAACATTAAAATTTTTTTTTTAAATAAAATGAGTTGAACATAACAAAAATAACATAATTAAGCCTTAAGGTATGCCTGAGTTTTGAGACAAATAGGTAGGATTCTGGAGGAACAAATATTTTTAAAGATCTTGTGTTCATGCAAAATCCTGTCGAAGCCATATAGTACAGCCACTGATTTCTTACATAGAATAAGATGAAATTTTATCATTCTAAGCCATCTCAGGAGTATATTATATAGCAAATATAGAGAGATGGTCATATTAAAATGAGAAGTATATTATACATTGAAATATAGGGAGAAGGTCATATTAAAATGATGAACCAGACAAATCTGCCATATTAACAATGACCAGAAGAGCAGAAACCACTCCAAATATCTTCCAACTTTTGGAGGGGCTGAAGATAAAAGATTAAAAAACAAAACAAAACAAATATTTAGTCAAATACAATGAAGAAGTGTTGAAAAGAATGTGAATTTTCAAATTTACTAAATTATGCAGTTAAAACAATATGAATATATGATGAGTTTAGTAACTAAAGACAGCATAGTTGCCTTAATGACATTAATCACAAGTTTAAATAACTAAATTACTATTTCAACTTGCAAAGTAGAATATAAGAAATTTTTTTACCCCCAGAGGATTTTTTTTTTAATGTTTTTGTTTATTTCTAGGAGAGAGAGAGACAGCGTGAGCAGGGGAGGGTCAGAGAGAGACGGAGTCATAGACTGAAACAGGCTCCAGGCTCTGAGCTGTCAGCACAGAGCCCGACGCGGGGCTCGAACCCACGAACCGCGAGATCATGACTAAGCGAAAGTTGGACACTCAACCGACTAAGCCACCCAGGTGCCCCTATCCCCAGAGGATCTTGACGGCTAAATAAAAAACTCATTCCTGTGATCCTTCTGAATTCAAAATTTTGTTAAGTGAGTTGATGATCTCACCAGATTGCATATGTGAAATTGATTTATTGTATTCATTAGGAAGCTTATACTTCCAAGAATTTACTATGTAAGAGAATTTGAGTTCTTCAGAGGCTTTAAATTCCCCAGCCTCCATCTTCACTGAGCTAATTTTGCAAGAAACAGCAGCAGTGCTTCAGCAGTTCTTCCCTTGAAAGATGACAATTCCCTTGCTTTAATAATTCATAATTCCCTCACCTAAGGATGCTTCTTTGCAGTGTAAAGATGATTCTCCTCATGTTCCACTCCTTATTGCTTCTAGAACTCTCATGACAATCAGATATACGCCTGTCTCTGGGAGAGATAGAAACACCAGAAGCTAAAAACACAAACTTTAGAAAATTACTGTGTATCTAAGTTCTACAGATGGTAGAAAAAAAAAGAAATAATATTATAATTTAACCCAGGAGTGATTTTTTAAAAATGAGTGCCTTTTCTAACCAACTAGATTCAGTGGACTATATGAAACACAAGACTGTGATTTCAGTCGCTTCATTGTTTACTTGATTAGTCAGCTGGAATGTGGCCTCACAGACAAAAGTAGGAAAATTAGAGAAAAGCAAAGATTTGGAGGGGTAGTGTCACCTGTGCCCAAAACTATGTTTGTAGAGAAAGCTCAGAGCTCATCAGTCTTGAGGAATATATTTCTAAGGAAAACACTGGCTTCTATATATAGAAGTTTATGATGATAGGGTTTATCATGCTGTTGGGAGAAGGTGTAATTGAAATCTGCTCCCAGATTTTAGTAAGAAAAGTTGTCCTGGGGCAACAGAGATCACATACCTGTACTATAATGCTAGAGGCAGTGGACTTTCAAAAAGGTGGTGCTGGATAATCAGAGGGATTATATCAGAAGGAATCTTTAATCTTGCTTAATTGTGCACAGAGTTCCTGGACTAAAATAAATGGGCAGTTTGCTTGGTATTCTTTTAATTGGTATCACTAAAATTATTCCAGCCGTATTAACAGAAGTCTAATCTCAAATCAAAGACTGGAGTTATGTATAGCCTCTTACACACTTTTGAGAATTAAGTGAGTTCACATATTCAGGATCCACCGAAAGAAGTAAATATTTGCCATTCTTGAAATTGTGTCTTAAAATAATAACAAAAGTATTCTAAGAAGTTTCATCTTGTATTCCAGATTTACATAAATAGTGAAAGATTATTCAAGTAGTGTACTCAGAAGGAAAGGTCCTCTCAAACACAGAACATAATAATAAACTTAGTTCCGGAATTTCAGCCTGATTCTCTTAGCTATATAGGCCTACTTTCACCTAGCATCAAGAAAAAGCTGTCAAGGTTGCAATGGGCACAAGATATGTCTCTTTTGTGATCTAGTGATAGAGTCACTGAGGAGAGTTAAAATAGTGTGGTATTTTTATACAAATTGGGAGTCAAGGGAAAATCTCTGGAAAAGAAATACAGCATTAGTCAAAATAGATCTTTTAACAATCTTCCTCTTTTTTTCTCAAAAAAAGAGAGGAGTAGAAGATGCCAATATTGACAGGCAGGGTCTATATATAATATATATATCAGAAATTCTTTATTCAATAGAGAACAGTACAACCAATGGTAATCTTTAAATTTTTTTAAATGTTTATTTATTTTTGAGAGCGAGAGATACAGAGCACAAGCAGGAGAGAGACAGAGAGAATGGGAGACACAGAATCCAAAGCAGGTTCCAGGCTCTAAGCTGTCAGCACAGAGCCCGATGCGAAGACTGAACCCATAAACTGTGAGATCATGACCTCACCTGAAGTCAGACACTCAACCAACTGAGCCACCCAGACACCCCAGCCAATGGTAATCTGCTGCTTATGGAAATATTTTGCATTCTGAGGAGGGTAAAATATTAGTGACTATGAAAAGCTTATTTTATCCCATCATATATTTATGCTTGGAATTAGGGAAGTAGATTAAAATTGATTAAATTCAATAGAATCACTGTGGTATATTTGATATTTTAAATCTTCATTGGAATATTAGAAATAAAGTGTAATATTAATTATGACTAAAAAAATAAAATTTTTCCTCGAAGTTATGAAAGAAATTCCTATTGAATTTCAAAAAATAATTTAGAATTTCTGAATTTAAAATATTACCCTTCATATGTTAATTTGGCTGCAGAACTAAATAGTGACAACTAATCAATAAAATATAAATTAATACTGATGTTGTCAGACTTTTTCAATATGTTATTCATAGCAACCTTAAAACAAGCTAGACATTGCATATAAGGAATCAATTTGGTGATATGGAAATTGTAAGGTTAATATCTTGTACTTTAAATTCTTACAGTGATTAATGGTTGTTAAATATTTATTCCTTGATGATTTACTTCCTTGATTAGTTTGCAAAACTTATTCTACTTTAAAAATGAGCAAACTAAAACTATTGATCTCTTTTACATTGGATTACACAGACATTCACTAATGCTGGGGGGCGGGGAGGGAGAAAAAAAAAGATCATCTAGAAAAAATAGAAGGAAGCTGAATGTTTAGTTTATTGTTTCATAAATTTGAGGTGGTATAGGATAAGAGAATAGGAGAAGAAAATACTAGCAGCCTTTCTTTTAAATGTTCAATTACTTGATATTTAATATCTTTTACCATTCTCTGGTTTAATTAGTTCTCGGTTTAATCATACATTTGTAAACATATAACTTTCTTTTATGCCTTGAACAACTTTCATCTTTTCCCACTGTTTTCCACATTAAAATATGCAATATTTTGTTTTTAATGTACTTAAAATTATAGAAAGAGATTTAAAGAAGACATTTTAGAGACTATTATGTTTTATACCTAGAAATATCCCTAACGACCATGAAATCCTCCTGGCCTTGTGCTTCCTTAGGACACAGGTTACAGAAACGATTCCAGTTTCCCTATGAACCTTGAGGTTCTTTTCTTCCGACCACATATAAAAGAAAAATAAATAAGTCTTATATGTCTAAGTCATTTAATTTTTGAGAACAAATATAATTCTGATGCTTACCACCTGGAGTTAAATGGAACCCACAGGTTAAAGGCATAATCCTCCAAAGACCTGCCCCCACCTAGAATGTCAGATGAAGATTTGAGAGTCCCCCAGGCCACCTGATCTTCGAAACATCTCAGGGTGTTTCCATTCCCTCAGTTTCAACAATTTGATAGAAAGACACCAAACTCGGGAAAGCACTATATTAATGACCACAGTTTTATCATAAAGGATATAAATCAGGAGCTGGCAAATGAAGAGATACAAAGGGTGTGATTTGGGAGGGTTCGAAATAAGGAGCTTCTGTAGACACTCCCGATGGAAACAGGGCACATTCGGAAACAGAACTCGGGGGCAAGCTGCAGTTGTGAATAGCCATTCCTTTGGTGGGAAGATAAACCACTTTTTCTGTGGAAAATTGACTTTAAAGTAGCTACTCCTGCTGGGGTGGAAACTCCTTTCCTCAGGTGGTAATTTCCAAGCAAGCCAGAAAAGACCCCTTTCAAATTTACTCTACAATCCTATTGGCTACCACACTTAACATAGTATGTTTTTTTTTTCTCAAATAAAGTCAAATGAACACCTTTGAAGTGCCCTGCTTCATCAAGCCATTCCAAAACCCAGGTTAAAGAAAGCTTTGACCTCTTCAATAGGTGGTTTTTACTGTAAGTCTAGATATTGACATTCAGATGGCAAACAGATAGAATTGATAGGATTCAATCCTTAAGAGATAGAATGCAAGATTATAGGCCAGATTCAGAAGTACATTACACATACCAATCCTTCATCGGTGTGAAACAAGGAAACAAGTTTGATAAAGAGGAAGCCAGTCTCTGTGAATTAGTTATCTAAAGCTACATATGAAATCACCCCTAAAAGTAGCAGCTTAAAAAACATAAATATCTGTTATATCACAGTTTCTGTGGGGCAGGGATCTGGGACCACCTTAGCTGGGCCCTCCAGCTCAGAATCTTTCATGAGGCTTCAATGACTAGTCAGCCAGGACTAGAGTCATCTCAACTTCTATGGGAAATATTCACTTACAGGTAATAATATCTGCCTCTGAGTATCCACACATGGATGCCTCCAAAGGGCTGTCACAAGACAAGCACCTGACTTCCTCCAGTAGAAGCAATTTAAGAGGTGACTAGGGTGACTAATGTAGGAGGAAGCCACAGTCTTTATATAATCTAATTTCAGAAGAAAAGAAATCCCACAACTTTTGCCATATTATATTCATTAGAAGCATGTTGATATGTCCAGCTCACATTCAAGAAGAGGGAATTACACATTTTGAAATGCACAGCCTTTCAAGAATTATTTGCAGAGTACTTGTTATGTATATAACAGTGGGCCAGTTGAGAAAAAGGATGCTATTAAAATAAAAGAAGAAAGAAGAGGAGAAGGAAGAGGAAAAATAACTACAAAAGAGCATGAATAATAAAGAGAGAGAACTAAGTTCTCCTTAGAGTTAAAAATTTGTTTCATATTTAGATTTCCAAAAGCCAGTTTTAATCTTAGTGTCTGCCAACCACATTTTTCCACAAAAAAATAAGAGATACATTACAATATAAAAAATTCATCCATTTCATATTGATTATGAATAAGCCATCTATACAAAGTATATCACTCAGCATAATTCCCCAACCTCAATGACAAGAAATGTGTAAATATATATGGTAATTAGTTGAGAGAAGTGAGAAATTCTTTACACATATGAAAATATATTGAGCAAAATGTCCTAAAATGAGATGTGAAAGAAAAATGTTTTATTCTAAAGCTATAAAAATTATCTTAAAATTCATTTTGTTGAATGAAAAACAAATTTTAATCTATAATGTTGGGTGGGTTCATGTCCGGGTTTTCTATTCTGTTTCACTGATCTTTGACAAAGCAGGAAAGAATATCCAATGGGAAAAGGTTTCTTCAACAAATGGTGTTGGGAAAACTGTACAGCAACATGCAGAAGATTGAAACTGGACCACTTTTTCATATCAAACACAAAAATTAATTCAAAATTGGGGCACCTGGGTGCTCAGTCCATTAAGTGACTGACTTCAGCTCAGGGCATGATCTCAGGATTAGTGAGGTCTAGTGCCGTGTTGGGCTCTGTGCTGACAGCTCGGAGCCTGTAATCTGGAGCCTGCTTTGGATTCTGTGCCTCCCTCTCTCTCTCTGACCCTCACTCGCATGATCTCTGTCTTTCTCTGTCTCTTAAAAATGAATAAAAATATTTTTAAAAATTTTTAAAAACTTAAAATGGATGAAAGAGTTAAATGTAAGACATAAAACCACTAAAATCTAGAGGAGAAAGCAAACAGGATCCTCTTTGACATTGGCCTTAGCAACTTCTTTCTAGGTATGTCTGCTGAGGCAGGGGAAACAAGCAAAAATAAACTAAGGACTTAAGCAAATAAAAAGCTTTTGCACAGTAAAGAAAACAATCAGCAAAACTAAAAGGCAACTTACAAAATGAGACAAAATATTTGAAAATGACATATCTGATAAAGGGCTAGCATGTAAAATACATAAAGAACTTATAAAGCTCCAAACCCCCAAAATGAATAATCCAATTAAAAAATGAGAAGACATGAATAGATATTTCTTCAAAGAAGATGTGCAGATAGCCAAAAGATACATGAAAATGTGCTCAAAGGAAATACATTTCAAAACTATAATAAGATATCACCTCACATTTGTCAGAATGGGTAAAATCAACAACACAAACAACAGATACTGGCAAGGATGCAGAGAAAGGGGAACCCTCTTACATCATTGGTGAGAATGCAAACTGGTGTGGCCACTCTTGAAAACAGTATAAAAGGTCCTCAAAATGTAAAAATAGAACTACCCTAAGATCCAGAAATCACACTACTAGGTATTTTACACAAAGGTTATAAAAATATCGATTTGAAGGGATATACGCACCTTGATGTTTATAGCAGCATTACCAACAATAGCCAAATTACAGAAACAGCCCAAGTGTCCATTAATTGATGAACGGATAAAGAAGAGGAGGTGTGTGTGTACACACACACACACACACACACACACACACAGGAATATTACTCTGCCATAAAAAGAATAAAATCTTGCCATTTGCAACAACAGGGATGGACTACAGGGTAAACGGCTAAGCAAAAACAGTCAGCCAGAGAAAGAGAAATACTATATAACTTCACTCATGTGTGGAATATAAAAAACAAAACAAATGAGCATGTGGGGGAAAAAGAGAGAGAATGGCAAATCAAGAAATAGACTTTTAATGCTATAGAACAAACTGATGCTTAACAGAGGAAAAGTGGGGGGGGTGGGTTAAACAGTTGATGAGGATTAAGGAGTACACTTGTGATGAGCACTGGATACTGCATGTAAGTGTTGAATCACTATATTGTACACCTGATAATAATATTATACTCTATGTTAACATGAATTAAAAAAAAATTTTTTTTAAATGTTGGATGGAGTTCTCTTAGGTCTAAAATTTTGTTTTATGGTTAAGTTTTGCAATTTCCAGGATTGAACTGTTGTTTAATTAGAAACCACTGCAGGTGGTTTGAGAAACAAAATGAAGCCACAAAGAGTATTGTAATATTGTTGAAAAAAGAATATTTGATTTAAAGATAGAAAAGTATAGCAATAAGAAATCAAGAAATAAGTTTACTTTAAATACTATCTAATATATAGTAATTAATAAATATAATTTATAAACCATTTCCATATTTTATATCATTTTGCTTTTTAATGTTTCTCAATTACCAAAACTATGGTTTTGAGAAAGATAATGTTTAAAATTTTAGATAAATTCAATTACAAGTAGAGCCTATGTATTCTGCTTTTAATAGAAGATATAACAAAAATGCATGCTGTTATTGATACAGTACAGTATAAGGCCTGACAAAATCTTAAGTGAGAACTTTGCTTTAAAACAAAATTCACTTCAAGGCTCCTGGGTGGCTCAGTTAGTTAAGTGTTTGACTTCAGCTGAAGTCATGATCTCATGATTTGTGAGTTCAAGCCCCTCATCAGGCTCTGTGTTGACAGCTCAGAGCCTGAGCCTGCTTTGGATTCTGCATCTCCCTCTCTCCCTGCCCCTACACCACTAGCATTCTTTCTCTCTCTCTCTCAAAAGGAAATAAACATTTAAAAATTTAAAAAATAAATATACAAAATAAAATTTATTGGTAAGCTGACCAAAACTCTTTTTTAGTTCATCAGGTTGTAAATCCATTTACAACATTTTTTCCTTTAATTTTATTTATTTACTTTTGAGAGAGAGAGAGAAAGGGAAGGAGGAAGGGACAGAGAGAGAGTGGAAGAGAGAGAATCCCAAGCAGCCTCTGCAACATCAGCACAGAGTCCAATGTGGGGCTCAAACTCATGAACCACTGGATCATGACCCGAACAGAAATCAAGAGTTAGACAATTAACTAACTGAACCACCCAAATGCACCCATCTTTTTTTTTTAATGTTTTTATTTATTTTTGAGAGAGAGAGAGAGAGAGTGTGTGTGTGTGTGTGTGTGTGTGTGTGTGAACAGGTGAGAGGCAGAGAGAGGTGGGGACAGAGGATCTGAAGTGGGCCCAGCCCTGAGAGCAGTGAGCTCAATGTGGGGTTCAAACTCATAGACTGTGAGATCATGACCTGATGGAAGTTGAACTCTCAACCAACTGAGCAAACCAGGAGTCCTTAATCCATTTTACTATCTCATAGATAATAAATTTATTTTTCCCAGAACCCCAATAAACTAAATGCTTCTATGTTAAGTGTTTTGCTTCATATTTTTCTTTAATTAATGAGTATATACCTAAAAGGAGAACCATATTTCTGATAATATGCTTGCTTTTTCTAAGATGGAGCTCAATTATATGTTTCACAACTGAAAGATGTAAACACATAGGCATTAATTAATGGATTTTTCCTGTGAGTTGAGTGCATTACAAAAAAGAAAAGATGAGAAGACCCATGAGTTATTAGACAACATTTTGAGTAGACAAAATGTTTGACTGAATAGTGAGTGTGATTTATGAGGTACAGAAACATTTCCCCCAAAAGCACATACTTAATCAAACAATTACAATGCAGACAATTCTTCTTCAAGTTATGCATGCATTTCTAAATCTCTTTTTAAAATGCAAAGATGCTATGTAGACATAACTTCACAATATTAAGTCATTCTACCTATAGTTACTGACATGGTGGTAAATGTTTAAGAATTCGTTATCCTGAGAACAAAAATCACTGATAATTCCAACTTGTAAAACTTGTCAATTTCTGGACTGTGAATGTCCTCACCATGGTTTATTTCAAGATACTACAAGAGGTCACTGAATGTAGAGTTAGGAAGGAATGGTAAGTAGCTCACCATTATATAGCAGTTCCAACACAAAGATATACGTATATATCCTCAAGAATATAAATAGCAAAATGTAGTAAGATAATTGAGATTTTTGAATATTTGTTCTGCTTTCAATATAATTAATTGCCACCTTATAGTCTAGCTTTTGACAATGACTGTCGTCAAAAATCAGCTTGTAAAGTTCCTAAACAAATTAGTAATCCACCCATATGAGCAAGTATGGGCCAGTTCAAGCTCACTACTGACTGTAATTCATTTTGAGATGTTCATTCATAATAGGGGACATTGATAACAAGTCTGTGAAATCAGCAGAAATGGTCAAAAAGGGAGATTTATATGGTGATAACAATGAGGTTAGCAGAAATGAATTGTATTTTTGGAATATTTCATAGAGTTGCCCAACACAGCAACTTGGAACAGGCACTATTTACAGTGGTAATCTAAATAACCCATTCTTGTATAAATTTGATGTGGGCATTTTAATCCATCAATCCTTCAAGTAAAATGTATGGGAAATTTGCTATAGAAACACCATTAGTTCTCATATGTATCTCCATTTTCTAAATGTTCTTTATTACTAAACATTAACCACATCTTGACACACCCTTTTATCAATGGCCAAATCCAATTATTTATAAATTTATGCAAATTAACAATATTCCTAATATATATCTTTCTTTTTTTTTCCTTTTTTTCTAAGCTCAATAACAGGCTTATATTGTTTTAGGATGAATCCTTGCAAATATTTTTTTTGTTATAAATACAAATTTCTATTTTGAATGTAGATCTTAGAAAACTAAAGTGACAAAAAGACTTCTTGTTAATGGTTTAAAAAGATTTTTTAAGGTTTAATTATATTTGAGAGACAGAGATAAAGAGAAACAGAGTGCAAGCAGGGGAGGGACAGACAGAGAGGGAGATACAGAATCTGAAGCAGGCTCCAGGCTCTGAGCTGTCAGCACTGAGCCTGACACAAGGTTCAAACTCACAATGCTCATGAGGCATGAGATCGAGACCTGCCCTGAAGTCGGATACTTAATTGACTGAGCCACCCAAGAACCCCTTGTTAATGATTTTTTTAAATACATGATCATCATTCACAAATTCTCTTAATTTAAAATTTGGTAGAGCCAAATAAGACAATTATTAAAGTCTAATCATTCTGAACTTTGTGCTCAAGTGTACTATAGAGAAAATAATTGTGAAATGAAACTAATTTGGTTCCATTTCTTGATGTTTTGCTAATTTCTCCAAATTTTTATAACATGGGCCTTGTGACTGGAAAGGGTTCAAGAGGGCGACACAGGAAGATCCTGAACTCAATTTCTCCCATGAGCTGTACTCACAGCTCAGAGCCTAGAACCTGCTTCAGATTCTGTGTCTCTCTCTGCCCCTCACCCTCTCTGTGGGTCCCAAAAATAATTTAAAAATTTTTTTTTAAAAAACTACATATGGAAGTAAGTTCTTGAAAACTAGATGAACAGAGCCTCCAAAACCACAGATGAAAGGGAAGCAACACAAGTAGGAGAGGTAGACACGTGGTCTCACAAAACAAAGCAAAATAAAACAAAACAGGGATGCTGAGCCACAAATGGGAGGATATCAAAAAAGCAGAACTTTTCCTTGAGAATTGAGATGTCTGTGTTCCACATCAGGCAGGTCAACCCCTAGATCCTGCCCAGAAGAGACAAAATGCATGGCTTTGAAAACAATGGGGATTATATTAAAAGAGAGAGAGAGAGAGAGAGAACCGCTGAGAAAAGAGATCCTATTCCTAAAGGCTCACACAAAGATTCACTTGCCCTAGGACCCAGCACCAGCTTGAAAAGTGCATGGGCCATAAACAGGGGAGAACCATTTAACTAATCTTAAAGTGTCTGGCAGAGAAGCAGTTAAGATTCTTTAGTAATGGAGACCCTGGCAAGGGCCATTTCTGCAATCTCATTCTAACTTACAAGTGCCAGCACTGGTGGGTGCCATTTTGGAGCTCTCTATCTAACCCATTAGCGCTGCAGGTCATGCCTTCATAAGGGCCCAGATCTAACCTATACCAGAGATGTATGTCACAACTGAGTTGGGTGAGAGTCCTGCCCAACGCTCTTGCTGCCTGCAAGAGACTCACTTCAGAAGTAAAGACACATAGGCTGAAAGTGAAGGAATGGAGAAAGATTTCTCATGTAAATGTTAATAAAGAGAAAGCCAATATAGCTTTATTCATATCATACAAAAGAGACATGAGATGAATGAATGGATAAAATCAAAACATATCAGGTGACTGAATGGGTAAAAAAATAAGATGCATATATATACTTCCAAAAGATACTCATTCCAGACTTATAGACCCATAGGGACAGAAAGTAAAGGGAAGACAAAGATATTGCTTGCAAATAAAAGCAGAAATAAAAAGCTATGGTAGCAATATTTATATCAGACAAAAAAGCACTTTGAAACAAAGACTGTAAAAAGAGATAAAAAAAAAAGGGCATTACAGAATGATTAAGACTCAATCCAACAAGAATATATAACAATTGTAAATATCCATGTTCCCAACATAGAAGCATGTAAATACATAAAACACATTAACATACGAAAGGAGAAATTAATAGCAATACAATAAGAGTTGGCTACTTCAATGCCCCACTTACATCAATGAATAGATTATCCACATAGAAAAACAAATAGGAAATAGTGGGTTTGAACAACTTAGAACAGTTGGACATAAGAGATATACACAGAATATTCCATCCCAAAACAACAGAATACACATTCTTTTCAAGTGCACATGAATATTCTCTAGGACAGATCACATTATTAGGCCACAAAACTCTCAACAGATTAAAAAGACTTAAATCATGTCAAACATCTTTTCCAACCACAATGGTATCAAACTAGAAATTAATTACAAGGAAAAAAAACTGGAAAAACATAAACGCATGGAGGCTTAAATACATGCTACTAAACAACTAAGAGTTCAGTGAAGAAATCAGAGAGAAATTAAAAAACAAAACACTGAAATAAAGAGGATCATGAAAGTCTACCAGGAACAATTATATATCAACAAATTGGACAACGTAGAACAAATTGGACAACGTAGAACAAATTGGACAACATAGAATAAATGGATAAATTCCAGGAAACAGACAATTTTCTGATACTAAAACATAAAGAAATAGAAAATCTGAACAGATCAATTACTAGTAACAAAACTGAATCAAAAAGAAGGAAAACTACCACCATTTCCACTATATATAGGAAACCCTTAAAATCTCCACCAAAAAGCTTTTAGAATAATGAATTCAAGTAAATTTGCAAGATATAAACCAATGTACAGAAATCTGAGGCATATGTAGTAATAATAATCAGAAAGTGAAATTAAGAAATCAATATCATTTACAATTGTATTAAAAGTATATAATACCTAGGAATAAATTAAGCCAACGAGGTGAGAAAACTGTACACTGAAAACTAAAACACTGATAGAAAGATATTGAAGAAGACATAAATAAATGTGAAGATATACCATGTTTATGGATTGAAAGAATTGATATTACTGAAATGTCCATATTACCCAAAGCAATCTACAGACTCATTGCAATCCCTATAAAATTCCAATGGCATCATCAGGGAAATACAAGTCAAAACTTTAATGAGATATTATGACACCTGTCATAATGGCTAAAATCAACAACACAGAAAACAACAGATGTTGGTGATGATGCAGAGAAAGGAGAATCCTCTTACATTGTTGGTGAGAATGCAAACTGGTACAGCCATTATGGAAAAAATTATCAAGTCCTTCAAAAGTTAAAAATAGAACTATCTTAAGATCCAGCAATTGCACTACAGTTACTTACACAAAGGATATACAAATATTAATTTAAAGGGATACATGCACCCCAATGTTTATGGCAGCATTATCAACAATAGCAAAATTATAGAAAGAGTCCAACTGTCCATCAACTGATCAAATGATCAACAGAGAAAGAAGAGGAGGCATGTGTATACACACACACACACACACACACACTCGTGTATACACACACACAATGAAATATTACTCAGCCATAAAAAAAGAATGAAATCTTGACATTTGCACCAACATGAATAGAGCTATAGTGTTTTATGCTAAGTGAAATATACCAGTTGGAGAAAGACAAATACCATATGATTTCACTCATATGTGGAATTTAAGAAGCAAAACAGATGAGCCCAGGAAAGGCAAACTGTAAAAGAGAGCACTTGTTTTGATAAGCACTGGGTATTATATATAATTGGTGAATCACTGAATTCTACCGCATGCAATGAATATTATACTATATGTTAAATAAATGGAATTTAAATAAAAACTTGAAACAAGCAAATAAAAATTCAAAGGGCACTTTTCACAGAATTAGAACTAATAATTCTAAAATTTATACAGAAGACCTCAAATAGTCAAAACAATAGTGAGAAAAAAGAACAAAGTTGGAGGAATCACATCCTAAGATTTTAAATTATACTACAAAGGTATAGTAAGTAGTCACTACAGTATGGTACTGGCATAAAGTAGGTATACAGATCAATGAGATAGAATTGTAAGCCCACAAACAAACCCAGCACATAATTAATTTCTGACACGGCAGCCAAGAACATACAATGGAGAAAGGACATTTTGTTTCATAAATGGTGCTTATAAATTGGACAACCACATGTAAAAGATTGAAATTAGACTACTATTGTATACCATATACAAATATTAAGTCAAAATATATTAGAGACCTAAATGTAAAACTTGAAACAATAAAATTCTTAGAAAAACAAAGATGCTTTAACTCTTTGGCATTAGCCTTAACAATATGTTTCTGAATCTGATGTCAAAGACATGAGAAACAAAACCAAAAACAAACAAATGGGACCACATCAAACTAAAAATTTCTGCACAGCAAAGGGCACCATCACTAAAACAAAAAGCTGCCATAAAAATCAGCAGAGAATCTGAATACACATTTTTCCAAAGAAGATATATAGAGGGCCAACAGGCACCTGAAAAGATGTCCAACTTTACTAATTATCAGGGAAATGCAAATCAAGGCCATAATAACATATTATCTTCTACCCATTAGAATGGCTTTTATCAAAAATACAAGAAGTGACTTTGCTGTTGCCTATGCTAGGTGAAATAAGTCAGATGAGGAAAGACAGAGTACTATATGAACTCCCTCACTTGTAAGTGGAATCTATAAAAGAAAACAAAAATAAATAAACAAACAAAACAATCAGAAAGCAAACATAGTTGCAGAGAACAGACTGATGGTTACCAGAGGAGGAGGAGAATGAGAGATGGACAGAATGGATGAAGGAGGGTCAACTGTATGGTGACAAAAGTAATTGGATTTTTTTATGGTGATCATTTGGCAGTGTGTACAGATGGCAAATTATAATATTGTACAGCAAAATGTATAAAATATATACCAATTTTACCACAATACAACAAAAATGAGTTTAGTTATGCCAGTGTTTTAAATAATTTATATAGAATTTTAATTCAAATGTGCTATTAATATATTCAAATAAAGTTTAATCAATTAATTAATTTTCTGAAATGGAATTGTCTCATAAAGTATGTGATTGTCCTCAAATACGAAGGACTGGGTGGACTGAGAGCACAGCATACACCCACTAGGGGCTGTTAAGAATGCAGAGCTTAATTACAGTAATATATTCTTAGAAAAGTTTATAATAATTCATATCTTTAACTTAATCCATCCCCATAATATTCAGAGCTAAATAGTTCAGGACACCTAGGCACTGAATAAAAATGTTCCCTTCTAGAAAGTGATTTTGAAAGATTCAGTTACTTGTTTGCTATCAAAGCCATTGAATGTCTTGTTTCTGTTTTCTCTATTTAAGCCAAATTATTTTTTTTGCTTCATAATTATTTGAAACAGGTCATTTATTCATTGAGAATAATCTTATCTCTGATATTTTGTACTCTGGATACTTGAAAACCCAAATGAAACACTTCCAAGAATCCGTTCATGAGAGAGTCTAAATGTATCAGTGGATGCCCTACTCAGTATAAGTGTATTATTCATTTTGAGTATTTGTGATACTTATATTTTTGTACCTGTGCTCTTCATTTACTATGGTAATCAGTGTTTCTGTTTGTAAATCTGCATTTATGATATTTTACTTTATTTTATTTTTATTTTTTATCTTAATTTTTTAACGTTTATATATTTTAGAGAGAGGGGGTGGGGCAGAGAGAGAGGGAGACACAGAATTTGAAGCAGGCTCTAGGCTCTGAGCTGGCAGCACAGAGCCAATGAGGGGCTTGAACTCATAAACTGTGAGATCATGATCTGAGCCAAAGCTGGATGCTTAACCACCTGAGGCACCTAGGCACCCCTATTTTTTTTTTTTTTTAATTTTAAAGAGAGAGTGCGATTGCAGACAATGGCAGAGAGAGAGAGAAGGGGAATCCATCATGGTCAACTCAGAAATGGATGGCGTCTCAATCTTATGATTGAACTTTATTTTTATTTTTTTAATTTTTTAAAATCCTTACCCTCATGAGGTGACTTGTACATATAACTCTGTAGTGGAAATTCTCTACTTAGAAGCTAAACATGCATCCGTAGTTCAGCAAATCCAAAACTGAGTTCAGCTTTTCACCTAACCTGATCCAATATTTTTATTTCATACTTTGCTGAGAACTTTGTTAAAATATATTCATATTTGGCTCCAATACCCTATCCTATGTCTGTAAGAAAGACAACTGTGCATTCATACCAGTACGAAGTAGTGTGCATTTCCATTGTTATATTTGTACCAGAATTCTAATTACCTGTCGCCACTGAACTGTCCTTCTCATATCATTTAATTCTGATCTCAATCATTTTCCTCAGAGCTGTTCTAATCCTCTGTCCTCCAAATATCCTGATATTGGAAAACAGTTCATTTCTTTAATTTGCTCCAAATTCCAACTGGATATATATATGTAAGTTTTTAAAGATCTTAATTGTCGATTTAAAGAAGAGAGTATAGTTGGTCCTACTATTTAGATTGTCAGCCACTTGTATTTTAGGGAATCTAATTTTCTAAAAGTCTCAAAAGTCTCCAGCTTCATTCTAGTCAACATTTCTTAAGCTGATTTTATTAATCAGACACTATTTTAAATGAATGTCTTGCTCATATCATTTCCTTAATTCTTGCAGTAATTAAGCACTTTCACTATCTTCATTATACTGATAAGAAAGCTGAGAGTTTTATCAAAGCTATAGCAGCAGTAAAGGGAGAAGGTGGGCTTTACACCCAGGCAGTCTGGCTCTTCAAACTTCTCTTAGTCATTCGAGTGGGTTTTTTGTTTGTTTGGGTTTTTGTTTGGCTAATATCAAGCTGCTCAGCATCGTGACTGGATTCCTTCATCAGCAAAAAAAGAGGACAATAAAAGCTTCCTCACAGGATTTTTGAGACAATGAAATGGAATGATACTCATAAATGTGTCCAGTCTTACAGCACAATGTCAGTTGCAATATTTATTATTAATGGTAGTTGTAGTATTTATTATTACTGATAGTTGTAGTATGAAGTCATTCTAAAGAAATAACCTGAGATACAAAGATTTGTATATAATGAAATTAAAGAAAGTTTTATTATTACAGTGAAAATGAGAATCAGCCTAAATATACCCTAAGAAAATGTCTATAAATAAGTTATGGTACATCAAGGGAACATTATGCAGTCAGTAATATTATCTTTCAAAAATATTTAGTTCCTTGGAATGTTTATAATGAAGAAAGTGGAAAAAAGAATAAAAATAGAATGGAAGCAATCATATGCCAACACAATCAAATATATGACTTTAAGGAACTGTTAAGTGTTACTTCTGATTATTTTTGGCCTATGGAATTATGAGTTTATTTCTTTTTTTGTACCTTTTGCATTTTTCAAGTTCTCTACAATGGATACATATCAATTTTATGTTAAAATAAGCCATATTTATCTAGACATTAATTTAAATTTTGATATCTGCACATTAGCAGAGGAGTGACATTTTATATCCAGATATGGCTTTATAAATTTTAAGTTATTATGTATTATAAAATTATTATTCTACATTTAAAAATCTATTTATTTGTTAATAATGCTATTAAGTTTTTATAAAACTATGCTCATCATATAGACAAATTATAGCATTGCATGAAAATTTCCTTTAGCAATTTTCATTAAGTAGAACTTTCTTTTATTTTTTAAGTATATTTATTTATTTTGAGAGAGAGAGACAGAGACAGAGAGCATGGTAGGGGAGGGGCATAGAGAAGGGAGAGAGAGAATCCCAAGCAGGATCCATATTCAGAGCAGAGTCAGAGGTGGGGCTCAATCCCAGAAAACATGAGATCATGACCTGAGCCAAAATCTAGAGTCAGATGCTTAACCAACTTAGCCACCCAGGAGACCCTTAAGTAGATCATTCTGCTTTATTATCTGCTCTAAGCATTGCTACACTTTTTTCTGACAGAAATATTGTAAAGCTCAATTAATAATTTTGAAGTATATAATCTCTCTCAAATGCATGCAAGACTTCTAAGAATTATAATCAACACATGAATCCAAATAAAGTATTAACATAAGTAAACATCTTAAATAATTATGTCCTTGTCTATATTACATGACAAGATTGTGAATTCTGTCATTTAGCAATGCTTCCTCTGTTCAAGCTGATGAAATAGCTCTCCTGTCCCTTGGCGCTAGCTGGGAGCCGGGGAAGGCACCTCAGTTTCTCCACTTGGCCTCTCGTCCACCAGTAGGACAGCGAGCTTCTTCACAGCATGGTGACTCAGGGCTTCAAAACAATGGAGATGATCAAGCCCTCCGAGGAGGCTTAAACCCTAACCTCAGAAATCAAATTGTATCATTCTGCCAAAACGCAGTTACAAGGTCTGCCCAGGAGTTGAAGAACTGACTNTAGATAACCCATATCTTCTTGATCCATTCGTCTGTTGATGGACACTTAGGCTCGCAAAGTCATATTTCAAATGAGCAGGAGAGAAATTATTATGGCTGTCTTAGAAAATATTTTCTCATTGTATCTGTATTTCCTAAGCAGTCTATGGGGGGTTGGAGACCAACCCAGAGAAAAAAGGTGGAACACTACATTTTCATGGTGTTTTGTGAGATCTCTATATGTTGCATATCGGGTTTTTTTGGCATCTACCATTCACAGTGAGAAGGGAACTCTGGAAACAATAAATAATAAGCTTTGATACAGGAAGGGTTCAGGTATGATTTCTCCCATGCATCTTCTTATGAAAAAAAGTCAAGTAGCTGAGTTTTTCTATTATTCAGGAGGCAAAGTATATGCACATTAAAAATGTGAAAGTAGAACAATGAATATTTACTAAGATACTATATTTAATATTAATATACTATATTTAATATTAATAAAAACTATTATAAAAGATTTTTTAAAATTTAACTTCATGTTCTTTGCCCTCAGGAAGGTTCCTTTCTGGTTGACAAACACAGCATGTACATTTAAGTTATAAAACAATTCATTACAAAATAGATACAAAATACAGTTTACAAAAATTGTGGTTTGGGTAATGTCAATCACTGAGAGTTAAAGTACTGTTTTTTTTCTTTTTGTGGACCAAGTGGAACTTGAATGTAAAAGGTAATTTAGAGTTGAATGGTTTGTAAAGAACATGACATAAATTTCATATGAGAATAGCCAGAGTTGGGCCAACTGGGTGGTTCAGTCAGTTGAACATCCAACTCTCGGATTCGGCTCAGGTCATGAACTCATGTTTCGTGAATTCAAGCCCCACATTGGGCTCTGAGCTGACAGAACGGAGCCTGCTTGGTTTTTTCTCTCCCTCTCTCTCTCTGCCCCTCCCCTGCTGTGCTGTCTCTGTGTCTCTCATATAAGTAAATAAACTTTAAAAATTATAAAAAAGAATAGCCAGAGTTATGTAAGATAAAGAGGATTATTTTAAAAAATAAAATTATATTTGAGTAGATACATTAGACCACATTAACAATTCTGAATTGACACTATAATAACAATTGATAAAATAGTCCCGCTCTTTACCTGGTTGTTCAGTCTAGAAAGGTAGTACCTATCCCTAATTCATATCTTTCAACCACCACCCTCCCACATGTATCTAAGAGCAATAACTAACACTTAACTGAAAAATTTCTACCATCCTTTTCATATCATTAAATGTCCTTGTCTAATAATGGAAACAACAGTACATTTGTTGTAAGCATAAATGAATGGTTATACATAAGGCCCTTAGAATATGATCTGGCTGAATGGATCAAGAAGATGTGGTTTATCTATACAATGGAATACTACATGGCAATGAGAAAGAATGAAATCTGGTCATTTGTAGCAATGTGGATGGAACTCGAGGGTGTTATGCTAAGTGAAATCAATCAGGCAGAGAAGGACAGATACCATATGTTTTCACTCATAAGAGGAACTGGAGAAACTTAACAGAGGACCATGGTTAGAGGGGAAGGGGGAAAAATAGTTGGGGACAGGGAGGGAGGCAAACTGTAGGAGACTCTTAAATGGTCATTATAAACTGAGGGTTGATGAGGGGTAGAGGAGAGGGGAAAATGGGTAATGGGCATGGAGGAGGGCACTTGTTGGGATGAGCACTGGATGTTATATGGAAACCAACTTGATAATAAATTATAAAAGAAAAAAAGAAAAAATATTTGAAAAGAATATGATCTGGCATTTGGTAATAGTTAAATAAATGTTAACTATTGTTGTTAATATTTATATTATTATTACCATTATTCTTCTGTATCAAATTCATCCACTTACCTCCATCTTTATAGCAACTATCTTATTCTAAAATACTATCTTTTTTCCTAATTGGTTTATAATGGCCCCTTCTCTCAGATTCCACTTTTGACTCTTAACATACATTTTCCGAAAATCAGTGAGATAGATTTTCATGTTAGTATAATAGACTTTGTGTCAATTATAAAAAGCCATACTTTATGTGTATGATTGTCTTATATATAACGTATATTTGAGCTTTGGCTTTTTTCTTAAGATTTCCAACTCATCCTTATTTTCCAGAATTTTTTGTCTATGTGTGTGGTGCTCAGACCCTAAGGTGACCCCAATGACTCCTGGGCTCCTGATGTTCATATTGTTGTGAATGCTTATGCCTATATATCTGAGGAGGATCTCTGACTTGCTTCTAAACAAAAGAATATGGCAAAGATGACGAAACAGCACTCTCTTGATGAATTTTGATTGGGTTACACTCTATGGCAATGGTAACAGGATGCCATGCCTATGATCCTATCATGTTAGAAAAGCCTCCATATTAGCAAACTAGGGTTGGAGAGTCTCCTGTCATGTTTCATGCAGGAAGGGTAAGTGGCCATGTTGAGGGAGTCCATAGGAAGCAATTGCAAATTGTCTTTATGAGCTGCAGGCAGCCGGTAACTGGCTGCAAAGATTTGGGGCTCATTTCCACAGCCACATAAAATGAATTCTGCCAGCAACCTAAATGAGCTTCACTGTGGGTTATTCCCCAGTCAAGCTATCAGTAGAAAGTGTAGCCTGGCTGTCATATTGATTGCAGTCTTCTAACACCCTTAACAGAGGACCCAGTTAGACCAGGCTGGCACTCCTGACCCATAGAAATTGTGAGATAATTAATGCCTGTTTTCTAAGCTGATAAGGCTGTGGTGCTGTGTGTGTGCATCAGTCTAAACCCACAACCGACTTGACTTTAGTACTTTATTTTGCTTATGATCTATCTTGCTTGTCCTTTAAGAAGGAACAAGAACCAATGCTGACTATATAATCTCTAAATATATTAGGAATTCAGATATTATCTGTTTAATTTCCTCTTATTCCATTTTATTACAATCCACAATCCCTCCTAAGCTACATAACAGAAATTATACTTCAACGGAAGCACACATTTTTATCTACTTGTTTTTAACCTTTCACTATGCTGACTATAATTAGTCATGTCATGCAAATTGATAATGTCATGAGAAAAAATGCACTATATTATTTTCTGTATCGTATCACATCCAGAAGCAGGTGGAGTTTGTCTCTATGGGCCCCAAATATTTAATTCAATCTTCATATTAATTAGCAGACTGCGATGTTTATAATTGGGAAATTGAATACAAAACCTAGAACAGAACACATAGAATGACGACATGCATATATAAGTGACTTCTGGATTTGTAATGAATTTGCATTAGAATACTACTTAAAATCTTTAAAAATTTTGACAACAAACCCTTTTTATAACCCCATTAAAAGCTCATGACTTGTCTTAAGTAATGCAAATCCTAAGAATTCTAAGTTTTTTAGATGTTCTGTAAGAATAAACATATATAATTTTTTTAATGTTCCACAAGAGGAATGAATAAATACAAAAATAAAATTATACTTGGTATCATATCAAAAGGTTTTTGCTTTTTTGTCCTCATATTAAATGTTGTTGAATACCTTTAGATTTCTCACCTCTCAGAAACTGATTGCTCACTCCTATTTTTTGCTGACAAAATAGTTATCTCAAAATACAGTACCCTTCAGTATCTAGAAAGACCACATCATCATTGCAGTTCTTATAAAGGGAGAGTCCATTACTTTAGTAAAGGATAACTGCATTTGTCCATTTGAGCAATCTCCTGTGGTGATCGTCCGTGAATCCTGTCCAGTATCCCAATTCCCATTCTGTCGTGGCATAATAAAGGATTAAATATTGGAAACTTCATTTCTTTCCATTTTTTTTAATTACAAGGGCATAAGAAGACCTTAAAAATAGATCATAGGTATCTAAATAGCCTGTGGCAGTTAACTTTTTACTTAAATAAAGCTTGTTAAAAAGTAGTTCCAATTTTTAAAATTTTTACTGCATTTCATATTCTGGTCATTCCTATATGTCCTTGTAGAAACATTAAGTAATACTTGCATAACTATAGATCTTCTGAAGGTAATTGATATGAAGAGTCATCATGAATAGTATTCCCACCCCTTCCATATAAAGCCAACTAAAGATTCCAAGGCCTATCTGAAAGTTTAGGAGCAGCCACGTGAATGAATATCAAGATGAGCAAACTTATCACATGTTACTACCTACCACTCTCAAAATTCTCACAGAAGGATTTGAGAAGTATCTTTCATAAATGACCATTTCATAAAAACCTGAGATGGAAGGCAATTAATATATTAAATGTTATTAAAGTTACAGCATCCACATCAGATTTGGGGCACAGCTCACCTAACAGTTTTCATTTCCTTTTTTCATGAGGAAGATTTTGGGAACTGGAACATTTGGTCATAAAAGTTAGCACTCATATTTTCAACTATAAATCTTAAGCTTAATAAAAGGTCATTCCTTATGTTAATTATTTGAATTCACCAATAATAGCTTTAGCTAGGCAGAGAAGTTTAAAGTAACAATTTAATTTTTATATTATGCTAGTCTCTGGATTCAGTTGTATTAACTCCTAAAATCTCAAATCATGCTATTGAAATAGTCCTAAAATACAGGATCTATAAGTAAATATAAATTAGGCAAGGATTTTGTGTAAATGATGCAAGTATAAAACGGAGGGTTTCAAATTGCAGCTTTTCAAAATCTATTATTCTGAAAGTAAGATATGAATGAGTAGAAACAGAAAGGGATGAACTGTAATACCAAACAGTTGATTTAAATGTGATTCTGGAATGTACATTTTCCCCATAAAACATAGAATTAATTTTACAAATCAGAATTAGTGAAATATAAAAGTTATGTATTCTACACATATACATTTTCCATGTTAAATAAGGTAAGACATAAAATATTTATAATAAAATTACACTTAGGAAGATTGAGTATGATTGAAGTATACAAAACAACTACAAAAAGATATTAACTGTGAATAGTGCCAGTTTTTTTAATGTTAGACCAGTGCTGTTAAACAGGGCCTCTTGCACCAGAGAGCTTAGCTTTTGGGGTTTAATTCTCTGTAGTAGTCATCTTGAAGTTCTTAATTTTATTTTTAAATTCCCACTCCTGGTGGGGATCTAGGAGCAGTCTTGGGTAGGAACAGGATTCCCCAGCCACATGGACTCTACTATAGGGCAAGGTGACAGCTATCTTATCTCTGGGCTACAAGACCTATGTTGTGTTTAGCAGGCAAGTCCGCAGGTGCCTCTTGCTCAGTAATGATCCAGGNTTTATCCAGGCATGCCACAACATGGCATATGCCTCTTGTAAAGACCCCACATTTTAATTTTTCACTGACCCTGCAAATTATGCAGAGATAATTATAAATGAGTATAAATGCCATTAAGCAGTTTGGATAGGAAAGAAAATTTTTTCTGCTACCATTATTATTTATTATTTATTTATTTTGGCTCAGAGAGGTTTTTACCAACTTGATTATTTTAAATTTCAAACTCAATGATGTTAGTCATCATTGGATTATTAGCTTGTCTCACACATTCCTCCCCCCAAACAAAACACATATGTCTTTCCCCTAAGCCCCTTCTCAGTAATTTCTATTCAATCTAGTATCTACAGTCAAGCCTTCAATCCAGAGTACATCATACACTTTATTGCCTATAATTTATCTCACATAGGTATTCTCAGGTTAATTTTTTTTAAATTTTACCCTAATTTCATTCTGCCATTTATCTCCTGTATTATCTTCATTCATTATTCAGGTTTTGACATAAATATCTTTTTTTCCCTTAGTAATCATTATGTGTTACCCAATGTTATGGCCCTTTCTCTCTTATAAATGTTTGCTTATATCTATGATAACCATGCACCAAACTATTAAATCCTCAGATTCTCCTATCTTTTATCTCATAATGTTTACTGTTATATTTTTAATCACTGGGAAAATTTCTTGTCCCACTATGTATGTTGAATATTATGTGGTAGAAACTCTTTTGTACTCAATAATATTTTTTTTTANGGCAGTCAGCACAGAGCCCGACGCGGGGCCCGAACCCACGAACCGAGATCATGACCTAAGCGAAAGTCGGACGCTTAACCGACTAAGCCACCCAGGCGCCCCTGTACTCAATAATATTTTTATACCTACTCAAAAATGGCAGGTAAACTCAACATTTCAATACACATTTCTTAATACATATTTTACAAAAGTACTCAAGAGTGCATATCCTGGAATCAAAATGCCTGAGTTTAAAATGACCTTTGTGTCTTAAACTGTGTGATGTCAGGCAATTGGCTAGTCTCTGCATGTTTCTTTCATAATCTACAAAATGAAGTTTAAACAGATTATGTATCCCATGAGTTTGTTGTGGGCATTAAATGAGATTATGTGCATGAAGTCCTTAGAACTGCATCTCAGTTGTTAGATATTATGATTATACTATCTGTGAAATAATAACCTGGGCATCAAAAATGAAAAAGATAGGGGCGCCTGGGTGGCTCAGTCACTTAAGTGTCTGACTTCAGCTCAGGTCATGATCTCACAGTCCATGGGTTCCAGCCCCGCATGGGGCTCTGTGCTGACAGCTAGCTCAGAGCCTGGAGCCTGCTTCAGATTCTGTGTCCCCCTCTCTCTCTGACCCTTCCCTGCTCATGCTGTCTCTCTCTCTCTCAGAAATAAATAAAACATTAAACTTTTTTTAAAAAATGAAAAAGATTTAAAAAAATACAACCCTATATACCTACATTTTTGGAACTCACAATAAATGACGGATATAGACCCAACTGTGATTCTGAAATAAGGGAAATTGTAATGTTATAGAAGAAGTAAAATTACACAGTATAAAAGGGAGTTTAAATTAAATAAGAGTGGTTTTGAAACACTTTTTGGAATGAAGATAATTTGAATATTTCCTTTAAAAAAAGCAGAATATGAGAATCCTCCCATTCCGAACTGCTAGAGAAATTGTCTGAATCAAGAGTACTCACAAGGACCATGGATTTACTAAAAACACTAATAGGACAGGTCTCCTAATGTTACTAGAAAAATAGAAAATCATGAGCAACAGGCAAGAGCATGTTCTCTCAGCACCACACCTTTGTGGAGGAACTAGGCATCTATCCATGGACCACAGTCCAAATGTCCTTCAGATACTCTGAAGAAGGTATATGTCCTGATCCCCGTTATGTGTGTCTTCATCAATATCATTCATTTACTCATTTATTATATTAGAATGTTTTCATCTCTTCCCCAAAATTTGCTCATATACATCGTGTACATAGTGTCGTTTCTTTCAGAAGTAGAATTGTTGTATCCCTGTTTTTTCAGCAACTCTTCTCCCCACCCATAACTGTTTATTTTTATCTCTGCAAGCATAAGTTATAACAACAGAAAATCTCATACCAGAAAAAAATTCTATATGTTCTTTTGAATAAAAACTCCACTGTATACATCCTTCACTGTTAGAATTGCATATGTATATAGTTATTGTGTACATATATGTGAAATATGCACTGCAGATTAAAGCAAGAGGTATTCTTTTACTGAACTGATAATAATAGGATTTTATTTCTAAAATGTTATCTTTCAGGTGCCTGGGTGGCTCAGTTGGTTAAGCGGTCAACTCTTGATTTCCACCTCTGTCATGATCTCATAGTTCATGAGTTCGAGCCCTGCATCAGGCCCCATGCTGGTGGTGTGGAGCCTACTTGGAATTCTCTGGCTCTCCTCTGCTTTCTTTTCTCTCTCTAGAAATAATAAACTTTAATAAAGAATAAAAAACTAAATAAATTGCATCTTTGAGCTTTCAAATATTAAAATACAATACACAAATCTTTACCACTCCAGCCTCCTTGCCTGTACAGGAAACAATCAAGTAGTGATAGCATTTATAATAAATGGACACATCAGGCGTTAAACTGTATATATTTATTTTTAGAACTACATATGTGTACATGTAAATGTAAATATTATATGTAATTATATGATATATATTAATTTCTAATCTTTTAATGTATTGTATTCCTAATTTGATAGGCTAAATGACCATCTATTCCATAAACTCATTTTTCTATTCAAAGTGTGTCCATATGATAATAACCATAAAAAATAAAGAGAAAAGTTTGTTTAATGAAATATTTAAAAAAATAAACAAACTACCAAAAATAAAATAAACTGCCAATAGAGTATAGTTTTTTCATAGAAGTTTATAACTAGAAGGGACCTGTAGAGAGATATAATTTAAATTAACCTTATGTAATAAGAAAACACCTAAAGCGGGGCGCCTGGGTGGCTTAGTCGGTTAAGCGTCCGGCTTTTGCTTGGGTCATGATCTCGCGGTTCGTGGGTTCGAGCCTCGCGTCGGGCTCTGTGCTGACTGCCAGCTCGGAGCCTGGAGCCTGTTTCAGTCTGTGACTCCCTGTCTCTCTTACCCTCCCCTGCTTACGCTCTCTCTCTCTCTCTCTCCTAGAAATAAATAAAACAGAAAGAAAGAAAGAAAGAAAGAAAGAAAGAAAGAAAGAAAGAAAGAAAGAAAGAAAGAAAAAGACAGAAAGAGAAAACACCTAAAGCTGGAAAAAAATTTTAAAACTGGTAAGAAAAGTAAAAAAGTCTGAAACTGGTAAGAAAAGTAAAAAGTCTGAGGCACCTGGGTGGCTCAGTCAATTAAGCATCCAACTTCAGCTCAAGTCATGATATCACGGTCCATGGGTTTGAGTCCCACGTCTGGCTCTGCTGACAGCTCAGGGCCTGGAACCTGCTTCGAAATCTGTGTCTCTTCTCTCTGCCCCTCCCGTTTGTCTCTGTCTGTCTCTCGCTCTCAATGAATAAACATTAAAAAGATTTTTAAAAAGAGAGAAAAAAGTAAAACTCTACTGCAAAAAGGTAAGATTAGAAAGATAAAGGAGGTAATTAAGAGAAGAAAATGCAGGTGACCAATAAATGTGTATCAATGCTTAATCCTTATGTCACGCAAGATCTTCTTCAGTAATTATTCAAAGTCCCTACTTGTAGTATATAACAATAAACTCTGTACTACTAGCTTTTACTTAGAATTTATTTATTTATTTAGTTTTAAATGTTTATGCAGTTTTGAGAAAGATAGGGAGAGAGTGAGCATGAGTGGGGGAAGGAGCACAGAGAGGGTTACAGAAGATCTGAAGTTTTAAAAGGAATATTAAACATGTTTTGGTAATATGTGTTTGTAATATTTGAAGCACTTATATTTTCTAAAGGAGAAAAATTTCGAATATCTAAACATTTCTCCATATTTTTTCCTTCTATGGATTCGTTCTTATATAAGTAATCTATATACTACCCAGATATACATACTGAGCTATACAGTTCTATAAAAGATGAGTCAAAGAGTGTCTAGTAAAAGACTAATAAAGATAAGATGACAGATATTTCATTTTATACACAAAATCAGTATAAGTGGTTGACAAAGAATTGGCGTTAAAATATTTTACTTTCTGAAGTGCAATCAAAATTAAGGAAGAATTTCAGAACAATCTTTAGCCTAGAGGAATATTCATAAATAAAAGAATTATTGCCATAGCACACTCACTGGAATTTGGTAATGGCAGTTGAAATTACACTGAGAGCATATTTAAAGGAGAATATGATTTTTCCTTAATGTATATATCTAGCTAGTAAGTAGTTCATTCAAGTCAGTCATCATAATCATTTAAAGTAAGATCTACCATATAAATTCAGAGAAATGGAAAATACATAGGGATAGAGAATAGGTCTAGCTAATGAAAAAAGAAAAAATGACAAATATGGTACAAATGATTAAATGAGGCACCTTTGGATTATTTAATGAAGTTTTCTAGGATTAGGTTATGGCTCACTTCAGATGAAACCAAGTTAACTCCATTTTAAAATTATCAGTACACAATGACAGAAATTCTGGGATGTGGGATACAGAAATATCATATGTAACAAATTTTACTAATTTCCCCACTTTAAAACATAAACAAAAATTTCCGAATAGGAGAAATAAAAAATGTCCAAATGCCAAACTCTTCTTAAATAAGACAAAATACACATCATTTTCAGAAGAATTTTAATTTTTCTTAAATAGCTGGACCTAAAATTAAAGCAAGCAGAAGAGCAAACCCATTCCTACTTCAGGAAAAATTCCTCATGATTCTTAAGAATAAAATATATTTACAACTTAACAATAATTATATATTATTGCCCTGATTATTATTTTTTTCCACAATAGAAATAAGTAATAGACATCGTTATTGGTGTTAGGTGATAGCTCATTGTCATTTTGATTTGTATTCCCTTATATTAATGTTTCTGAGTACCCTCAACAGCACCTGTTAGTCATCTGCTTACCTTCTTTTGTAAAATGTTTATTTAAATCCTTTGTGTTTTATTTAATCAGATTATTTGTTCTTTGCTATTGAGTTAGAATTCCTTATGTATTTTGGATATCAATCCTATTTGCTAACATAAAGGGAAAACCATCCACCTAAAAATTACTGATGTTATTTCTATATGTTACATATTTATACATATTTATATCATATATGCATATATAATATATGATATATTTTGAACATTTCAGTGAATCTATATATATACATATGTTTACACTTGAATTCCTGTCAGGGAACCCTGGGCTCTGAAGGGTTGGGGGACCTCGTTTCCAAAGGGAGTGGAAACTTGGCAGAATCAACAAGGGTCCTACTCAATTATAAACTATGTAAGCTAGGCTACCACTTGGACACGCAGACCCCTAGTGTCTAGGGACAAGCAGTTTAGAGGATTCATCATATGGGCAGAAGAAATTAAATCTGAAAAGGAGAAGATAGAGTTGTTATTACACATTGGGGGCAAGAGGAATATGTTAGGAACTCAAGTTATCTACCTGGGTGTCTTCTCGTAATTCCTTACCCAGTTGGGACTATGAATGAACAAATGCAACAACTAAAACCTATGAAGAATAGAGCTACAGGGGGTACAGACTCCTCAAGGATGAGGACCTGGGTTAAACTATCAAGTATTCCACCAAGACCAGCAGAATTGCTAGGTGAGACAAGGAGTATTCAGAGTGTACATGAGAGAGGGGAGACTTTGGATACCAATTGTGACCAAAAACCTCTTCCAACACCCTTTCCTTTCAAATTTGTTAAATCTGAATGACAGGTTTTCAAAGCTTCTGCCTGCATATCCTTAGATCTTTGTTAAGAGTTATCCCAAACAAAAGGCTTGTGCTGTTAATAATGGCTCAACTTCTGCTTCACAAGGAATAAGCAGACACATTGGTCTTTGGTATCAAAATACTAAGATCTGGTAGTATTGCCTTTTAATATATAATCATGTGATAAACAGTATCATAACACATTGTTAAATTATTTAATTTTTTAATGTTTATTTTTGAGAGAGAGAGAGGGAAAGAGGGAGAGACAGAGAGAGAGAGACAGAACATGAGTGGGGGAGGGGAAGGGAGGGGAGGGAGAGAGAGAGAGAGAGAGAGAGAGAGAGAGGGAGAGGGAGACACAGAATCTGCAGCAGGCTCCAGGTTCTGAGCTGTCAGCACAGAGCCTGATGTGGGGCTTGAGCTCATGAACTTCAAGATCATGAGCTGTGCTGAAGATGGACGCATACCAACTGAGCCACCTGGGCACCCCAGATCTTAGAAACAGTTAAATCCGATACCAAATTTTTGAGATCAAGAAAGAGAAATGCAAAAATCATTTCAATTATGTATCAGTTTCATCAGCGTCATCTCAATAAATCATAAGACAGTTATGGGAATTAAATTCCAAAGTCAAATAAAGGTCAATAGGAATGTGGAACTTCGTGAATTCCTGATTATCCTGACAACTTAATTATTTTATTTTTTATTCTTTTTGAGAGAGAGAGCATGTATGAGAGATGTGGGACTCTATCTCATGACCCTGGGGTCATGAACTGAGTCAAATCAGGAATTGGACGCTCAACCAACCAGGTGTCCCCTGACAACTTAACTTTAAAGCATAGGACCAAATATATGCCAAGCAGTTAGTTAATTTTAGTTAATTTAGTCACGTTAGCTTTAAAATTAAAACGATCTTTAATTTATCAGTGTGCTGCCAAACTATATTGTCATTTAAAATAATCATGAGAAGGAAGGTGACACAAGTTGAACAATTTTATTATGCCCCAGATTACTTTGCAGGCAGTCTCCTTGAACTTTTTCTTCTGTTATTGCTAATCAGATAATTCATTATTGAAATAGGACTCTGAAAAGTTTGCAAGTAATACATTTCAATATTTTTTCTGTGCCAAAATCTATTAATTCATTTAATTGGTAGTTAGAGGCATTGATTTTGTGGTGACAATTTACATTAAAAGCAAAGCACTTTTCAGTAATCAGTAATTAGGGACACTGAACTACTCTAGTCAATGATTCATTACTCAAATACTGTAAGGCAACATAGAATGGGATAATTAATAATTATGAATTCAAATAACATTTTTCTAGATTGACATGGAACATAAAGCTTTACATTGAACTAACCGTGACAACTCTATTTTCAAATATTATATGTACAATAAAATATTACAAATTAAATAATAAATACTTTATGAAGTTCATTTAGAAATATAAAAAGGAATTGCATGAGCTATTATTGTCAGATCATACAATATTTTGCAAAAGAGTTTTGTCCAAAGTCACAAACCAAAGCTGTCATACACATTTTCTATATTTCCCCAGAAAGATCTTAAACTGAACACCACCTTCTATCTAATTAGGCTTCAGGGTTTGAAATATGTCACAGTACCCAGGAGAAATCCTAAGATAAATATGTCCAAACTAATGATGTAAACTTCATATGTAGACATGATACTTATCAGAATTTGAATGGAAGGAGATTTTAATACTGCTTTTTAAAAGCATATTCTTGAAGCATTAACACTTAGCTTCTAGTGATAGTTGCTATGTGAAGTCTGTTAGTATATATTTAATCTTTTTAAAGTTCCATGTTTACTTTTTAAAATATAAGGCAAAACTTAAATTTTTTTNCCCACGAACCGCGAGATCATGACCTAAGCGAAAGTCGGCCGCTTAACCAACTAAGCCACCCAGGTGCCCCTATATTTAATCTTTTTAAAGTTCCATATTTACTTTTTAAAATATAAGGCAAAACTTAAATTTTTTAAAAAATTTATTTGTTTATTTTTGAGAGAGTGTGAAAGAGAGCATACAAATGAGGGAGGGACAGAGAGAGAGGGAAGATATAGAATCCAAAGAAGGCTCCAGGCTCTGAGCTATTGGCTCAAACCCATGAACCATGAAATCATGACCTGAGCTGAAGTTAACAGACTTTGTCACCCAGGTGCCCTTAAAAGCTAAATTTTAAAGTATGGCAGAATGTGATAAGCACCACTAAAAATGAAACAGGAAATCAGGTTAAAAGGGATAGAGATGGAGATTCCATTTTCAAGAAGATGACTGGATGAACTCCATTAAGAAAATAAAACTTGAAAATAATGAAGGGGTAATTCTTGTAAGTATCTGGAGAAAGAGAGAAATGAGCCAAGGAAATAACCAGTGTGAGGGTCCTTAGTATCATGGACTGAGAAATGAAAAGGAAGACTGTCAGGTTGTAGCAGAGTGGGTGATAATTGTCACGCCAGAAAAGTTAGGAAAAGACAGCAAAGTCTGAGGATGAGGAGGTGAGTTGAAGTATGTGTGTCACATAAGTCCGTGGGAGCTTTTGCAACAAGTACAAAGGTACATTTTGCTGGATTTTGAATAGGAGAATAGTATAATCTGACTTAGACTTTCAAAAAATTGTTCTAGACTGTAAAATGACAAGGATCTAAGCAGAGAAAGGAGACTATTGTGTCCATCTGAGAAAGAGATAATAGTGAGGGGTGCCTGGGTGGCTCTGTTGTTTGAGTGTCCAACTTCAGCTCAGGTCATGATCTTATGGTTCTTGAGTTTAAGCCTCACATCGAACTCTCTGCCATTAGAGTGGATCCCGCTACAGATCTCCTTTCCCTCTCTCTGCCCCTGTTTGCCCCCCCAAAAATTATATATATATATATATGTGTATATATATATATATACACACACTGATTTAGGACAAAATATTAAGTAAGAGGCAGCAGAATTTCCTGATAGCATAAATGCAGTATTTGAATGAGAGGTATCAAGAAAGACTCTTGAATGATACTAATCATCTTTTCCTTTAATTTTCTATTCATTCCCTTAATTTTTGTTAACTTTTACTCTCTTATTTTCCTTTTTCCTTCCTCTCTTAGCACTCGTGATTTCGTGTCCTTTGAAATATTTTTCTGTCCTCCAATGCTTTCTTCTTTCAGTTTTTCTAAGGGCTCCTCCCTGATATGTGAACCACAGTTATCAAGCATCCATGTATCCAGATGGCTTCCACACACATGCTTCCAACCATTCCCTTAGAACTACGACAGTCTTTGTGGCCATCTTCAAAATCCATCTTGGGGTGCCTGGGTGGCTCAGTAAGTTAAGCGACTGACTTCTTTTCAGCTTGGGTCATCATGTCATGGTTCGTTAGATCAAGCCCTGTGTTGGGCACTGTGCTGACTGCATGGAGCCTGCTTGGGATTCTCTCTCTCCCTTTCGTTTCCCCTCTCCTGCTCACATGCTCTCTTTCAAAATAAATAAATAAATTTTTTAAAAAGATGCATCGAAATGTACCTTTTTTATGGTTCTTCCTGAACTGCCCTTCAATTTCAAATGCTTTTGTTTCGTTTTGTTTTACTTTATGATGTTATCTATTCCTTTCATTTATTATCTCTTTAAGATGATTATCTGAAGGCAGATAATTTGTTTTCTTTTACTTGTAGGACATGTATTTTTATTTTTTACCTTTTTTTATCCCAAAGATGTAATAAAAACATATTGTCTTTGATAAAAGACGCATTGTGTTAGATGTTCAAAACATGCACAGAAATATATAGCAAAGACCCTCCTCTCAGAATAGATATATGATATTCTAAAATGAAGACAAATCCTTGAACTTTAATAAAAGAACTGTTTTAAAACAAAATGTTAATATTTAGCATTAAATTTAACATTAAATTACTTAGATCAAAATAATATTATCAATATTCAATTAGTTATATCCATTTACAGCGGTATCAATATTTAAGGTGTACATACCTAATAGATGCATGCAAATTTTACCATGTTTTTCTCAAAAGCCATATTTAATTAGAAAACACACATTCTTATGTTGAATATAAATCAAAATATAAATATCTTTTTTTAAAATTCACACAAAACTATGGTAATATGAGTATTAATGTTAATATATAGTCACTACCAACCCAAACATTATTTGCAGTGAAATAAATTTAAATTTCGTTGTAGATGCAAAAGTTCTAAAGCATTAAAATGTATGAACTTTCATTTATACAAAAATTGCTGAAGAATGTTCTCACCATATACCTCTGCATCTGTTCTGAATAGGAAGTATTCAAATACATATAGTAATCAATATGCTAACTAAACAATACTCAGAGACTGAATTTAGTGATAGGTAGATTTTATTCTGCTAACAATTGTTGATAGGCATGTCAGTTTGCAAGACAATGTAACTTCATTTGCATTTTACCTAACTTTTGAGAAAGTTTAGATAGTGTATTATTTTGCCAGAATTCTAATGTCACACAGTCTATGCTTAATGTATATATACATATATATAAATTTTTAAGACTATATGAATGACATGAATTAAGTTATATCATTGACTGTAATATAATTAAAATAATTTTCACATAAGGAAATTATGAAGTTACTAAATGTATCCATCATATCTATTTATTTGTATATTAATTCATTAATTTATTTATACATTCAAAATATGTAATAAGTATAACTTATTTGTCAGACATTATCCCTGGAATGAAAAATGAAGAAAAGTACAATACATATAGCATCCAAACCTTAGAATGAAACTGACTAGTTAAAAGAAAGGATGAGAGATATTAGAAAAAAAAAGATTTATAATATCATTCATATACTATCCTTAACATCTGCAATACTATGGGCAGCACTTTTATCATTTACTTAACATAATTACTTTACAAAACGCATAATTTGTTCATCCTCTGAGAACTATGAGTTGAGGTTGGGGGGGGAGGCATTATTCTTTAATACATCGTTAAAATGGTGAATTATTTAATAAAACACATATGCTTATGGAATTTACACTTTCCTTCAGGAAAAAGAAAATAAATAGTAAATATAACTGACTCAAAGTTATATATATATAGAGAGAGAGTCTATATATATAGAGAGAGAGAGAGAGTCTATATATATATAGACTCAAAGACACATTTCAATACATCTAAATTATACCCTGTATGAACATTTTAGAGTTGTTTTACCTTCTTTTTTTTAAGTTTATTTATTTTGAAAGAGAGGGAAAGAGAGAGTGAGAGTGAGAGCAGAGGAGGAGCGGAGAGAGAGGGAGAGAGAACCCCAAGCACTGAAAGTACAGAGCCTCAGAAAGGCTCCAATTCATGATCTATGAGATCATGACCTGAACCAAAATCGAGAGTCATACATTTAACCAAGTGAACCACCCAGGCACACTATTTTTTTTTTACTTTCTACAACCCATCTTATAATTGAAAACTGTGCTCTCATTTTACATAATAAAATCTTTTTAAAATTTAAAGTAAATATAAAATTCCTATTTTGCTAGATAATGTAAAAGCTTACTGAACTGGAAAATTTTTTCAGTAAGTGGATTAAATTTAAAATCTATCATAATAAATAAATAAAATCTATCATAATTTAACATAAAACCACATTTTACAAATTTCTATATAATTTGCTTATGAAACTGCTATATAAGTGTATTTTGCCAGTCAGTATACATATTATATATTTTAGCAGTTAGTATACATACATACACTCATTTGAACTTTCATAACTTCACACATACATACACAAACACACATACATGTACACAATACCATACGACAAACATAGGTATCAGATTATTTCATTTGCTTGATGAATATGACTATTTAAATATGTTATGATTTATCAGAAGTTAACATGTTCTGCACAGAAGTCATTATCTGTCCTTTTTTACAGTCTCATCTCATATCTGCCTCCTCTTTTTTGCATTCCAACAACCCTAGTCAGTAAATCCTGAAAGTTCAATATATTTTATGTACTTGCATCTCTATCAAATATGTGTAATTCCTTCCACTATTTCTATAGCCACTGACATTATACTCACCTTTGAAGACTAAGATACAAAAATTTCCAGCAACAAATGTAAGGAGAAATGTGTCCTTTCTTTGATCTTATGGGGAAAATTATTGCTCTTAGTGATGGTTGTTCAATATGTGAAATATTCTCCACTTTTCTAGTTGCAACACTTCAAATTTTATTTTGAAACCCATGTTTTTTCAGTCTGGGTTTCTGCAATTTGGGGTGGGCCTGTTCCACTCACAACTGTAAGGACGGCCTTACTCAGTCTGGCCGGTCAGGGCACCAGTCTGGTGACAGGAATCAGTCAGGGATGAATTTATAATCCAACCAGCAAATAGGCAATTATAATTCCAAGATTTTTTCCCCCCTCTGGTGAATTCAAGAGAGGTATTCCATTTCTTTTTGTTTGAGTTGTGATGCAAGGTTTAAGCCTCATAGCCGTTGCAGATAAATGGCACAATATATACCCACTTGCATTGAATTTTTATTGACCTGCATCTAACCACCTCAAAATATAAACATATTTTGTTTACATTATATTTTATATATATATGTTATACATATATATATATTCATGTTTACCTTTGGCTGCTATTCAACCATGTATTATTTCCATATATGTTTTAGCTCATCTAAAATATAGATTTAATGGCACTTGTACATTAGAATCTAATATAATATATTGATATAATGCCTATTTACCAATAACCTGGTGAGTGAAATATGACCAGTTAATTGAAATTGTACTCTAAATACTGACTGTTCAAATGTGTATCCATGGTAGAATTAAAAGCAGAATATTAGGTTAACATATGTAATACGCAGAGAAACCATTCACATATTTGTGCAATAATTTTTTTATCTTCATCAATTATGCACCTGCTACCATTCCAATAAATATAGGCTGGTTGAAAAGAAGATAGTTATAATACAATGTGAAAAATGTTTTATGAAAGTACAAAAGACATAGAGAAATAAGTTGCTTAAAACAATGGTGAGATCCAGCAGGTTTATTTGAATTAGCTTTATGAGAGCAATTCATGTATGGCTTCTTTGAAAACTTGACCAACTGAAGGAGGAAAGGACAATATGAGATCAATCGACATTTTGGGAAGCAGCTGATTTCATGAGAATGGAGTGGGTAGGAAGGAGCCATAGAGTGATAAAAATGTTCTTGTTATCTCAGCATCTTAACTATTTTCTTACTGGTTTCTTTTTTTCTTAATATTTATCAGAGAGACAGAGAGACAGAGACAGAGAGAGAAAGAGGGAGAGGTAGAGGTGGCGGTAGAAAGAGAGTTGTGAGTTTGTGACCTGAGCCAAAGTCAGAGGCCCAACCAACTGAGCTACGCAGGCATCCCACTATTTTCTTACTCATTTCTAATGTAAAATGGGAACAATATAGGGGGAATTTCAGGTCCTTTGCCAGCTTTTAGTAAAAATATGTACAGTAACTATAGCTGCCTAAAATTTTGCTCTAAAACCCATGCCCAAGTTAGTTTAACTTGGGCATAATAGTTAGACTTTGGTCAGCTGCATTTTTTCCATGGATTATTTTAGTCTTTTATTTACAAATCATATAACTTATCATTTCAAAAATAGGCTACCTCAATTTGTTTTGTTATATACGTGGAAAAATTAGAAATAAATAAGTACAACATAGTTTTGAAAGATGGGACAAGTTCAGGAATAAATAAATTCAGTGCTTCATATTTTTATTGATTTAATATTACTTACTGACTGATGAAAAATATGGTAAATAGACTAGTAAACCTTTTATTGTCAGATATTTAGAACAAATTTCTTAGATCTGTCTGGATACATCAGGTAGCTGTGTTCTTCCATATGTGATGAAAACTTTTGTTTATGTTTCAATTTTTACATCTGTTTTGCCTTAGCCTTGTTTTCCATTATATTATTTATCCATGTCTGTGTTATATCTAAATTGGTCTCTCTTAGGATCTTTTGTTTTTGTGTTTTCTGCATGCAAAGTTGCATTGCTTATAGACAATAGGAAATATAAAAGCTTAGACTGAATGTACTGATTATAATGCTTTAAAGTTCACAATGGTTTCTACGCTTTTAGGCAAACTTTTTAGTTAAAAAAAATATGTTGTGTTCTTCATGTACTCAACTGTATAAATAGAGAAGTTGGAATTTAGAGGAACTTTTAATCAGTTAAATAAAAAAAAACAACAAATACACATGGAATTTAAAAAATAAAAATAATGCATAATTATACCCAGTATATAAAGTACATATGCATATAGGAGTTAATTAAGTTGGCATATTAGAGACAGATATGGTATCAAGAAGGACTTTAGAAAAGATCTTGGAAGTTTTGTCTGGAAGAATATATTTAACAAATCAGAAAAAGTACATACTACAAGGGGATAGAAAACATAAAGATAAGTGCCAATAGAAGAATCTGCAAATGGGGGCGCCTGGGTGGCTTAGGCGGTTAAGCGTTCGACTTTCACTTAGGTCATGATCTCGCGGTTCGTGGGTTCGAGCCCCGCGTCGGCCTCTGTGCTGACTGCCAGCTCAGAGCCTGGAGCCAATTTCAGAGTCTGTGTCTCCCTCTCTCTCTGACCCTCCCCTGCTCACGCTGTCTCTCTCTCTCTCTCTCCTAGAAATAAATAAAAAATATTAAAAAAAAAAAAAAAAGAAGAACCTGCAAATGGCTTAGTGAAGTATAAATTTTAAAATGTGTAACTTGGTGGGAAAAATGAGATTAAAATATGCAGAACACGTGATATTATATATAGAAAACCCTAAAGACTCCACAAAAATCTGTTAGACCTAATAAATGAATTTAGCAAATGTGTAGCATACAAAATAAATACACAACAATCTGTTGTGTTTCTATGTACAAATAATAAACTATCATAAACAGGAATAAAGAGAACAAATTCATTTACAAATGCATCAAAAAGAATAAAATACCTAGGAATACATTGAACTAAGGAGGTGAAAGATTCATATACTAAAAACTGTGAGATATTGAGGAAAGAAACTGAAGAAGACACAAATCAATGGAAAGTTATTCCATGCTAATGGATTGGGAGAATTAATGTTGTCAGATGTCCACACAACCAAAAACGATCTACAGATTCAGTCAATGCAATCTCTATCAAAATTCCAATGGCATTTTTCACAGAAATAGAACAAATAGTCCTAAAATCTCTATGGAAGCACAAAAGACCCAGATAACCAAAGAAAGAACAAAGCTGAAGGCATTAAAATAGTATGCTATGGGCATAAAAGAGACACACAGATCAATGAAATACAATAGAGAACCCAGAAATGAACCCATGTATATACAAAGTATTTTGTGATAAAGGAGTCAATGATATACAATTGGATCACTATCTTATACCATACACAAAAACAACTCTGAATAGATTACCTAAACATAAGGCTTAAACTTCTAGAAGGAAACATAGTGGCTGGCTCCTTGCCATAAGTCTTGGCAATGATGTTTTGGATTTAACAAAAACAAAAATAAACACATAGGACTACATTGAACTAAAAAGCTCTTTACAGCAAAGGAAAAAATGAAAAGGTAACTTCAGAATATGAAAAAAATTGAAAACCATATATCTGATAAGGATCTAATATCCAAAATATATAAAGAACTTATACAAACTGATAGGAAAAAAAAAACCTGATTAAATCTGATTAAAAAATGGGCAGAGGACACTTGTCCAAAGAAGACAATCAAATGGCCAAGAGATACATGAAAAGATGCTCATCAATGATCATCAGGGAAGTGTAAATCCTAACCACAATGAGATATCACTTCACATCAATGAGAATGATTATTTTTCAAATGACAAGAAATAATGGGTGTTGGAGAGGATGTGACAAAAAGGGAATCTTTGTGTACTGTTGCTAGGAATGTAAATTAGTACAGACATTACAGAAAATAGTATGGAAGTTTCTAAAAAAATTAAAAATAGAACTATCATATGATCTAACAATTCCAGTTCTGAGTAATTGTTGGAAGAAAACAAAATGAATATCTTGAAAAAATATCTGTGCCCCCATGTTCATTACAGAATTATTTACAATAACCAGGACATGGAAACAGAAAATTATCAATGAATGGATGAATGGATATAGAAAATTTGGTATATATAATTTATAATAATGTAATTTATATTAATATGTATATAATTTAGATACCCAAAAAATAAATCCTGTCATTTGAAACAAGATGGATGAAACTTGAGAACATTATACTAAATGAAATAAGTCAGAGAGAAAGAAAAATACTATATAATCTCACTTATCTGTGGAATCTAATTTTAAAAATCCACATAAACTTGAATTCATAGGTACAGTGAACAGATTACTGGTTGCCACAGGCAGGTGGATGAAGGATGTACAAAATGGCTGAAGGAGGTTAAAAGGCATAGAATTCCAGTGATAAGATAACTAAGTCTTGAAGATGTACTGTATAGCATGGTGACTACAGTAAACAATACTGTTTGTATATATGAAAGTTGCTCAGGGTGTATATTTTTAAAATTCTCATTATAAGAAAAAAAATGCAATTATGTACGGTGATGGATGTTAGACTTCATGTGGTAATCATTTTGCAATATGTACATTTTTCAAATCATTATGTTCTATGCCTAAACCTAATACAATATGTCACAATAAAAAATGGGTTCCTGAATAGAAAAATGAGATGAAAATTTAGCTGCAACCAAAGGATATTTTACACCCTACAAACACAGTTGTACTTATCCTATAGGAAAGGGAAATTTTAAATAGGAGGGTGGTAAGTCTGTAACCACATTACAAATACATTTCCCTGGTACAATTTAGATGAAGGAATGGGAGGGATGGCAATATGGAGAACTGGAAACTAGTCAATAGTTTGCAAAATATACCTGAGAAATGCAAAATTCCTAAATTTAGCCAGGGATTCTTGATGAAGGAGAGGAAGGAGTTAATTATTTTTAGTAGACAATATTTGGGGAAATGGTTTTGATTTGAAAGAAAGTTTGAACTTCAAGTCAGACTGCTTAACTGGAATTCAAATTTAATATTTACTTCCAGTAAGATTTTTAGAAGCTAATTACACATTTGACTCGCAATTTCCCATTTGTATATGAGATCTAACAATTTATTAGATATCTATGGTTTTTTCTCATAGTTGTCCATCTCACTTCTACCTATATGCCGTTCTATATTTCTCAACATAAAGAATAGTTATGAAGGGGTACCTGGGTGGCTTAGTTGGTTAAGCCACCAACTCTTGATTTCAGCTCAGATCATGATCTTACAGTTATGAGATCAAGCCCTGCATCGGGCTCTGCCCTGGGCATGGAGCCTGCTTAAAATTCTCTCTCTCCTTCTGCCCCTTCACTGCTTGCATGCTCATTCTCTTTCTCTTTCCCCCTGTCTCTCTCCTAACCCCTCCTCATAAATGAATAATTATGAAAGGAATGATTGCAGTACTAGACTAGGGAAATTTGGTCTCACAAATAAATATTTAAACATAAATTATATATAATAAACAGAATTTGTAACATGAGGAAAAATATCTTGTCAAAAAAGAGACATATACTCTCAGGAAAAATGGATGTTGTTTTCATTTATCTTGCAAGACATCACACTACGGATTTTCTGACCACCTATGGGGTCTGTTAACAGATACGTATTTTTTCTTATTCTATTTTTTGGCATAACAAATAATTATTGAATGAATAATTTTTGAAGAACTCTTGATACTTGATCCTCTTCTCTATTTACAGTCAGTCTTAGTAATCTCCTTTGGTCTCATGGATTTACAAATCATTGCATACCACTCCAAATTATAATTATTTTTTAGATTCAGTATATATCTCTATCTAACCAGACAGACATTTTATAAACACTTACTAACACCTCCACTTGGCTAATAAAACTTTAAATGAAACTTCTGATACTTGTTCCACAAACCTACTAGGTCTACAATCTCTCATATACCGTTCAATGGTTTCCTCAGACCTAAGAAATCAGACATATTTATGGCTCTTCTCTTTCTCCCTTGTGTCTTATCCAATCTATCAAGAAATATTTGAGGTTCTATCTTGAAAATAGATTAAAATATTAACCATATTTCACCATTTCCATAGCTACAACCATATTCAAGCACAGTCTTAACCTTGGTTATATGATAATACATCCTAGCTGATCTCCTGCTTTCATAACCTCACCACCACCTCCCTTAGAATTTACTATCCACATAGCAGCCAGAGTAATCTGTCATTCATTCAAATAACATTTTTTTTGTGTGTGGCAGCTACTTAAAAATTCAAGTTAGATCATGTAACCCATCTTCTCAAAACTCTGCAACAACTCTTCTATTCTCATTGTAAAAGAAAGTTGTTACAACAGCCTGCAATAGGGTGACCTTACATCCTAGTTTCCTTGGAAAGTCACAGTGACCACCTGCTGTCCTGTGCAGTTATTAATAAATTAGCTCTTTATTATTAGTAGGACATCCTATTCCCTACTACCATTTCTCTGGCCTACTTTGCATAAGATTTTTTTGTTCTTATAACACACATGATATTCTTCCTCATTAGGGTTTTGTTCTGGCTATTAAACTCTGCTTAGAAATTTTTCCTTCAGCTCTACAAAACCAATTTTTTCAACACCATCAAGTCTTTGTTCAAATATTACCTTTACCTTGAAGCCTACTCTCTTTACCCTATTTAAAATTTTTTTTAATGTTTTTACTTATTTGAGAGAGAGAGAGAATGCGAGCAGGGGAGGGTCAGAGAGAGACGGAGATACAGAATCTGAAACAGGCTCCAGGTTCTGAGCTAGCTGTCAGCACAGAGTCTGATGCGGGGCTCCAGCCCACGAACTGTTAGGTCATGAACTGAGCCGAAGTCCGTCGTCGCTTAACAGACTGAGCCACCTAGGCGCCCCTCTTTACCCTATATAAAATGGTAAACCTATACTCCTTAACTTCCTTAACATGTTTTAATAATTTTTCCCTTGATACTTATCAACTTCCACTACATTCTGTCATTTCTTTATTTGCTATGTTTTTGTTTATGGTTTATATCTGTCCTGTTTGAAATAATTCAGAACAATTCATATATTTTTTTATTCTTACTGATATGACCCAGACACCAGAAAAATATTTGGAAATTATTAAGTCAATAACATTGAAATATTATATACCCAGTTGGCAAAATAATGAAGTGTCCATTTGATGGTATTGCCTTTATTTGTCTACATTAAAATAAAAATGTATGACAGAGGAATCAAAAAACATGTTTGCAGGTGTACATCTAAAAGACAAAGACTTTAAAAAAACAATTTACACATATATGTGCTGTAACATAGCAGTTACAGCTGCTATAAAGTGAATGTATAGAAAATATTTTTAAATATAGAAATATAGAAAAAAATGGCAAAGTTAAATGGCCTAGGCAAACATCAGCTCACCATGTTGGAGATGACCATAGACTGTTAGGAACTAACTATGTTGAACTAAGAGTTAGTGCATTGATTGAAATTTTTATTGATAAGAAAAGACATCTTAAGTGAATCAGATTAGGCAGAGTACTCCAAGAATTCCAGAGTACTCCAAGACACAAAGCCAAAAGGAAAAATATACATATACTTTTATATATACCCTGTCTCTCTCATAGAAAGATAGATAGACAAACATATCTCCAGATATCTGCAACCTGGAGACCCAAGAAAGCTGGTAGTATAGTTCTGAGAAACAGAAGGCTGATGAGGTAAAAACCAGTCTGAAGGCAGGAGAGGACTGACTTCCAGCTCATGCAGTCAGGCTGAGAAAGCACATTCTTTCTTACCCTGATTGTTTTATTCAGTTTTTCAGTGGATTAAATGATTACTATTCACAGGGGAAAGCAATCTGCTCTCCTCAACTCACCAATTCAAATGCTAATTGCATCCAGAAACCTTTTTCACAAACATACCCAGAAGTAACATCTAGTCAAATTATCTGAGAATTCAGTCAAGTTGACACATAAAATTAACCATTATATGAATGATTAAAGATTCTAGTGGTCACCACTGAATAATAACACAGTAGTTACAAATTGGGGGTAGCATTAGTAATACCTAATTATGGCATTGTTCAGCTTTATTATNACCAGAAGCATACTTAGGCAAAGGAAATGAAGTGAGAATAATTAACACCACTATTCATCAACATTCCACTAATACTTGTTTTTAGATTTGTTTGAATTCAGTGACTCTTTTTAAAGTATATCTACAAATATGTATTAAACCAATACTATCTTTATGTCCTTATTAACTGAATTCGATATAGAAAAAAGGGTCAAGATACTCACTATTCTAAGTGTCACACAAAATCACAAAAGTGTCTTATAAAACATCACATTAGCACAAGAGCTTGAATCAGAGAGTAAATTTATTTAGCCTGAGACCCTTTATCATGGTACAAACACCACAGAGCTGGGGTAGAAGGTAATATGAATTGTCACAAGTAAAATCTAGCAAGTTACTATCAGGACTTAATAGACTTAAAATCAGTTGCTATCAGGACTTAATAGATTTAAAATCAGTTGCACTAGTATCAAGTCAATTAAGTCAACCTGGGACATAACAGTATGGTTAGGCTGATTTTAACAGAAGGGTGGGGATTCAAGTAAAGAGATTCACCATACAAAAAATAGAACTTTAACATGAGGTACACAAAAAGGCTTCTTTAGATAAAAGGTACACAAAAAGGCTTCTTTAGATAAAAGGTATACTAGAATCAGCCTGAACTCTAGGTAAAAGTTTTATTTACTTCCTGGGGCTTGATGATTTGGTACAAGCCTGACTTTTCTATGAGGAAGAGATTATATTTAAACTTTAATATCTCTGTCCAGAAAGAAACATTATGACCAAAAGTGGCAAAAATGTCACTGATTTCTGAAAACTTTGTGTTATACCAAACCAATATATTTGAGTCAGTACTGAGGGAAAGATCCACATTATTTAGTCATGAGATGTAAGCCATGATTATAATACCAGTGCAAAACCAATTACAAATAAAGTTCAAAGTTCTAAATATTCATACAATACAGTTAAAGTAATTGAATATTTAAAAATCTCATACATCNCACCCAGGCGTCCCCATCCTGTAAAAATTTTATGATTAAAATAGCAATACATTTTCCTTTGTCCTTTATTATTTACCTTATTTTATACCTATCATTTAAATACAATTTAATAAAGTAGAAAATATTAAATGATAGAAAGTTTGGAGGAACATCAACAGTTCTTTTTTTTATTTTAGGTATATTTTTTAATGTTTATTTTTGAGAGAGAGAGAGACAGAATCTGCAGCAGGCTCCAGGCTCTGAGCTGTTAGCACAGGGCCTGACTCAGGACTCAAACTCATGAACCATGAGATTAAGACCTAAGCCAAAGTCAATGCTCAACCAACTGAGCCACCCAGGCGCCCCAGAACATTAATAGTTCTGACTTAGCTCTCTTACTATAGATGACTGGTTGGAATATACTAGTATAAATCAGTGTTGACAGTCTGATCACTCTTTCCATTCTCTGAAGAAACGAATTACCTCTTCAACTAAATAATAAACTAGTACTTTGCAATTCCAAAGAATACATTCATTTTCATCCCAAACTGATTATTATATAGCCACTCCTGTAGAAAATCTTTGAAAACCAATTCAGAGGTTAACTAGTAGAGCTGAATAAATTAATTTATTATGAACAAACTTAGAAGTTCTGCATTAATGACATATTTAGATTATATATCCTTAAATTTAAATGTCCATAAAGTAGATATTATAAGGAAGAGATTCATTAATATGGATATAGGTAATAAGATCATTACCAGAGATGAAAAGAATTAAAATTGCATGATAAAAGTGCTCATTAAAGTACTAAATAGTATAGTATTAAAGAGATTACTGAACATTTCTGAAAAGTACATTTCATTTTAAGGAAATATATTATGAGAAAATCTAGTGACTTTAGGCAAATCTCTAAAGATAGTTAAAATAGCCACCAAGATTAAAAGCACAGATTTTTTTCCTCTTTCTCACAGAGAATAATTTACATCCAACTTCTCTACTGGAGTTAAGCTGAAAGAAACTACGATAATGTAGATAGACCACAGACTTGGAAGTCAGAAATGTGAAATCAAATTCTAAATATCAAAATTTAGGTTTATAACCTTGTCCCAGGATGTCTAATATTTGATTGCTTGGAGTTTTTCAATGCAAGCTACAAAAATTACCTTTTAACCAATACTCCTAGTGTGGATCCATCAAAAATTATTATTATTTAGAAAGAACAGTGATATATAAAATAATGAAGGGCCTTGTGAACTTAACTTATATATATGCATTTTATTTGTTAGGATTCTTCTCTATTTGTTACAGAAACAGAATAGGATAAGGATATAAATAAAGATTATACTTTAAGGAACTGTCTCACATGATTATGGAGGCTGGCAAGACCAAAATGTACAACTTAGGTCTGAAGGCCATAAGCTGGATATTCAGGGACGAGACTATATTGCAGTTAAATTCTGAAGGCCATCTGTCAGCAGAATTCTCTCTTGCTCAGGGGAGGTAATTCTTGCTCTTTTCAGGAATTTAGCCAGTTGGATGGAGGGCACTCTGTTTTACTTAAAGTCCTGGATTTAACTTTTCTTTTGAGTTGTGTCTCCCTTTATGTTAGCTACTCAAATAAAAGTTATCTATTGTACAACACAATAGTAATTGAAGATAACTGGGAATTTATTATATTTTAATACAGATCATTTACAAATACAATTTCTTTATTAAAAAGCTTCCACCCTTTATGTAGAATTTGCAAAACTATGGAATTGCAAAACTTTGTGGAATTATGTACATCAGTGTACAAAGAGTGTAGATTTAGGATATGGTAAGTGGGGGGCACCTGGGTGGCTTTGTCAGTTAAGCATCCAACTCTTAATTTCGGTTTAGGTCATGAGCTTATGGTTGGTGAGTTTGAGCCCTGCATTGAGCTCTGTGCTAACAGTGTGGAGCCTGCTTGGGATTTTCTCTCTCTTCCTCTCTTTCTATCCCTCCCCCGATTGTGCTCTCCAAAGGAAGGAAGGAAGGAAGGAAGGAAGGAAGGAAAGGAGGGAGAGTATGATAAATGCTTTACAAGTCATTTTCAGAAAGCTATCACAATTGGGCCTTTACACTGTCATTTTTTTACAGTGCCATCTGTTTTGTTTTTAAGTGTATATATGTATATATTTGGGGGGAAGAGACAAAGGGAGAGGGAGAGAATCTCAAGCAGGCTCTATACTTGTAAGCATGGGGCTCAGTCTCACAAACCTTGAGATCATGACCTGAGCTGAAATCAAGAGTGGGACACTTAACCAAATGAGCCATTCAGGCACCCCATCATCTCTTTGGATCAAAATATTTTGATGTCAGCTTGCTTCCACTACCCTAAACTATAAAGCATTTTTTAAGGAGTTTAAGGAAGGAAAATTCTATTAGTTTGAGATTCTAGAATCCCCCAAACCAGGACCAGTATCTTGGTAAAGGCTAGGCTGTGACTCCAGACAGAGAATGAGTATGTGCAGGTGGCCTCACTGGGGATTCAGAGCCTGAGGGTTCAGACCATGAGTGTTCTTGCTACAAAACTCACTGAAGCATCTTGGCAGTTTCTATACTGGCTTGACTGGGCATAATCAAAAAAGGAATAGCTCAGATTCATTCCATTTTTCTGGAGCTCTGTGATAGCATTTAATAACACTTGAGTGAAGTCTTTCACATATAGAATTATGGTATTTCTTCAAGTGATTGCTAATATGGGGTCAACTGTTCTTTTCTTTTTTTTAAGATATATATTTTTTTTATTTCTAACAGAGAGAGAGAGAGAGAGAGACAGCGTGAGCAGGGGAGGGTCAGAGAGAGAGAGGGAGTCACAGACTGAAACAGGCTCCTGGCTCCTAGCTGGCAGTCAGCACAGAGCCCGACGCGGGGCTGGAACCCACGAACCGCGAGATCATGACCTAAGCGAAAGTCGGACGCTCAACCGACTAAGCCACCCAGGCGCCCCTGGGGTCAACTGTTCTATAATACTCATGCCCATTTTATCTAGATGTTTAATGGATCTATAAATCTTCTCCTGGGATTCACCATAGTAGCTGTAACAGAATCTTTGACTCCAGTGGCAGAAATTAGGAGAAACCACAAAGAGATTACTAGGATCCACTGGATATTTCCTGAAGAGTTTTCCAAACTCCTGTTATTATGATTTATGCAATGCTCCGACTAGTACAGGAATAATAGTAAACTCATCCTCATAGCTTTCCATGGCTTTAGCTACATAAGACAAATGCATTTCAATACTATGTTCATCCTCATCTGTCTACAGAGACATGCATTCAAACATTCCTATCTTCTCTAGTTCTTGAAAACCTTTTGATCAGTATGAAGGTCATACAGAGGTGTTTTCTGTACATACACACTGGAAAGTACACATCGCGAGTGAGGCACAGGATGAGAAGACCGCAGGGTAAAATTTCTCCAGGCAGTAGCTGGATCCACTTGTTTGTAAGGGTGGGCAGCACAAGACCCACAGTACATATATCCTGCATGGGGTGCAGTAACAGCTCTAGCGGGTCTTTCTGCAGCCTGCACTTGTGAAAGCTAACCTTATCGCCACTGTAGTCAGCTGCAGTCCTCAGGCTATGTACTAGCTCCTGGTGAGAGCGGCTTCCCTGACCACCACTCGGTTGGACATCTTGATGCCTGTGCCTCCTCCTGTGCAGGAGCATGAATAAGGAGTCGATAGTGACAGGAACATCTCCAGGAGGGGACAAGACACCAAGAGCCCAGTCCAGGAGGAGGCGGCAGCACAAAAGGGAGCAGCCAGACAGGAGAAGGAGGAAAAGAAGGAGGCTGCAGCCCAGGAGGCGATGGCAGCCAGGGAGGTGGGGGAGGCAAGCAACAATCACCACAAAGTTCTGTGACCGCCAGCAAATGGGGCCTCCCACAGCTTCACCCACACTCTGGTCCTAGCCCGGCATGGGTGCTGCTCCCCAGATGTGGCGGATTCTGCCGAACAACCCCTTGGCCCACACAGATTTAAATACTAATCTCAGCTGAAAGACCTAACAGAAAAGTCCAAAATAGTGTTTGACCACAGACCTGAGCATCATGGCCCAGCCAAGAAGATACATAATATTATCCACCCATAGATTAAATATGACTATTAAGTATGATTCCAACATAGAATCTCTTCATTTTTAGTTCCTAAGTTGTCTTGAAATTAATATTGGGCAAAGTAGTGACAAAGTAAATAGTAGGAACTTCCCAGATACTGTTTACACACAGTCTTTTGCCCTCATCAGTTTAAAGTTCCTATAAAGGTCTTCACATAAATAAAATACTTCAGCTTTCCCCAGATTTTGTCTTGAACCACTCCCATCCCACATGCTTACATTAGATTACATCATTCAGCCCCACTACTATGACCTAGTTTTTTGTTTTGCTTTTTAACGCAAGGTTTCAGTCCCTTGTTGAATCAGTATATCCATTCATCACTCCCCACCTAATGATAAAAATTCGATAAAGCTACCTCCTGTTTAGCAGGGAGCCAAAATAATTATTACATTTATGTTCAAATAAGAATTACACGTAGTGTTGCCAAATTTATAGTAACAAATCACATATAAGAAACTATATTACAAAACTAGTATTTGCAGTCAGTCCACCACTATACTGCATGTTCCATATAAGAAACCCCACTTTCCTTTTCCCAATATGAATGAATAGGACTCTGACCTGTTCAAATTAAGCATATAGTGGAACCAAAAAAAATATTTCATAAAATTACCTGGAAGCATGAACCCAAAGGAGGTCTATTTGGAACAGACCAGGGCATAGCAATGCACTTCTCAGATATATTATAGATTGTTAAACATACATATGTGTTATATATAATATATGTAACATATATATTGTTACATGTATATTGTTTTAAAGATGACTTTAGAGACCTAGAATAACAAAACATCCTTTTAGTCCTAATGTGGGAATTAAAACACATTAATACATTTTGCTTTGTCTAATTACTTGATGTTTAAATGCATGTGTATATTTACATACATAAAAATAATATAGTGATGGCTAGAATATCTTTATTCATTCTACTGCCCCACTTTAATTAACTGTCATGGCTCAAGTGTTAAAAGTGTATCTGATATCATGGATTAAATAAAGAGATTTTTTTTCCTAAAACAACTGTATTTGCCAAAATCCTGATCATTTCCTTCTAATCAGCTTAGATCCCTCCTTAAAACATAGTCTCATGTGCATTTTTATTTATTTCACAAACACCATACCATTGTTTTTCTAATGAAAACATATTTTATTCACAACTTTACACTTTCCACAATTAGTACATCGATGCCAATTTAGCCTTTGGCTATTTGAATATCAGGATGTGGTGAATTATATGCCATTTACAACCTTGACTCTAATCACTAGCTGGAGGTGACTTGTACAATGGATGAAGAGAGTCCTTTGAGATTATAAATTATAGCATCTAGTATATTTTTTAATAAAACTGCCTCTATTGATAGAATGGATTTTAGAGAAAATTATAGGTGTGTTCCTGATGCAAGTCTCTAATTATGCAATGATCAAACTAAAGCACATGAAGCCCAGGAAATCCAGTGGCTTTTCTATAATGACAACAGTTTATTCTGAAAACTCTATGCTGTTCCCAGTCTCTAGGCTTTTAATTCAATTTTCTTTTTTTTTAAAGCAGTAGTTCATACNATCAAAATAAATTTCATATCTTTCAGTTGTTACCTTATTATAAAAAGTATTCAAAAATGAGACCAGTTAACTTTTCATTTAGAACTGAATCACTGTATATGATAGCATTATATATATATAGTAATAGAAAGTTAAAATATCCTCTCAATTTGAAAAATGTTGTGAGTTTTTAAAGGAGAACTTTTGTCTTCCTGTTTTTAGATATAAGAAAATAGAGTTGGACCCTTACCTAATACCGTATACAAATACTAACTCAAAATGAATCCATGGCTCTAATGTAAGATCTAAAACAGTAGCATCTTAGAAGACAGCAGGACAAAACTGCATGACGTTGGATTTGACAGTGGTTTCTAGGATATGACACCAAAATCACAGACAATAGAAAATAGACAAAATAGACTTCATGAATAACAAAAAGAGTACACCAAAAGTACTATCAGCACAGTAAAAAGGCAACCCACAGAAAGGGTAAAAATACTTGCAAATTACATATTTGATCAGGGATCAACCCTAGGATATATAAGAAAATCTTAAAAATCAACAACAATCAAAATAACCCAATTTAAAAATGGGCAAAGGCTGGGACAGACATTTCTCAAAAAAAAAAAATATCCAAATAGCCATAGACACATAAAAAGATGCTCATCAAGGTAAATCAAAACTCCCATGAGAAACTACTTCATATCCACTAGGATGGCTACTATCAAAAACAGTGGAAAGCAACAAATAGTGGTGAGATATGGAGAAATTGGAACCCTTGTGCATTGCTAGTGGGAATGTAAAGTAGTACCGCCACTATGTAAAAACGTATGGGTATTCCTCAAAATTTTAAAAATGAATTATCCTATTAGCCAGCAATTCTACTCCTGAGTGTGTATATATATACTCTAAACGATTGAAAGCACAGTTGCAAAGAGATATCTATACACCCATGTTCATAGCCACCTTATTACAATAGCTAAAAGGTAGAAGCAACTTAAGTATCTATTGACAGATGAACAGGTAAGTAAAATGTAGTATATACATATGATGAAATATTATTCAACCTTAAAAAGGAATATGGTGCAACATGGGTGAACCTTGAGGATATTATGCCAAGTAAAATAATCCACTCACAATAAAGGTAAATATCATATGATTCACCTATATGAAGTACTCAAAGAGTCAAAATCATAGAGACAGAAAGTAGAATGATGACTAGACCAGGGAGTAGAGAGAAGAGGGAATTGAGTTACTGTTTAATGGGTATAAAGTTTTCATTTTACAAGAAGAAAAGAGTTATGGAGATGGATGGTGGTAATGGCTGCACATTGTGAATGTATTTAATACCACTGTACACTTAAAAATGGTTAAGATGGTAAATTATATGTTATATATATTTTACTGTGATAAATTGGAAAAAAATTATATAGGATTATATCAAAATGATTTGTCATGAAACTTACAAAGGACCAAATCTAAAAGAAAATAAAAGCCCTAAGAAAAAGCTTGACACTTGAATTTGAACGTTAAAAAAAGACTGTTTAACATTTTATTTATATTCATACAGAGAAGTTCACAAATAAGTATACAACTTGATGAACTGTCACAAACTGAACACTCGTATAAATAACAACAGCCAGGGGAAGAGACACATGCTTCCCAGCAATTACCAGGACCCAAGGACCCCTTTCTTTTTCTCCATATATGTCACCACTTTTGTCCCAAGTCTTGGTGGCTCAGCCACTCGTGTGCCTGGCACTTCACTCCCATTTCCTGCAGAGTGGAGCCATGGCAGGTGTCAAGCACACAACTGCAGGACACTTTGAGATAACAGGCAAGATGAATGCATTTTCTGAGAAGATGACCACATGAAATTCTATTGTTTTTTATCCACTCACGACTGTATGTCCAATAGCAAAGTCCTCATTGCTGACGTTGTTTATTTAAACACTGTGAATTCCTTAGCCACAGCTATATTACCTTCATCTGCTGCCATAGAACTTGCTGCCCTGTTGCCACAACATCTCTTCTCTGCCTCGCTGGAGGAGAGTGAGCAATAGCCCAGGTACACTTGAGTAGATTATTGCAATCCCTTCTTTTGCTGCTCAGCTTCTCAATACTAGCCTAACCCCTAAATTAACAGGTAGAATAGTTTAATTCCTATCCTACAATGAAAGAGCAAAGAATGAATCAGATATTTTAAAAGTACTTACGTGATAAAAAAAAAAACAAAACAAAAACGAATACACAGTTAAGTAGTATTCAGTATTTTAAAAAATGTTTTAATGTTTGTTTATTTTAGAGAGAGAGAAACAGAGCACAAGTGGGTAGGGGCAGAGAGAGGGAGACACAGAATCCTAAGCAGGAATCAGGCTCTGAGCTGTCAGCACAGCTGATGAACTCAGGAACTGTGAGATCATGACCCGAGGTGAAGTCCGAAGCTCAATCAACTGAGCCTCCTAGGAGCCCCTAAGCAGTATTCCTTTTTAACATTTAGAGTGATTGTGAAAGTCAGATTGCAAACTACTTTTTGGCAATAATTGCATAACCATCAAACTCTTTAAAGCTCTCAAGACTTTTTGTATTTCCTCACATTTGCCCTAATCATAGACCATTAAAGAATTCTACCTTTCTCTGACTTCATTCATCTGATTTATTGTAAAGGAGTGAAAAATATCTGTTATGAATCTTTAGCTGGCACACATAGCTCTTGGTGGGGAGGGGAATATCTTGAAAGCAGTCCTCTGGATATGCATTTTGGATAGACTGCCAAGTGCATTGCATATTGGCCCTCAAAAGACACGTCTCTTTCCTAATCCTCTGAACCCATGAATAAGACTTTATTTGGAAAAAGAAATCTTTGAAGTTCTCATCAAGTTAAAAATCTTAAGATCATTCTGGATTACCCAAGTTCCCTAAATCCAATGATTTTACAGCCTTAAATGGAATAATAAGTGTTTTTATAAGAGATAAAAGAGCAAAGACACAAGACACAGGAAGAAGAGAAGGTCACATGAAGACAAGTATTGGAGTTACACACCTACAGGTCAATGAATTCTCAAAGCCATCAGAAACTGCAAGAGACAAGGAAGAAATATCCCTTAAAGCCTTCAGAGGAAGCATGGACCTGCAAACACCATGATTTGGGATTTCTAGTCTCCGGAGTGTGAGAGAATAAATTGATATTGCTTTAAGCCATTAGGTTATGGTGATTTGTTATGGCAGCCCTCAGAAACGAATACAGGAGGAAAGACATGAAGATTTAAATAGATGTAACAGTCAAGGGAATAGAGAATGGCTAAACTGATAATCAAGACAAATGAGGTAAAATATATTTTATGCTTCTTTTGAAGGGGGAAAAGGAAAGAAAAACAAGGAAGAAAGGAGCAGAACAAGAGGAAACATATACAAATGAGGGGTCAATGACAGATATTCTATAGTAGAGACCAAAAGCCTTCATTACCACATGTTTCCAGAGACATCTATTGTCTTCCTTACTTTGCTATATATCTCCCCTGAATTTTAGTAAATATTATTACGTTCAATATAAAAATCTAAAGTTGTATGTATGTGTGAATTTGAGGTAGATTGGAAAAGGACCTCAGACATCTGGATTAACAAGAATCAAGGCAGTGACCAGAGTAATGGAAACAGATACCCAGAGTCTGAAGAGAATTTAAAGATACAAAAGCTTTGAGAATTCACAGAACTATGAGGGAGTTTTTCAGACTTCCTATGATTCAAAATCACCCCAGTTTGACATTCACAATGTTAAGTTCTCCTCCTGGTGCTCGTGGATTATGTTTTTATGACTGACAAACTACTCTCCCAAAATTAGATCTGTGGTTACCTATTTGAGCACTTGTTTGCCAACTCACTCTGCTAGGAAGGTGAAATTTTACAAGACAGGGCAAACGTTCCACAGCTATTACTTTCAGTGATATTCTACTCAGTAGAAGGTAGGTGAGAATAAGAAAAAATTCTAGCAGTCAATCTTATTACACCTGTTTAAAGCCATAACTTCACTTGTGGCACTTCTGAGTATATAAAACATTCATTTGCTATAGTAAGGATCTGATAACCAGATCTCACAAGGAACCATTTACTGGCATTCAAATTAATTGTTGCTGACAGCAATTGCTTTAGCATAAACACCCCCAAACAACTTTAAACACTCAGATGAAAAAATTTAAATAAGAACATTTCCTAGAATCCTATTTAACTTTCACATTCAAATGAAAAAATATCCTACCTTAAAAATTTGCTTGTCTTACGTATTTTGAAACGATATTTGGGGAAGGGTATAATATAGAAAATTGGAAATTTAAAAACTTTGTAACATGTTTTACTCGGATAAACAAGGTCAATTTTAGTGTAATAAAACATGACAAAAATCCTGTAATGGCCTGTAATGGCCACACTGGTCAAGAAGGAAGAACTAAACAGTATTATGTGTTGAACATAAACTTGTATTTGTACATATTACAAAATTAAACATTTTAGAAACATAAATATAAGCTTTATTGATGTAGTTTAGATAATTACTTTACATGGTCATTAAACTAAGTTATAAATTAGAATGCTTAGTGTGGTTACTTATGAATGGTTGGGAAGAGTTTTTACTACTATAGAAACATGACTTCACAATAAATTTATGTTTTGCCTTTTGAATGCATGATGATAAATATTTGATTCATGGAGAAGTTTTATTCACTCAAATCATATCATTTAGAAATAGTCATTTATTCTTTATAATTTGAATTAATTTAAATTTATTTTCATTTATTTTCGTTTCTTAGTTCTTTGACTTTTTTTTTCTGAAACTGTTCTTCATTACCAATGCATTTTCTTCAACTTCTCTGGAGCCATCCACCATTCTAAATATCTTAGAGTCTATCATCACCCAAATTTTATTACACAAAACCCTCAAACTTCAGCCTCCCACACTGAAACAAAAACATTTTTCTATCTCAACTTCCCAAGTATGGTAACCACAATTTTTAAAGTCTTTTCTTAATATCCCAATCCATTAAATTCCCAACTTTCCAATAACTTTTTCCATATTGGCTCCTCGCTTAGTCTTCAGTGCCCCATAAGTAAAACCATCCCTTTGAAAATATAGTTAATTTGGCCCTTTTTCCTCCATTTTATTCACCTGACAACTTCCTGTATAAACTCAACCATGAATACATATACATATCCAAGTATTTTGGGAGACACTGACAAAGCTAAAGAAACTCCTTTCAATATAAGAATCTCAAATTATAATAGCTTTCAAGTGTTAATAATTCTGATATATTTTCTAATAATCTAAATATGAATTCTATACCTTTCTCTTGGAAACCTTTTTTCCATTAAATATTGAATTAGTCAGTCAAAACAGATTAATTCTTTTCATATTTCACTAAGAACATAGAAACTATAAAATGTGAGCTCTTCTGTCACTCTGCCCCCAACCCTAGAAAAATGGGGGATATGCTTTCACCTTTACTTTCTCACTGGTTACCACCACCATTAAAATACTTCTTTTGGTAAACATCTGTTTCTCTATCAACTTCCCTAATGATACTTTCTTTTGTCTTTTTACCACATTGACTTCTTTAAATACACTCTTCCTCTTCCATTAGCCATCTCTGACTGTCTATGAAATAATTCCTTACAGACTATAAACTTGCTATGGGCTTCACATTACATTCAATCTTCTTTTGTCGACTCCTACTCTATTTGTAATTCATTTGTCTATTCCTTTTCACAACAAAGATTTAAAAAGCTAACTACACAAAATTTAATACTCTACTCTCTGTACAACTCCTTTAATAACAAGAAGATTTCTCTTTCTGTTTCTCTCTTTTCATTATTTTCAACTATCATTGTTCAAAACCTAAACAATGTGCTTATCTTTTATCATCTGTCCATAAAGAAATATGGCTTTTTCCCCTACCATTTAATACAAAGGCACTTAATAATTATTTGTTGAATAAGTAAGTCAATGAATCAATGTGTTTTGCTTTTTAAAAAATATTTAAATCAATGTGTTTTGCTTTTTAAACAATATTTTATGTTGAAATAATATTTTATATTAATTTGAAATAAGATACTTAAAGATTACAATTTATTTTTAAAGTTTTATACCTTAATCACTTTTAAAAATTCATGAGCCTATGCTCTCTATATTTCATGATCTTCTGAGAAAACTTAAACAATAATTTTACCCATTGCAAAATTTGTGGGTCTTTTTTAAATTTATTTGAGAGAGAGATAATGAATTGGCAAAGAGAGAGAGAAAGAGAGAGAATCCCAAGCGGTTATCACATTGCCAGCATGGAGCCCGATGTGGGTCTTGAACTCATGAACCATGAGATCATAACCTGAGCTGAAATCTAGACTCAAACGTTTAACTTACTGAGCCATCCAGCCACCCAAAATTTGTGTTTTGACTTCATTATAAAGAACTTTCATAGAATAAATTTATCATGTTTCTCTTCTAGACTTTACCATCTTAAAGTTAAAATTTTAAACATTTTCAACATGAAAATAATTTGTAAAATTTATTTAACAATAAATTTACAGCTCCTTTGATCAAACTTTGAGAGTATATTTCTAGGAACAAAGAGTTGATTCAAAAAAATTTTTTAAGGATGAAAGCAAAGTTTGAATTAAATCATCGATCTTTACATTTGCTAAAATCCAGATAACTTTCAAATGATATTCATTCAGTTAATGAGCAATTAGCCTAAATCAAATACACTTCATATTTTTTTCCAAAATGCAAATTTTATTAGGAGAAATGCATTAGCATTAAAAGTGTAGCAAAAGGAGGCATAGGAGCATGTGTACCCCAATGTTCATAGCAGCACTCTCCACAATAGCTAAAACATGGAAAGAGCCTAAGTGTCCATCAACAGATGAATGGATCAAGAAGATGTGGTTTATCTATACCATGGAATACTACATGGCAATGAGAAACAATGAAATCTGGCCATGTGTAGCAACATGGATGGACCTTGAGGGTGTTATGCTGAGCGAAATAAGTCAGGCAGAGAAGGACAAATATCATATGTTTGCACGTATAGGAGGATTAGGAGGAACTTGACGGAGGAACAAGGGGGAGAAGAAGGGCGGAAATGGTGGGGGAAAGGGAGAGAGGCAAACCATGAGAGACTCTTGAATGCTGACAAAAACTGAGGACTGATGGATGTGGGGGGGAGGGGGGATGGGCATGGAGGAGGACACTTGTGGGGATGAGCACTGAGTGTTATGTGGAAACTAATTTGACAATAAACTATTTGTAAAAAAAAGAAAAAAAGAAAAAAAAACACACACACACAAAATAAATAAAAAAATAAAAGTGTAGCAAATCTAGTGGTGCCCTTCCTATTTTCATTTACACTGATGACTTCCTAAGGAGGGCATCTGTAAACTTAGCTGATGGTATAAAGGCTGTTAAGGTACCTTTAACTGATAATGGATCGAAACTGGGATATAGTAATATCTACCCCTTGAGACAACACTGAATCTTGTTTTATACCATGTACCAGGGATACCTGAAAAAACAGAGACCCAATATTCCATATAGTTAGCATGCTCATTAACATATCTTAAATTTATTTTCTGCATTTCCCTTTTTCATTTCTCCACTTCCCCAACTGGGGACTCCTGTAACTAATTCTCAAAAAGAATACTTTTACTTGAGTCCTTGTCTTAAAGTCTGTATTGAGGGAGAACCCAGACTAAGGCACTTGGTATTTGGAGTACTACTACCAGTATACCCTGAGGATGATATAGTGACAGTGCTGAACACATGTCAACAACTTGGTTAAGGCTAAGTACAGTGTATTGGTGTCTGGCAGTGTTATGATAAAAATTAATAAGACTTTTACCTGTGGTGGGTTGGCATTGAGTATGAGTAGAAGGAGCTATGCCAGATTAAGCATTGGCTGACAGGCTTGAAAGCTGGAGATAATGGCTATTGTTATAATTATGAAATGCATTGGCTGTTATTAATTGCCACAGAAGTCCAATGGTGTGAAAACATCAGACTAAATTCAGCAAACTAACTATTTAGAACACAACTTGAATGCCAGATATTGCAGGTATTCAATACTGCTAGGATTTCAAAGCAGTATTTAAATAACTCTTAATGTTCTGCAGAGGAAGGGCTGACTCTATTCTTAGTCCTGAGAACTGACTATAAGTATGAAAGAGTCATAATCAAAACCAAGCACACCTTTTCTGTAAGTCTCCTATACTGAAGTGAAAACATTAGAAGGAAATGTGCAGACCTGAGCAATGGATTGAAATAGTTTTTCTGGGGACTCCTTGGTGGCTCAGTCAGTTAAGCCGCCGACTTCGGCTCAGGTCATGATCTCACAGTTCGTGGGTTGGAGCCCGGCATCACTTTCTGTGCTGATGGCTAGCTCAGAGCCTAGAGTCTGCTTCAGATTGTGTCTCCCTCTATCTCTGGCCCTCCCCTGCTCATGCTGTCTGTCTCTCAGAAATAAATAAAAAGCATTAAAAATTTTTTAAAAAATAAAATAAATAAAATTGTTTTTCTGTATGTGTTTAAGAAATTATTCCCAAGATTCTTTGAATCTTTGGGTTGGAAGAATCAATCCCCTCACAATTTCTAGAAGAGATCATTCTCACAATATCTGCAGAACATTCAGTTGGTTTCACTTGAAAAAATTACCTTACAAAAGGATGTCTGTCTGACAGTCTCCCAATTTCCCCCACTCATTGCTTCTAAAACAGCTTCAGTATGGCCTAAGTAGCTATAACCCTACCAGAAAGAGAAGCATGATTATTCACCATAAAATCTCTAAGATATAGCTAATATATTCTATAAATAACAGTGAGGACATGTTTGGGAATTGCTTTTGAAAGTACTGGATCACAGTATGTGGACTGTAAAGTCAGATAAGTGAGTTTTACTGATACACGGACATTATTAATTCAAGTAATTGCCTTTATATACTTTTATATTCTGTTAGAATTGCTGCCTGAAACTTGAAAGCAATGATGGCATTTAAGAAAAGAGATGATGAGAGAAATGGTGGCATCATCCATCCATCAGCAGTAAGGCAGACAAAATACTACTAATGATCAGCAAGACTGAAAGAACAGAGACCCTTGATATGCAGGGATCTGTGGTAATGGCTAATAGGGCATGGTATACCTAAGGATGAAAAAGGTGTACAAACAAATGTGTATTTTGTTTGTTTACTTATATAGCCACAAAATATTAAGAGTGGGTGAGCCAATGGCTAATGGTTACTACTGTATAAAAAAAAAGTTGATGTCTGGCACAAAAACAGACACATAGAGCAATGGAATAGAATAGAGAACTCAGAATTAGACCCACAAATGCATGGCCAACTAATGTTTTACAAAGTGGGAAAAAGTATCCAATGGAAAAAAAAGACAGCTTCTTTAACAGATGGTGCTGGGAGAACTGGACAACAACATGCAGAAGAATGAAACTAGATCATTTTCTAACACCATACACAAAAATAAACTCAAAATGGATAAAGGACCTGAATGTGAGACAGGAAACCATCAAAACCCTAGAAGAGAAAGCAAGAAATAACCTCCTTGACCTCAACTGCAGCAATTTCTTACTTGACACATCCCCAAAGGCAAGGGAATCAAGAGCAAAAATGAATTACTGGGACCTCATCAAGGTCATCTGCATGGCAAAGGAAACAATAAAACTAATAGGCAACTGATGGAATGGGAAAAGATAGTTGCAAATGACATATCAGGTAAAGGGCTAGTATCCAAAATCTATGAGGAACTCACCAAACTCCATACCCGGAAAGCAAATAATCCAGTGAAGAAATGGGCAGAAGACATGAACAGACACTTCTCCAAAGAGGACATCCAGATGGCCAACAGACACATGAAACGATGCTCAGCATCCCTCAACATCAAGGAAATACAAATCAAAACCACACTGAGATACCACCTCATGCCGGTCAGAGTGGCTAAAATGAACAAATCAGGAGACTCTAGGTGCTGGCGAGGATGTGGAGAAACGGGCACCCTCCTACACTGTTGGTGAGAATGTAAACTGGTGAAACCCCTCTGGAAAACAGTATGGAGGTTTCTCAAAAAATTAATGATAAAACTCCTCTATGACCCAGGAGTAGCAGTGCTAGGAATTTACCCAAGGGATATAGGAGTGCTGATGCATAGGGGCACATGTACTCCAATGTTCATAGCAGCATTCTCAACAATAGCCAAATCATGAAAAGAACCTAAGTGTCTATCAACTGATGAATGGATCAAGAATATGTGATATATTTATACAATGGAATACTACATGGCAATGAGAAAGAATGAGATCTGGCCATTTGTAGCAACATGGATGGAACTTGAGGGTGTTATGCTGAGCGAAATAAGTCAGGCAGAGAAGAACAGATACCATATGTTTGCACATATAGGTGGATTAGGAGGAAGCTAATGGAGGACCATGAGGGAGAAGAAGGGGGAAAATAGTTGCGGAGAGGGAAGGAGGCAAACCATGAGAGACTTTTGAATGCTGAGAACAAACTGAGAGCTGATGGGGGTGGAGGAGAGGGCAAGGGGGGTGATGGGCATGGGTGAGGGCACTGGCTGGGATGAGCACTGGGTGTTATATGGAAACCAACTTGACAATAAACTATTTAAGAAAAACAAAAACAAAAACAAAAAACTCTGATGTCTAACTCAATCTCTATACCTGATCCAATTTTCATATCCAGAGTCTTTAATCCACTTGATTGAAGAATAGGACAAATAATTTTTAACAAGGACCCTGTAATGCTTCAGAAAGAATATTTGGTAGCTATTCCACAAACGAGACCAGAGTAATGCATATTGAGGGCAGTGGATTAAACAGAAACTTCTGTGAGTATCTCAGGTATAGGTAACACCAGGTCAATCAAAATGAAATTCAGTATCCCTCACTAGAAAGGAAGTATATGAACATTAGGTGATCACTACAGACAGTCTTGGCCCAGGTCTAATTCACAATGGGTGCTNCAATCAAAATGAAATTCAGTATCCCTCACTAGAAAGGAAGTATATGAACATTAGGTGATCACTACAGTCTTGGCCCAGGTCTAATTCACAATGGGTGCATACGGTTCATAAAACCCTTGTATGGTTATTTTTCTAGTTCCTATGTAAATAATTAGCATGGGTTTATTTAATAAATGGTAGACTATCACATTGGTTGCCTTTCATGTGGATTAATAAAAATTATATCAGAAGTCAAATGGAAGCTTTTAAAACTCCTACACCCAACATAGTAAACCAAAAACAGTGGTACATCTCAAGAAGACATTAAAAAGAAGACATTAAAGTCCTAAAGACCTAAAGAATACAGAAGTACACATGCAATTTACTGGTTGTGTCCATCCAGACTAGAGGATCGTGAGAGATGATGGTGTAGCCCAAATTGCAGCTGCTGCATAAGTGAATATTTACTACAACACATGTTCTGATGCCATGTCTTTTGATCTAGTGAATACACTCCTTCTAATTTTCATCAAAGTGGAATATGAAGTAGTTTGCAATAACCAAAAATCTTTCTTCAGGACAAAGACTTCTTTAACCCTATCAAAATACAGAACAAATGAAATTTGGCCATCTTGACATCTTTGCTGAACAAAACACTGGTCCATTCTAATGAGGGTATTTTGTAATTGAATTTGAGAGGACAAAGAGGTAAATATTTGGGATGCCTTGTAGAGGTAAATATCTACCAGATTTCATGGGTCTGCCACAACAAAACGTTTTAAGGAACCCAGATTTTTTTGGCATATGCTGAGGCATGTCTGCCCTCAGGGTGAAAGAAAGTTAATGTTTGCTGCATGACTTATCAATAAGAAAGAGCCACAGTACTTGATAGTTTTCTTTGGAATGTAAAAAGAGAAAAAACTACACTTGTGAAAAAGCTTGCATTTGGAAGATGGGTAGTTTTCAGTGAAGTCCTCACAAGTATGATTCTGCTCTAGATATAATCTACAGTTCAATTATCCCTGACAGGCGGACAGTGTGACCTGGTAGAGGCCATAAGATGCTATCTGTGTCATAAGAATGTTGTGTGGAATCTCTGGCTATCCCCAATATGGAAGTCATAGGATAAGATTTTAAACTATCCCATATTCATTAGAAAATTATTTGTAATTTAGAAAGCAACTTCCAGCATGCTATTAATACTAGTAGAGACCAAGTGCCTGACTTTGTAACTTCAAGTGACTATGTTTCTTCTAGAAGCTGCTTGTCATGTGTTGAGTATTCAAAGGCCCACTAAGCTAAAAGTGTAGGTATAGCATAAATTCTTCACATGATGGAAATGTCATATTCATGACTGGGTCTGAACAGATCCAAGGCAAAGGACATATAGGACATGCTGGTGTCACTAGTCTCAGCTGGAATGATTAGATTCAATATTGACAGAATCCCTCTTTCTTCCCCTAATTTATCTGTCTTGCTCTAATTCCTTTGCTTCACCTAATTCCTGTGGCCTGTGAATGATTTCCTCTGATCTTACAGTGAAAGATGCACTTGATACATAGTGCCTGTGATGATTACTTTATCTATCAAATTTGCAAGTACTGGTTCCCAGACATTTGGTCAAATATTATTCTAGATATTTCTGTGAAGGTGGTTTTAGAAGAGATTAACATTTAAATTAGTGGACTTTGAGTAAAACACCTTGTTCTCCATAATGTGGCTAGACCTCATTTAATCAGTTGAAGATCTTGATAAAACAAAGACTGCCCTCTCCAAGCAAGAAGGAATTCTGACAGCAAATGGTTTTTGGACTCAAGCTACAATTCTTCCTTGAATCTCCAGCCTCGCTGACTATGTAGATGTTCAATCTTCAAGTTTCCACAATTATATGAGCCAATTTTCTCTTTCTCTCTCTTAAAAATATATTTAAATATATAATATATAAATATATTTATTTGAAATTATGTTATATTATATATGTATTACTCCACATTCTGTTTCTTGAGATAACTGATCAATAAGAGCCTTATTACAGTCCTTATCAGGGTACCCCTAAAAGGCACTTGTGAAGAAAGATATTGCCACTGGATGGAACCTAGAACATCTGGAATCAACCTAGCTATAAGAAGAAGTGATAAGAAATAAGTATATAAACATATATAAGTATAAAGTTTATAAGTATATAAGGATATTTGGATGTTTTATAGTAGCACATAGCTTGCTTGGATGGACAGTATGGGGCCTGGAAAATGCAGGACTGGAAGAGTGGATACAAATAAATTTGGAGTAAAGGCAGTTGGATGGTTCTCTGAGGGCACCCAGCATTCAGATCTTTGTTTTGTACATCACAGCTCACCAGGCAGCATCTGTTGCAGAAAAAAACACTGAACAAATCAAGACGGAGCCTGTAAGAAGTACAGGCTATTCCACTTCTTAGGCACCAGAACTATTGATATCTAGGATGAGACACCAGGAAAGGAATGAAATGAACAGAAATGTTGGCCAAGTGTGAGACAAGTCTAGAATGAGTGTTGAGGAAGAAGATGATAAATGCCAGTAGTGGTTTGGGAACAAGCTGTGGCATTGAGGACAATAACTTATCTAATTTTTTCCTGCCCTTCTTTTTGGAAGTTTTTTTTTTAGAAATTGTAACCATTCCCTATCTTGTGAAACTGAGTGTCCTCAGAGTAAAGTCTACATAAGTCATCACCAGTATATCTTAGTGGTTCAAAGAGTGGATCGTAACAGACACCATCAGCATCACATGTCCACCACTTCATGCATACTTTTTTTCCAAATATACACAAAGGGCTTCTTACTTCAGGACTGGGTTATTTCCCTTAGCCTCTTCATGCTCAAGGAGAGGAAGCCAGTGAGCCTTGTATATACAGTCCTAGAAGTCCCCAGCATACACAAGCTTAGGGGACACAGTGCTCATAAATGTAGCCTATTTTAGCTTATATCCCCTCCCTATTGCAGTTCTAGACTCCAACCTTGGATTTTCTGAGGATCACTTTGGAATAAATTACTTCCACTTAAATTTTGTCAGCTACAACTGAGAATATAATATGTACTCTATAGAGTACAATAAAGTATTGCAGAGATTTGTACGAGAGAATTTCAGGTTGTGGGGTTCCTTTGTGCAGGAACTAGAGAGCAAATCAGGAACTAGAGAGCTACAATTTTGTCTCAAGAGTATATGAGAGGGGATTCTGGGAGATCTCATCCCATAATAATATACATGTTTTATGAAAACTGAGACTAGGGTTACTTTTGAAAGAGAGCTGATACCTTCACTACTCTATGTATTCTCAGTTGCAGCTGTAATAAAAAATTTTTTTAAATATTTTAATAAAATGTCATACCGATTGTTTGTATTCTTTCCAACAATGAAAACTATAACTGATCCAAAGTACTCAAAAATACTTGTTGATTAATAAAATTGGTAAAACTCTAGCTATGTTAACCAAGAGAAAAGGAAAGAGAACAAATAACTAACATCAGAATTGGAGGAAAGGCCAATAGTACTATTCCATGGACATTAAAGGGATGATAAAGGTGTATTATGAATTATTCTATGCCTCAAAAATTGATAAATGTACCAATTTCTCAAAAAACACAATGTACCAAAATCCACACAATGATCAGAGATAGTTTTCCATCTGTTAAAGAAATTTAAACAATGATAACCTTCCAAAACAGGAAGTACCAGGTCCAGAGATTTTCACTTGTAAACATTCATGGAAGAAATTATACCAATTTTCCATAATATGTTCCAGAAAACAGAAGCAGAAGAAACACTGCCTAATTCTACGAGGTCAGCATTGCTGGAATACTAAAACCAGAAAAAGGCATTACCAGAGGGGAAGGCTACAGATCAATATCTCACGTGAACATAGATGCCAATGTACTCAACAATTTATAAACAAATCAAATCCACTATTGTATAAAATTATTATTACTAAGAACAAATGATATTTATTCTAGTTATGCAAGAATTGTTCAGATTTTGAAAATCAAATATAGTAATACATCACATTAACACGTTAAAGAAGAAAAGACATATGATCATATCAGTAGATACAGAAAAAGCATCTCACACATTGATGAAAATGCTCTTATCAATCTAGGACTAGAGAACTTCCTCAACTTGATAAAAACAACTCCAGAAAATTCTATAGCTAACATTGTCATACTTAATGGTAAGAAACTAGAAGCCTTCCCACCAAGATAAGAAATAATAGAAAGATATACATTCCCCCCCATTCCTATTCAACATTATACTACAAAAAGGGGGAAGAAAAAGATACACATACTGGGCAAGAAAAAAATATTTTTTTGGCTGATGACATGATTTCCTATGTGAAAAAGCCCAAAGAATCAATGTAAAAATTCCTAGAACTGATAAGAAATTGTAACAGGTTTACAGTATACAAGGTTAAAATACCTAACAGTTTCTTGCATATCAGCAATGAACAACTGAAATTTGAAATTAAAACACAACACAATTTACATTAGTGGAAAATAATGAAATAATAGCTATAAATCTAATAAAATATACACACAGTCTCTATGTGGAATACTATAACACTCTGATAAAATTTTAAAAAAATACACAGAAAGCTATACTAATGTGAGATGTTAATAATAGGAGAAATTAGGGCTATGTGAGAGGGAGTTTATGGGAACTCTACGTAATTTTATACATTTTTTTCTGTAAAACTATAATTCTGAAAAACAGTGTTCGTCTATTCATTTTTAACAATGGAACAAGGAAGGGTGCCTTGGTGTCCCAGTTGGTTAAGCATCTGACTTTCGCTCAGGTCATGATCTTGTGGTTCATGGGTTCAAGCCCCACACTGGGCTCAGGACTTTCAGTGCCTGGGATTCTTCCCTCCTTCTCTCCCTCTCTGCTCTTTCCCCATTTATGCAGCATGAGCTAGGTCACTCTCTCTTTATCAAAACAAATAAGCTAAAAATAAAAATGGAACAAGGAAGCTTTGGGGAGTGATGGAAATGTTATTCATCCTGATGGTGGTGACAGCTTCATGAGTATATAAATATGTCTAAATTCAGTGATAAAAAAAAATGAGCTAATAAGCCATGAACAGACATGGAGGAAACCTAAAAACATACTGTGAAATGAAAGAAGCCAATCTGAAAAGGTTTTATATTGTATGATTCCAAGGCTACTTACTATAGGACATTCTGGGATAGGCAAAGCTATAAAGAGAGTAAAAGTATCAGTAAAAATATCAGCAGTTGTCAAAGACTGAGGGGGCTAAGAGGTGATTTATAGTCAAGTGCAGGGGACTTTCAAAGCATTGACACTACTCTGTGTGATGCTGTAATGTAATGGTTGCTATATGACATCACGCATTTGGCAAATCCAATAGATGTATACAACACAAAGAATGAGATATAATGTTTGCTATAAATGTTAACAACAATATGTCAATACTGATTCATTTCTAACAAATATACCACATTGATGCAAGGTATTAATAATAGGGGAAACTAAGGGCAGGGAGAAAGACAGTATATGGGAACTCCCTGTACTTTCTGCTCAATTTTTCTATAAACCTATAAGTGCTCTGAAAAATAAAACTATTAATTTTTTAAGAAGTAAAATATTCATTCAGAACAGCCTTGTTTTCTTTGGGGTGAAAATTACAAGTTTTATTTTTCATTATTAACTACAAAGTGTATCTTTCCCTAACTGATTTTTTCAAAGTATTTGTAGAGCCCTTTATTTCAAATATTACAGAAAAAGTGAACTGTGATAAGAAACACTGTTTGTTATTTCATTTTTATAGATAGTGAAACCAAAGAGTATATTGGATTGTCCTTTTGGCAAATTACTGCAATGGACAGATGGTTTTTCATTATCTGTTATACAGCAATACAACGGTGGTAACAGTGTGTTTGGTATGGATGCTTACTCATCTGTGAGAGTAATTTCTGCCGCTTGGCCAGAGCACATTTTAAAATCTTCCTCCACATCTGGGACAACATCTGCCTAAAACAACATGTTAATATCTGTATTTGTGAAGAAGATACATTCTATCTTATGTCTTCCCAAAGGCAAAATCATGCCAGCATAAAGTAGGAGTTTTAAAATGACTTCAAGAGTTTGCTCTCTCAATGTATTCTTTTGCATAAAATGTAAAATCTTATTCAGAACTTATTTTGCTTCACTAGCATATGTTCCTAACAATTAACTTGGAAAAAGTAATTTCTCTTTGAAACAGCTTTGAAATCCAGAATCAGTGTACCAGCATGGTTACTTATTTAAATATTATATTTTATGGCTAGAAGAACTCTTCAGTAAATGGTAGAATTTCATACCATAAACATTTAATAAGATGTACACATCTTGTGCTTATTCTAAAGAGAAGTACAATATATTATGCTTAATACTTTGATAAATGCTGATTTGTACAATGTTTGCAACTCAGTAAGTTACATTCATTCAAATAATATATTGAGAAGTTTTGTTTTGTTATGCAGTGATGTTCTTCTCTAGGTTGATTATCATGTGGACGTTCAATTTGTTGTTGTTTTTTATTCTTCCCCTTTATTAATCTTCCTTAAGCAGTAATTATTGAAGCAGCAGACATCTGCATGTGACATAGTGCTTGAAAGAGATGTAGTGACTTGATAAGAAATGACTACAAGAGTTATTTGCTCACTTTTTTCTATGTTCCCAATTAATCTAGGGTTATTTTTCTTTTTGCTGGTGTTTCCTTTGACAGTTTTTCAAGATTACAAAATTGGGTTCTTGAAGTCAGATGTATAGCAAAGGCCACTCTTCATGTTCACTTTAACAAGTATATGCCCTATCAAAGAAAGAAATCTACTCAAATCTCTCAGAAAATATAAAATAATATTTTATGTGAAAATTGCTAGAAATTTGACTTAGCATGGTAAATTACCTTAGAAATATTCTAATTCATAAAACTTGTAATTCATATTACTTAAACTGTTTTCTTATTGCCTAATATTTGTCTACCATTGGTTTTGCAAAATCTGTTCATATACCAATATTATGATTATAGGAACATCAGAGAAAGGCAAATATGCTACCTGAATTTTTTAATTAACATTTTATCAGAAAATGGTCAAAAGCTTTCCAATAATGGCATTCTTAAGTTATCAGGTAATTTCCACAATTTGTTTCTGTTAAATTCATGGCATAAATTTTAACCTCTTCAACTCTTTAAGCATGTCCATGTGATGATTTTGAAAATAAAAGAATCTAATTTTACCAAGACATAACATTTTGGAGTCATCATCAATTGCAAATCTTGTTATTTAGAAATGTTTTTCTTAGATCAGTGGAAGCCTGAGGTCACTTATAAGTTGAGTTAGGGGACGCTTGCGTGGCTCAGTCAGTTAAGCCTGCGAATCTTGGTTTTGGCTCAGGTCATGATCTCAGGGTTTTATGATTTTGAGCCTGACATCTAGCTCACTGCTGGTGGTGGAAAGTCTGCTTGGGATTCTCTCACCCTCTGTCTCTGACCCTCCTCCATTCATACTGTCTCTGTCTCTCTCAAATAAAATTTAAAAAACATTAAAAGAACAAAAAAGAAGTTGAGTTAATAGCTACCAGATATTAGAGTGGTCCCTGGTAATAAACATTAAGGCAAATTCATATCCTGAGTCATAATGAAATTAGTTTGATTCTATGGAAGGACTGGAGAACAATCAAATGTAAAAACAAGTAAATAGTAGTAGAAAGTAAAAATCTAGAGTAAGAGAATATTTTTTTGTTATTCATTTATAGTCAGGTTGTATTATCAGACATATAAGTAGATTGTGCATACCATCTGATGTTTTTTTTAATGTTTACTTCACAGTATTAAAAATGTAAATACTGATTAAGAAAGGAAATACAATTTCTTACAAATTTGGTATCCTTATTAATTCCAGCAGTCCCCCAGAATTATTTGAATCCCACGGTTTGCATTTTACTTTTGCATTAGTATATATTGCATTAATGTAAGAACATTAGAAGTCTGAACAAGTATCTTTTCTGTTATTTTTTTAATTTTTTTTAATTTTTTTTAATTTTTATTGGTTTTTCAGAGAGAGACAGAGTGCAAAGGGGAGGGGAGGGGGGAGAGGCAGAGAGAGAGGGAGACACAGAATCCAAAGCAGTTCTGAGCTGTCAGCAGAGAGCCTGACTTGGGGCCCAAACACACCCAATGTCCAATCATGACCAGAGCTGAAGTCAGATGCTTCACTGACTGAGCCACCCAGGCACCCCTTGAACAAATATCTTAACAGGACTATATACTGAGTATGAGTTTCTGTGGCAAATGTCCATATTAAAATTGGGTTCCTGTCATGATGCCAAGCTTGTATAAATTCAAATCTGAAATCTTCTCTTCTATTTCATTCCTTGATCTCTATTATGGTATTATTTTCTATACTAAATACAGTCAGAAATGTTCAAGTTATCATTTACCTTCTTCCTTGCTTATATCACATAATTAAAGTCCTATACATTTTAGTTCCTCTGTTTTTCAAATTTATCTTTTTTAAAGTTTATTTATTTTGAAAGAGACAGAGAGAGGATGAGCAGTGTTGGGGCAGAGAGAAAGATGGAGAATTTCAAGAAGACTCTGTGTGATCAGTGCAGAGCCTGATACAGGGCTCAAATACATGAAACTATGAGATCATAACCTGAGCCAACCAAGATACTTACACTTACTTGACTGAACCACCCAGATGCCCCTCAAATTTGTCTTTTTATTGCCAAGTCAAAAATTATTTTATTTCAAATTCCTATTATCAGTTTTCAAAATGCTTGCTAAAGCCTAGAGAAACTTTTAAGATTGAACTATGTAGGCCTAAGAAAAAGATATTCAATATTCAATAGCAATATTTTTAATAATACCAATTAAATACTGTAACAGTGAAGGAAAGTATTGACATTTTCCCTTTTAAGCTGTAATGTAATTTTATGTGATTAAGTTAAAAATCTCGGGGCACCTGGGTGACTCAGTTGGTTAAGCAACAGACTTCGGCCCAGGTAATAATGATCTCACGATTCATGAGTTCGAGCCCCGCATTGGGCTCTGTGCTGACAGCTTGGAGCCTGGAGCCTTCTTAGGATTCTTTGTCTCCCTCTCTCTGCCTCTTTCCAGCTCACGCTCACTCTCTCTGTCAAAAATAAATAAAAACTTAAAAAAAATTTAGGGGCGCCTGGGTGGCTCAGTCGGTTGAGCGTCCGACTTCAACTCAGGTCATGATCTCACGGTTCGTGGGTTTGAGCCCCGCATTGGGCTCTGTGCTGACAGCTAGCTCAGAGCCTGGAGCCCGCTTCAGATTCTGTGTCTCCCTCTCTCTCTGACCCTCTCCTGCTCCCTTGCTCGCTCTCGCTCTCTCTCTCTCTCTCTCTCAGAAATAAATAAAAAACATTCGGGGGAAAAACTTAACTTTTTTAAAATAAAAAATCTCATTTCTATGCTAAGTATTTACTATTTCCATACAATGGTCCAATTTTTTTTACACGTGTTAACTAATATAATTCACACAAAACCCTAAAAATGTGTAAAATTATCTCAATTTTATAAAGAGTCTGAAACTCACACAATATTCTTTTTAAATAACGAATTCATTATTAAAGTTAATGTTTTTATGCCTCATAGCCATATTTCATCAAGTAATGGTTTTCAACACACACAGGCAAGTAATAGCTTTCTTATTTTGCTTTGCTGAACATCACCTCTACCCACAGGTACAGTTAGATCATACCACCAGCGCTGTGGCTAAATGATTTTACAATGAGTATGTATGTGTATATGTGTATATAACCCAACTACTGAAACAAAGAGAATATATATAATTGTAATGTTTAAGCAGATACGGTTTTGACATTATCCTAAAATTTCTTAATAGTTTATGTGTGTATCATTTTATGGTATAAATGGATACATTGACATTAAAAACACATTTAACATATATAAGTAAGTGACACAGCTTCCTCCAAGGGAAGAATAGGCTTCCTTTTTGCATGAATAATGAACTTGGCCACATGATGCGGTTGGGCCAATGGCATGGGAGCAGCGGTTTTAGAGTCGTGGCATGTTTCTGCCTGCTCTCGCACTTTCTTACTTTGTTACATTTATAGCCGCTACTCCTCTAGTAAAGACCTATGGGTGAAGAAGACCCATGGATCAGCTAAACATAGTGCAGGAGAGCTGCAGTTTTTTATTAGCTTCCAAAAGATAACATAAGTGAAAAACATCATTCTTATTGTAAAGCCAATGAGATGCGTGAGGTTTTGTTATTCAGCCTTACATAGGGAGAAGTACAAATGCACTTAGCTCTTTTCATAAATTGCCTTTAAAATGACCACGAACAGTTCTTACATGTAGCATGCTGTAATCTACTTAGAGTAGAATAATTATGGAATTTTAATAGCAAAATAAACTGGGGTGTTAATATTAATGTACAGGCTAAGAAGCACTATAAATCCATTCAAGTGATTAAACCTAATCTCATAGAAATGTGCTATTTTAAACAGAACCCATGAAAAGGAAAATCTTAACAGTAAATCTAACCTATGTCCTGGGCAGTCCCTAGAGAACACCTGCTATCCACATCTTCCCCTCCATCTAACAGTCCTCCATGTGCTTGCACGGGCCAAATGCTACAACACTTGACATCCTTTCACATCAACTTTTCTTTCTTTAAGAAAAAAAATAGACTCATGCTAAGTCCTTTTTAAGGTTATGCCTTACCTACTCCCAAGAAATGACTGGAAAATGATAAAGTTATGTTTTTCAAATGAGACATTGATTTTAGAAACAATGAAGAATAAAACATAACTGGGATAGACATGGGAGAAGAGGTAAGGCATTAAAACTGTTTCTTCAAGGGGCATCTGGCATGGGGGTGCTCAGTGGGTTAAGCACTGACCCTTGACTTCAGCTCTTGTCATCGTCTCAGTTCATGATTTTGAGCCCAACGTTGGACTCCATGCTGGCAGCACAGCATGGAGCCTGCATGAGATTCTCTATCTCCCTCTCTCTCTGTACCTCCCCTGCTTCCACAAGCATGCACTTTCTCTCTTAAAATAAATAAACTTAAAAAAAATGGCTATTACTGCAAACTCTCTCCTCTTCTTAAAGGAGTACTTTCTCTGCTACCCCTCCAAAGTTCTGCTCCACTGACAGGTGAAGGGATAAAGAAAATGTGGCAAACACACACTCAAACATACACACACACACATACATATACACACACACACACACACACAGGAATATTATTTAGCCATTAGAAAGAAGATCAACATGGATGGATTTTAAAGGCATTACGCTAAGTGAAATAAGCCAGAAAGAGAAAAACAAATACTTCATAGTTTCACTTATATGCAGAAACTAAAAAGTAAAATTTATAGAAACAGAGAATAAAAAGTTTGGCAGGGCCTGAGAGGTGTGGGGAAAAGGGGAGATTTTTGTCAAAGAAAACTTTCAGTTATAAGGGGAATGAATTCCAAAGAATGTAATATACAGTAGAGTGGTTATAGTTTACTGTATTCTATTTTTGAAAACTGCTAAGAGAGTAGATCTTAAATGTTCTCACCAAAAAAAGAAATGGTAATTATGTGATGTGATGCAGGTGTTATCTAACTTCACAGAGGTGATCATTTTGCAAGATATATGTGTGTAAAATCAACACACTGTACCCATTATTTATACAATATTATATGTCAAATATATTTCAGTAAAGCTGGACCCCGCTCCAAAATTACCAGATTGTTTCCTAATCTTTGCTATATAAAAGTTACTCTAAATACAATTATTGTGATGTCGCTTTTGTGTGTGTGTGTGTGTGTGTGTGTGTGTGTTAAATACCTTTGGAGCAGAAGCTGAAAAATATTTTCATAAAGTCTCTATTGTAACGCTCAATTCTGTATTGGTAGCACAAAAGCAGCCATAGACACTGAATAATCAAATCAGCATGGCTGTATTTGGCCCAAAAATACCAGGTTTGGCCTATAGGCCATAGTTTGTAACACTTGAATTAAACATCATTTACCTGAACTCTCCAGAACATAAAAAACAGCACATTAAATATTTATCCTACACATTAAAGCTCCTACACATTAAAGAGCAGTTACTTCTGTCTTTGAGACAAAATGAAACAAACTGATTAACTTAAGAGTGTATGTATGTTAATGTTGCACACTCTTCCACATGTGGGGCATACTAAGAAATTATTTAGTTAAGCTACCATTCAGTTTGCAGTAGTCTTTGTTAAATCTAATTTTGGAGATTTTGTTTGCTATCCTCAATATTGAAATTTTTATATAGAATGAGTGTAGGCTTTTAAAGGAAAAAAAAGGAGTTTGGTATTTTTTCTATAATAAGTAAATAAATGTGTAAAGTAACAGAGGGTAGCTACAATTGCAGTAACCAAAGCATAACTTGTAACATTATTAATCACTATGTTGTACAACTTAAATTAAGGTAAAAGTTTGTGCCTATACACACAAAAATTGTGTGTACTATATATAATATTATATGTATGTGTGTGTATTTAAATGTTAGAAAAAATAATTAACTAAATGTGGATTTAAAAGCTTAACAAAGGGGGCACCTGGGTGGCTCTGTCAGGTTAAGTGTCCAACTTTGGCTCAGGTCCTGATCTCACAGTTTGTGAGTTTGAGCCCCACATCGGGCTCTGTGCTGACAGCTCAGACTGGAGCTAGCTTCAGATTCTGTATCTCTCTCTCTCTCTCTCTCTGTGTGTGTGTGTGTGTGCGTGCCCCTCCCTTGCTTGTGCTCTGTCTCTCCCTCTCAAAAATAAACATTAAAAAATAATATTTTAAAATCTTAACATAGATCAAGCATATAATAATGTTATTTAAAAATAATGATGGGTTGCAAGGGAGAGGGGAAAATAGGTGATGGTCATTGAGGAGGGCACTTGTGATGAGCACTGTTTGTTGTATGTAAGTGATGAGTCACAGGAATCTACCCTCAAAACCAAGAGCACACTGTATACACTGTATGTTATTTAACTTGACAATAAGTTATATTAATATATATATGTAATAAGAAAACCTAAAACAAAATAATAATGAATCCTAACAAGACCCAGCTATATGCTCCCTACAAGAGACTCATTTCAGACCTAAAGATTCCTATATATTGAAAGGGAGGGAGTGGAGTAATGTTTACCATGCAAATAAATGTCAAAGAAGGTCAAGGTAAGGTAACAATACTTATATCAGACAGAAGGAACTTTAAAACAAATACTGTAACAAGAAACAAAGAAAGACACTATACAACAATAAAGCGGACAATCAGACAAGGTGATGTAACAATTGAAAATGTCTATGTAGATGGGCATGGAGGAGGGCACTTGTGGGGATGATCACTGGGTGTTATATGGAAACCAACTTGACAATAAACTGTTTAAAAAATAAATAAATAAAATCAGTTATGTAATTAAAAAAAAAAGAAAGAAAATGTCTATGTAACCAACCTGGAACCACAAAAATACATAAAGCACTTCATAAGAAACAAAAAAAAATCAACAGGGTTACCTGGGTGACTCAGTCATTTAAGCATCTGATTTTGGTTCAGGTCATGATCTTAAGACGTATGAGTTCAATCCATGTATCAGGCTCTGGGCTGATAGCTCAGAGCCTGGATCCTGCTTCGGATTCTGTGTCTCCTTCTTTCTCTGACTGCCCCTCCCCCACTCACTCTCTGTCTCCCCTTCAAAAATAAGTAAACATTTAAAAACTTAAAAAAAAAAAAGAAAATAATCAACAATAATAGTAGGGGGACTGTTAACACCTTACTCATATCAATGAACAGATCATCAAAACAGAAAATTGGGGCACGTGGGTGGCTCAGTTGGTTAAGCATCTGACTTTAGCTTAGGTCATGAGTTAGGTTGTGAGTATGAGCTCTGGTGCAGGCTTTGGACTAACAGTGTAGAGCCTCCTTGGAATTCTAAATAAATAAATAAATAAACAAATAAAATTTTTTTTAAACCTAGAAAATCAATTAGGGGAGAGTGGCTGTGAATGACACTAAACCAGATGGATTTAACAGATATATTCAGAACATCCAACCCTAAAACAGAATATACATTATTTTCAAATGCATATGGCACCTTCTCTAGGATAGATCACATATTAGGCCATAAGACAATTTTCAACAAATTCTAAAAAATCAGTCATATGATGCATCTTTTCTGACCACAGTGCTATGAAACTAGAAGTCAATCATACACAAAAGATTTGGAAAGACTATAAACACATGGAGGTTAAATAACATGCTACTAAACAATTAATGGGTGCATCAAGAAATCAAAGAACAAATAAAAAATTACATGGAAACAAATAAAAATGAAAACAGGATGGTCCCAAATCTTTGGAATGCAGCAAAAATGAATCTAGGAGGGAAGTTTATAGCAGTAGAGGTCTACCTCAACAGGCAAGAAAAGTCTCAAATAAACAACCTAACTTTATACCTAATGGAGCTAGAAAAAGAAAAACTCAAACTCTGTAATAAGGAAATAATAAATATTATAACAGAAATAAGTGATATAGAAACTAAAAAAATAATAAAACAGAACAATGAAACCAGGAGCTTGTTCTTTGGAAAGATCAATAAAATTGACAAATATCTGGCAAGATCCATCAAAAGGGAGAGAGAGAACCCAAATAGACAATATGACTAATGAAAGAGGAGATATAAACAACCAACACCACAGAAATGTAAATAATTGTAACAGAGTATCATTAAAACTCATAAGCCAACAAACTGGACAACTTGGAAGAAATTTATAAATTCCTAGAAACATATAATCTACCAAAACTAAAGCAAGGAGGAACAGAAAATTTGAACAGACCCATTACCAGTAATGAAATTGAATCAGTCATCAAAGAAACTTCCAAAAACCGAAAGTCTAGGACCACAGATCTTCATAGACAAATTCTTCCAAACATTAAAAGAAGAGTTAAAACTACTCTTCTTAAGCTATTACAAAAATGCAAGAGGAAGGAAAATTTCCAAATTCATCCTGTGAGGCCAGTATCACCCTGATACCAAAACCACATAACAACATCACAAGAAAAGAGAACTATAGGCTAATAGCACTCATGAATATACATGCAAAAGTTCTCAACAAAATATTAGCAAAATGAATCCAACAATATATTTTTAAAACATCATAAACCATAATCAAGTGGGATTTATTCCTGGGATGCAAGGGTGGTTCAATATTTGCAAAACAACCAATGTGTACATCACATCAGTAAGAGTATAAACATCATATGATCTATTCAATAGATACAGAAAAACCACTTGACAAAGTAACACAGCCATTCATTAAAAAATTCCTCTGTGAAGTAGACCTAAAGGGAATATACCTCAACATAGAAAAGACTTTATATGAAAAAAACCCTCATTTGGGGTACTTGGGTGGCTCAGTCGGTTGAGCGTCCAACTTCGGCTCAGTCATGATCTCATGGTTCGTGGGTTCGAGCCCCATGTCGGGCTCTGTGCTGACAGCTAGCTCAGAGCCTGGAGCCTGTTTCGGATTCTGTGTCTCCCTCTCTCTCTAGCCCTCCCCTGCTCATGCTGTCTCTCTCTAAATCTCTCTCTCTCAAAAATAAATAAAACACTTTTAAAAATTTTAAATAACCCCCCACATCTGATATCATACTCAATGGTGATAAACTGAGAGCTTTCCCCCTAAGATCAGGAGCAAGACAAGGATGTGCACTCTCACCACTTTTATTTAACATAGTACTGAAAGTCTAGCTATAGCAATCAGACAACATAAACAAATAAAAAACATCTAAATGGGTAAGGAAGAAGTAAAACTTTCACTATTTGCAGATGGCATGTACTATATATAGAAAATTCTGAAGACTCCACCAGAAAAATACTACAAGTAATAAATGAATTCAGTTAAGTTGTAGGATACAAAATCAATTTACAAAAATTTGCTGCTTTCTTATACACTAATAATGAAGCAGCAGAAACTGAAATTTATAAAGCAATCCATTTACAATTGTACCAAAAAATAAAATATCTAGGAAGAGAGAGATTTGCACTGTGAAAACTATAAAACACCAATGAAAGAAATCCAAGATGATGTAAATAAATGGGAAGACATGCCATGCTAATGGGTTGGAAGAACAAATGTTAAAAACAAATGTTTAAAATGTTAAAACTCCATACCACCCAAAGGAGTCTGCATATTTAATGCAATTCCTATCAAAATACCAAATCTATTTTTCACAAAACTGGAACAAACAACCCTAAAATTTATATGGAACCACAAAAGACCTTGAATAACCAAAGCAATCTTGAAAAAGAAAAACAAAACTGGAGGTATCACAATTCCAGATATCAAGTTATATTACAAAAGTGGTAATAATTAAATTAGCATAGTGCTGGCATAAAAATAGACACACAGATCAATAGAATAGAACAGATAACCCAGAAGTAAACCCACAAACATACAGTCAATTAATCTTCAACAAAGCAGGAAATATCCAATGGAAAATGATAGGTCTCTTGACTAAATGGTATTGGGGAAGCTGGTCAGCTACATGCAAAAGAATGAAACTGGGCCATTCTCTTTCACCATATAAAAAAATGAATTCAAAATGGATTAAGAACCTATATATGAGACATGAAGCCACAATAATCCTGAAAGAGGGCACAGATTCTTTGGCATTGGCTATAGCAATATTTTTCTAGATGTGTCTCTTGAGGCAAGGGAAATACAAATAAAAAAAATAAAAAAAAATTGGGACTACATCAAAATAAAAATTTTGTCAACAAAACTAAAAGGCAACCTGCAGAATGGGAGAAGATATTTGCAAATGACATATTTGATAAAGGTTATGATCCAAAATATATAAAGAACTGATAGAACTCAATCCCCAAAAAACAAATAATCCAATTAAAACATGGGCAGAACATAAACAGATATTTCTCCAATCAGACACCCAGATGGCCAACAGACACCTAGAAAGATGTTCAACATCACTCATTATCAGGGAAATGCAAATCAAAACCCCAATGAGAACCCACTGTTGGGAGCCATTTCTGAACTCATAAATTGAGAAAGAACTCCTTGTGAGTTTAAGGTAAGTTGCATGGACTCTTACAATCAGATGGCGACCTATATCCACCCCCCACCCAATTGTTTCTGCTCGAGTACTAACCCCCAAGTCACATTGTTGATTGCTATTAGGAATGACTCATTCTGGCCTTGATATGCTGATTGCACTTTGTGAAGGAACTTACTGTAGGAACTTCTTTTGTGGTTATGGGAGCAACACTGTTTCCTGAAATACCTGTTTTTCTTAATACCTCCCATTAAGCGATAAACAGGCTATTGACCCCTACTCACAAAGACCTAACTTTTGCCTTTACTATCTTAATGCCACCTCTGGGCTGTTCTCCATACCTTTTGCATATCAATGTTCTGGAAAGATTTTACTAATAAAAGAATTTATCATCAGAATGCCACTTCTGTGCTGACCCCCAAACACTAAATCATAAAATAAAGTTGAGTCTCAGACAGTGTGGAGAGGCCATGGCTGTTGAGCAAAAAGAATCTCATGCCTCTCTCATCCCTCTCTCAACAACACCATCCATCGTTCAGGGACCCCTGGACCTGGCCAGAGCTGGACTCTGGCAACCCACCTCATATTTATCCAAATGTCAAGGATGTGAAGAAACAAAAACCCTCTTGCACTGTTAGTGGAAATGCAAACTGGTGCAGTCACTGTGGAAAACAGTATCAAAAATAGAAAACAAAATAAAAAATAGGACTACCTTATAAATTCAGGAATCACACTACTGGGTACTTACCCAAAAACATTAATTCAAAGGGATACATGCTCCTCTATGTTTATTGCAGCATTATTTATAATAGCCATATTACTGAGGCAGCTCCAGTGTACATCGATAGATGAAAGGATAAAGATGAAGTGATATGTGCAATGGAATATTATTCAACCATTAAACAGAATGAAATCTTGGCATTTTCAACAACATGGATGATACATATATATATATCATTATCAATAACATGGATGATGTATATCATTTTCAACTCCATGGATGAAAATATATATCATTCAGCCATTAAACAGAATGGAATCTTGGCATTTTCAACAACATGGATAGAGGTAGAGAGTATAATGCTAAGAGAAAGAAGTCAGTCAGAAAAAGACAAATATATCATCTCACTCATATATGGAATTTGAGAAACAAAACAAATGAGCAAAGGAAGAAAGAGAGACAAACCAAGAAATAGATTCTTAATTGTAGAGAACAAACTAATTGATACCAGCAGGGAGGTAGGTGGGAGGATGGGATAAATAGGGGATAGGGATTAAAGCATACACTTACCATAATGGAATAGGAAAATATTTAAAAATTTAAAAATAATAAAAATTATTAGATCTAATATCTCTAGGTTATAAAGGAAATAAATATTTTTAAAACTTTGAAATTACTAAAAATGCTTACTTTTACTCAAAACATTCTATTTTCAGTAGATTTCAAAGTATTTTGCTTATAACTGTATTCCAGGACTAATCTACTAAAAGTGTATTTCAATAGCGTTATCTTTCATATAGCTGATAAATTCACATAAAATGTTTCAATATTTTTTTAAAGATACTAGTAAAATTATTTAAGACTCATTATTAAAGTGATAAAACAGGAATACTATGTAATCATTATATTTATGTCTTTTTTCTGGTTTATTATGAAATGCTAATTCTTTTTTTATAATTTTTAATGTTTATTTACGTTTTGAGAAAGACAGAGTGTGAATGGGGTAGGGGAGAGAGAGATGGAGACACAGAATCTGAAGCAAGAGCCTGATGCAGGTCTCGAACCCACAAACAAGGGATCACTACCTGAGCTGAAGTTGGATACTTAACCGACTTAGCCACCCAGGTGCCCCAAAATGATAATGCTTAAAAGATGAATAAGGTTATGAATTGTTTCCATCTGAGCATTCCCATACAATTACACAAGTTCCTGTCACTATTTTACCCATCAATAACACATCTAGATGCAATGGTATTTGCTATACATTATTAGTAAATTTATTTGTTAAATGGAAAGAATATAACATATTTTATGCAAAGAACAAAACTTAAAGTAAAGTATAGATAAAATCAGAAAATAGGAAATTTCAAGACCCTTTCTCTGACCATGACACAAAAAAAATTAAAAAATAACTAGAAGTGCTTAAAAACAAAGCTGTGTAACAAATAACATACGGAGATCATAAGTTAACTTTAAAAAAAATCTTACTTTTTAAATTTACCATAGACACATTTTCAAAAATGTTATGTATATGAGATCACAAAGCATAAAAAATTTTGTCCATTAATTAATAGTAGTACAGAAAAACTGGCTTTCAAACATGAAAAGAAATGAAACACAAAATAATCTTTTCAACTTGCAACTTACTATAGAAAATTTATGTCAAACAACTTGTGGATTAAGAGCAATATCAATTTGAATGTAAAATTATGTTGAAACATTACTATAATGAAAATTATGGGGGTGCCTGGGTGGCTTAGTCGGTTAAGCGTCCGACTTTCGCTTGGGTCATGATCTCGCGGTTTGTGGGTTCGAGCCCCGCGTCGGGCTGTTTGTTGACTGCCAGCTCAGAGCCTGGAGCCTGTTTCAGAGTCTGTATCTCCCTCTTTCTCTGACCCTCCCCTGCTCACGCTGTCTCTCTCTCTCTCCTAGAAATAAATAAAACATTAAAAAAAAAATTAAAAAAAAAAGAAAATTATGTATATATAAATTTCTGCAATATAATTAACTCAGCTAGAATACATTTGCATAAATATTTAATATGTGAAAAAAGAAAATTAATGAAAGAGACATGTAACTCAGAAAGGTGGAGAAATTTGTTATAAAAATCAATGAACTTTTAACCTGCAAAACAAATTATTTACATACTTATGTTAATAAATTAGGACAGTAAAAATTAATGATTTAGGAGTGCCTGGGTGGCTCAGTCAGTTAAGGGACCCACTGGTGATTTCAGCTCAGATCATGATCACATAGTTATGAGATCAAACCCTGCATCAGGCTCTGCACTTGTGTGGAGCTTGCTTGGGATTACTCTCTCCTTCTCCCTCCTTCTGCCTCTCTCCCTCACTTGCTCTTTCTCAAAGTAAATAAACTTAAAAAATGAATGATCTTATAATAAATTCAACAGCATACACTTTGGAAATAAATAAAGGTTAAACTGTCCAAGCAACTAAGCGTGTAATCCATCAAATACAAGTTTAGAAAGTAAATCAAAATATTCACTCTAAATACACCATATGTATTTTATAAGGTGCAATATTTTAAATTTTATGTGTATCTTGACAGAATTATTTTTCATGTATGTGAAAATTTATTTAATTATCACACTACTAGTGGACATGAAGTTATATTTATACTTAGCTATTACAAAATGTACATGTGAAATACTTCTCTAAAATACATTTCTAGATGTAGGATGCTGAGTCTTAGCCTATGAGCATTTAAAAACCAGTAGCTAGTGACTAGCATCCTCATTACCACACTTAAAACAAAATATATTCCGACCCTGGATAGCTCAGTCGATTGAGTGTCTAACTTTGGCTCAGGTCATGATCTCATGGTTCATGAGTTCGAGTCCCACGTCAGGCTCTATGCTAACAGCTCAGAGCCTGGAGCCTACTTTGGATTCTGTGTCTCCCTGTCTCTCTGTCCTTCCCTTGCTCACACTGATTCTCTCTCTCACAAATAAACACTAAAAAAAATAATAATAAAGAAAAATAAATGATGCAAAATGTATCCCTAAATAAAGGGTGTTGAAAAATCTACTTTCCCCAACTTTGTCTTCAACTTTCCGTATTTTTGTTATTCTCACTAGGAAAATGTGTTATTTCATTATAGATTTCATTTATGATAATTTTATTATCCTTTCTATTTATTATTTTTAGATCTCTGAGGTAACTTTCCATGTCACTGTAATAACTTACCAAACTGCATTTTTATGACTTGTACATTTCCCTTACAAATGTTCATGACATTTATCCATGTTGTGAATATAGTCTATAGTGAATATAGACTGCACTGCTTCCTAGTATTCCACAATTTACTTCTCCATTCTATTTATGAACAGTAATGATCTGCACTAAGATGCATTAGTACAAATGCATTATTCTCCCACTCCCTCTTCAAATATTTTCAACTGTACAATTGAAGTTTTAACTGACATAGTAAAAGTCATTAAAATAACATTTACTATATTTTCTCTCAACTATTAGTATTAAGTATCTCTTTTTTTGTACTTGGATTATTGCAGTGACAATAGTGTAGTATTAATATTATATTGATGTGGAATGGGAGAAAGAGCAGTGGTTAGGGAACAGACTGCTGCTGGCTTAAGCAAGGGGGACTATCTTAAGGCTCTATACAATTATCACACCAGCCAGAGGGTTCTTCCTGAAAGCTTTCAACACATATTCTATACAGATGGAGTAAGAGCTAGGAGAATAAAAGCATAATAGTTTTGATTATACCAGATGTCCTATCAAATACTGGATACGTATTCTCCTTCATTTTATTGACAAAAGACCTATGAGTACTTTGGTGAGTATGGTTTTCTCTTCTTTTTTCTCTCACAGAGACTGCTAGGATATTTACTTATTACTTTTCTTCTAATAAAGATCAAAATGTCGTAAGACCAGCCACATCATATTTATTTGCACTATCCTACGGATACACACTAATATGTGTATATGTGCGCATGCATATGTACGTATTATCAACTAATATATCACCTCTAAGATCATAATTTAAAACACTTAAATACTATCTTCTTCCACTTATCAAAATTACTTACTCCAGTATTCTGTATTCTTTCTCCAGAACTGTTCTATCACTACTTAGGGTCAGTTACACTCCCACCTTTTAAAGGTTATTACCCTTATCATTTCTTCCTTTTCTCTTCATATAACATAAGACAGTGGCTCATCATTCTTTTATACTTGATTGTCAAATTGCTAAGCCTGATTGAAACCAGATCATTTCATATTCATTGACTGCATTCAAGGAGAAGAACCTGATTGGACAAAAAGTAAAACAGGTACACTCCTTGTTTTCATTCTAAGTGAATGGCGATGTTCATACCTCTCCAACAGTGTATAATTTCTATTAGGCAGACCTATATTTTCCCTAGTTGATAAACTCTCAAAAACTCCCAGGACAGCCATTTTCTCTCATCCAATCTCCAACATCTCCTCCCCTGTTTCATTAATCTGTCCTCTATTTTACACAAAGTAGACTAAAAGAAGAAAACAACTCATTTTCTTTCAAAAAATATTCCAACTCACCTGCATTCATACTTTCATTCTGCCTGTACTCCTCTTACATAAGCTCCCTCAATGAATTATTCTTTACCTCTACTCAACGCTACTCTTACTGCCTTGGTGATTCATTGCATAGTGGACATACCATCCTCCCAGACATTTATGTTGATGCTCTTTGCAAAACCAAAATAAAGTTTTGATCCTGGTTAACTTTCAGGACAGCACTTCCCTGCTAATAACAGAACAGAATTCAGACACCATCTAAACCAGTGAAAAAAGTTATTGCCCGTGACAGAATAAATAAAAACCATGCTCATCCTGCAATCATGCTCAGAAAAGGACAAAACATTATATCTTTGATATCTCTGAATATCTAATCTGAATAATACCTATCCTGAATCTAACCATAATGAGACAGCAGACAAATATAAATTAGGGCATCTTACAAACTATCAATAGCATCAAAGACAAAGAAAAAAACTAAGAAAATATCAGATCAAGAGAGATTAAAGAAAAATAGTTAACTGAAAGGTAATAACTTGGATTAAATTCATGAGGATTTTTTTCTTTGCTGTAAGTGGTATCAGTGAGACAATGAGGAAAATTTGAATAAGATCATTGTATTAGATACTAGTATTGTTTCAATGCTGATTTCTTAATTTGTATAATTGCACTATAATTAAAAGAATATCTTTGTTTTACCATCTCTTATCCATAAATAAGAAAGAATATTTTAGAGATTTTATAACAGACTTATAATATTTTAACAGTAATAGAATATTCAACAGGTTTTCAACTTGTTCGCTAAGTATGTAGAGGTTGACCTAATTCGGCACAACAAAGACACATACAGAAAATCATCATTCTGAAATCTCTTGTAGTTCATTTTAAAACCATTTACTGAAACTTTCAAACATATGGTTTTAAATATGCATATTTTATATGGAAAATTGGTTGAAGGATTTCTGTGTTCCTTGAATAACCATTATGTTTATATGCATAAACCAGGAAAGGTCTAATTGCTATTTGCATGGATTATTTACAGCTAAGTGGTCTATGAAGAAATGAGAGTCCATAAAAATGCTATTGTGTATGAAAACCAATCTGTGTTGCTCATTTTAACTGGGTATGAGAATATTGGTTTATAGATTTTCAAAACAGCCATATAAATGTTTCTCACCAACAGAACAAAGGTTATAGAAGTAATCTGTCGACTAAATGCTTTAATCAACTTTTCTAACTGAATGTTTTATTTTCACAGAAAAATGTGTTTCCTATTTCCAATAGATCTATCACTGAAAATATAAATATAAATTTTTAAAATCACTAAGATGCACAAATCTAATTGTAGAATTTACCTGCCATTTTATCTGGTACCGCTGTAGTAATTAAACACATCGAACCTTGGTGGCCACCAAGGAGTGATATTTCGGTTTTGTTTTTTCTGGCCAAAATACTTGATGTATTTAAAAATACAGAAAAAACTTAATACAGTTACTCATCCCAGGATATTCATCTCAAGGAGAGCAGAGGACAAAATATCTACATTTTCTTCCCTTTTATTATTTTTTTTGTTTCAATGATAAAAACAATAATTCTATTGTACACTTTGACCTGAGCACCAAACGTTGTAACGGCATGATGTGTATAAATAATGAGAGTTCTTTATTGCGTAAGGGGCATAAAATCCTAGTCTAGATTTTTAATGCTCTGCTTTCTTTTACCAAGAAAGTAAATAATGTTCTCTGGAGTAGGAAGTTTCTTACTCCTTCACAGAGACTAACAATGAACACTCAGAAGGATGTTCAATTGCCAAAGCAGAAGCTTGCGATGTTGGTCTGGGGAAAACGTCATAAGGAAGGGAAGTCTGAGTGGCCTAGTTGGTTAAGTGTCTGACCTCAGCTCATGTCATAATCCCAAGGTTTCTGGATTCAAGCCTTTCCTCGGCTCTGTGCTGACAGCTCAGAGCCTGGAGCTTGCTTCAAATTCTGTCTCCCTCTCTCTGTGAACCTCCCCCCCACCCCACACCCATGCTCGAGTGTGTGCACTTGCTGTCTCTCTCTCTACCTCTCACAAAAATAAACATTATTTTTTTCAGTTCAAAGAAACTGTCATGCAGAGAGAGACAATCAAATGCAGAGAATGTGAATACAGAATAATATACAAGAAGAAGACTAAAATTTTGGTGATTTCTGATGCCCAATGAAACATTTAGAATTCAGAAGAATATCTTAATTTATGTTTGATTTTACCATCAATGTTTCTAATGTTGTGAAGCTTTTGGTTAACATGTTTCCCTTTATGAATAAAACTACATACGCATGATTTTATTTCATTTTTAAAACTATATTTTAGATATCTATTCATACTTTATATTAAGAAATTATTTTTGTCCAACTATATGACTTATAATTTCATTTCATATGTAGTGTGATACACAATAAAAGTTAAGATGGCTTCCCCAAATCACATTTTCAATCAAAATATATAATCATGTGGGGCTTTTGCTAAAGAAAGCAGGTTTCTAGGGCCTTTCAAAGGCTTATTTACTGATTAAGTAAGTAACTTGAAAACTGTTCCTCTACATTACCAACTATTTTTCAGGTGTCTAGTATTTTTTGATGTGGGGTACACCAATGTACCTAGTGTGTGTGCATACATAAATTTTGAGTCCTGTTTTTCATTTATTAGTCGGTGTAGGCTTTTCTATATTTTAACATAATTCTTCACAATGTTAAAAATTTTGGCAGAGGGAAGAGAAACTTGAATATATGTGTCCTGTAAGGCAAAATCAAGCTTAAGTAAAATGTTAAACAGTTTATTAAGGCAGGTGCAATTTTCTAGGAGTAATCATTTATGAAGCTCAAAAATTCTGCTTTTATGAAGCAAAAAGCATAGGAATTGATTACACTTAATTGTTGGATAAATATTGAATGTTTTGCCTTGACTTTAGAGACATGGAATTAATGATCAAAACTATATTCCATCTGTTCTTAGATACCAGCACTATGGGACATCATGTTGGCCTCCCTAACATTCATTTTAAAGATTAGATATATTCTAACTTTATGAATACCTAATATTTGTCCGACTCAGAAAATTGTCTATGCCACTTTTAAGAAACACCTATTTTATACTATCAGCATGGTTTCCTGAGTTTTTCAAATGTTTTACATGCTCTATGAGATACTATGATGTTCAGGTTTTTAAAAAGTGCTTCAATGGTCCACATCTTCAAAATTTCCTAAATCTGCTGTGTTCCTTTTTGACCTTGCCCTTTTCAGACTGGAGAATGCCAACATACATGATATCTTTTTATAGTAGCCCCATAATTAAATAAATAAATTCCAACTCATTGGATAATATAGTTACATATTTAATTTCTTATTTTATCATAGGTCCTTTATGTAATAATAGTTTAACTAAATATTTTTTTATTCAATTAACCAGGCAGAGAGGTTTAATGGAAAACTGTTATAGCTGGAACTCAAGACCATTGTTATCATTCGATGACTTAGCTCCCCGGGTCCCATTCATCTATAGAAAAGAAACAATTTTACCTCTTCCCTATGTGGAGAGTTTTGAGAAAATAGTAATAAAATTGCTTTAAAGATTATTTTTGAATGGTATACATGTAAAAATTAGTAAATTTGAGCTTGAAGTTAAAACAAATTACATCATCTCCTAATACACTGCTATGGACAATGGTGGACATTGTGAAAAGGTGTACACATCCATGGGAAATGCACTGAGTGAAAAATACCTCGAATCAAGTCCTACTACTCTTGATTGGCCAGTTCACTTCATTTCTNAAGCGAAAGTCGGACGCTTAACCGACTAAGCCACCCAGGAGCCCCCACTTCATTTCTTTTAACTTCAGCTTCATTATCAAAGTGGAGAAACTATGATGATCAGCACATGAAAGTAATAGTTCTTTTAAACTCTGAAGTTATCTTTAGTGACTGAAGTTATATTAAATAAAAAAATAGCAGATGACACGACAAATGGCCAAGACTAGAAAGAAAAAAATACTAAAAATAAGATAGCTGAGAAGGCTGTAACAAGTTGCTTCCTTACATATATACACCCACACACCACCAAGCCTCCTCCTAGAATAAGGTCTATGCAGAAAACTAGTCAAGGGGATGTAGTATTTGAGCAGAAGACTGAAGGGTGAGAAGGAGCCAGCTACAGAAAAAGGAGAAAGGGCATTTCTGAAATAGAGAAATCAGACAGGGTAAATGCTCTGGAGTGGGAAAAAGAAGCTCATCTTATTCCCACTTCAGAATGAAGTCCATGTGACTCAAACTTCCTGAGCAGGGAGGTTGGGAGGAGATGAAGTGGCCTCATAACATGAAACCACTGGAACAGTAAGCAGTGGAGTGAAATAGCTGAAGACTTAAAACACACACACATACGCACACACGGTAACTACATGAGATGATGGCTGTTAATTATCTTAGCTGTGGTAATCATTTCACAATGCATACATGTATCAAAACATAGAACTGCATACCTTAAATAATGTACAAGCTTTGTCAATTATACTTCAATAGAGCTAGAAATAAATTTAAAATACTACTCTTAGCGTGTACTTCTTATTAACTATTTTTGATTATTTATTAAGTAAACATTTACTGAGCTCTTGGATTAGGCCGTGGCAATATAACTGGGAATTAGGCATCCCTGCACACCCGTAAGAAATGTATAGGTCATTAGAGAAGATAAATAAGCAAACCGATATCTGAACACAGGTATAAACTGAGCATATAGCTAAGGACACTTTTGAACCCTGCTTTATAGTTTCACCCTTGTTTCAAATGCCATTGCAGAAATCCATATATATCTTTACTATTAAGGAATGAAAAGAACCAAAACTAGGTAACTCATGTGAAGATAGATGCTAGGGGAAAACACAAACTGAGCCAATGCTGGACTAATCCTTTTATCGCTTTTTAAAATGATACTGCTGTTGCTGTAAAATGCATACTTAGAACAGTATGATTACTGTATAAAAGCAGTATAATAAAGGAATAAAAGGTAATATTTGACTATGCAGAGAAAAATATGTAGGGGAAGAAAGCAGATGATAAATGTTGAATCAGGATCCAAGGTTTCTGAAGTACAATGTGTCTGTTTTGATATTTAATGAGAGATTCAACTGGAATAATATTAGGTAGGAAACATCATACCCAATATTGACAGTTAATCTAAACTAGTCAAATTCCTTAGACTATTTAGAGAGGATTAACATGTGATATGTCCTTATAGTCTCACACTCAATGTGTATTTCATAACGTGTATGCAAAGAGAGATAACTTTAAAGTATTTTGCTTACAACTAGTGCATAATATAAAATTCTTAGGAAAGGAAACTAGCTACAAGCTGCTTGCATGTCAGAATTAGCTCTCTATTCAGTCAGCTACTTTCAGTGAACATTGCTTAGATCTATATGATGCAAATCCTGAAGAAATAGGTAGATTAGCTTCAATGCAAGTGTCATCTTACATAGTAATTTCCTTCTCTAAGAAGATGAACTTGGGTTTATTTTTTTAATTAGAAAGGTTAAATTTATGCACCATGCATATGTAGCATATGTGTAAATATAAGATTTTACATCATATATTAAAATATTTATAAATTTAAATGACTAACATAATTCCTAAATTTTAGTAGAACAGATTATAAAGGAGATTTGGTACAATTACTCAGTGATTAATAGGAATGGATTCTTTGAGCTGCATAATAAAATTTATATTAAATGTTGAAGTACTTATTAAGAATAAACATGATTCAGGCAACTAAAATTATATCATAAAATATACATAGAAACTCTGAAAACCTTCATAGGAAGAACAAGAATTTAGGATAAAAATCCAAGCTCTATTTAAATCAAAATTGGGAGATTTAAAATTGGGAGTCATCGGGATATAAAGGTATAAAACAGGATAAGATCACAACAAAAAACTGAGATGACTTTCTCAGGAGTCTTAGACTATGGATTTGTTCTTTTCTTTTATATAAACATCTATCAAGATGTTTTACAATGGCTTTTAAGTGAATAATAAACGTTTTACTCTGTTGCAGGGCCATTCTCCATGATTTTTTTGTACATCTTGGGATAGCATTTGTCCTGTACTTTATTTTCAGGGACATTTGTATAGGAAACATGCTTAGATATATAGATAAGATACACCTCTAGGGAAAAGGGCAGAATTTTTTCCTGACCAGGAAAATAAAGATAATGTCTCTCTATGAGGCAAAGTTCAGACAGGTTTGCTGGCAACCTTGTATATGATTGGAAGTTTTCTATGTATGCAATTACTCAGCTGAAACACAAACATATTGTGTGGAGAGTATCCAGCTGGTTCATCCAAAGTTACTTCTTGTGGGACTTATCTTGCAAGGGAAATCCATGTGAACTTAAATATCATACTGCTTGCTGTACAATGAGTAATAAATTATTTTTTCTCTGATCCAAGGGCCTCATGTCTTCTGCCAGCATCTATGAAACCGTTGCAAGCTAACTTCTTACTTTCCAAATAGGTAAAGTCTCGGACTTATCATAGTTCTTGACATACATGACACTGTTCTCTGGAAGTTTAATAACTAGCTTTCTCTGAGATGAAAATAAACAAAACTCTTATCCACATACCTCAGGATACTCTCCTTCTCGACTATGCTACTCCAAGTATAAAACACCACACTGAAACACCACCCCTCAGGAAATTTAAATACATCTAGACACTAAGTTATTTTATTTGCTTGGCAAGAGGCAAAATTATGTGTATAATTTTCTATTATAGAATATATATTTATATACTTTTGTCTTTATGTCATATGGCTTTTAGTTTTAAAACTATTGTGAAGCTTCTCACTGAAAACTCATATTGATAATCTCTTCTCATCATGTCACTGTGCACCCATTCTCAGGGCTCTGTGTAGCAGTTATTCTGTCATTTTCCATGTTCTATAATATGTCCAAAAGAATCTTAGCTGCAGAAATCAGAACTATAAAGGTAGAGCATGTAAAAACAAGGTCTTTCTTATCAAATACTCTCACATAGTCATGGGAAACCACTAGACAATTTTAACAAGGGACTGACATGCTATGAATTCAATATTAAAAGAAACATTTGTCCCTTTGTCTGAGATAAACTATAGAAAACAAGAGTACAAAAAAGAGGACTAAAATACTCATGAACTTATTTAAGTTAAAGATGAAGAAGTAGGCTATTAAAGTTGAAGGTGATGTGAAATAAATGGGTGTAGGGTATATTTTGGAGGCAGAATCAATACGATGTATGGACTAGATGTTGAATGCGAAAGAGTCAAAAGTTAGTTTAATATTTTGGCCTGAGAAACAGTGTTGTTTATAAATCTAAAACATATTGGGAAACAGCAATTGAGGTGACAGAATAAATGATTTCGTTTTTGACATATTTTGATGTGTATATAATGCCCCAAAGTTGTTAGGTAAACATTTCTAAGAAATTTTGAATATTTGAACAGAGATCTGGCAACAAAATATACATTTTGAATAGAGCATGTAATTTAAATGCAACTAATTGACATTTATCAAGAAATGATTCTGTGAACACCAAAATTAAGATGCTCATGTTAACTCATTTTCAGAATTCTTCTATTTACGTAATGCCACAAAAACTTCTATTTGCAATGGCTCATTGTAATGAGCCATTACCTTAAGCATTTAATTACCTTAAGCATAAGAAAAACTATAAAGTAAATTAACATAGAAAAATGGCTTTAATTTTGAGATTGCTCTCAAGAAGATATAAATAATAGATGATCTGCAAAGTACCTATTCCTTCTTGTTTTCCTTTCCCATTATTCAGTATTTCACCAGTGGAGGACTGGCTGAGATTGTGTAGTGTGTGTGTGTGTGTGTGTGTGTGTGTGTGTGTGTGTGTGTGTGTAAGAGTGCGAGCGTGCATGCATGTGCATATGTGTATATATCTTCTCTTCTACACGTTAGTTTCCTATGCATCCATCCCTTCTTTCCATTATTAACAGACATGTAGCTTTTCAACTAGACTACTATAGAATTTGCAGCGTGTGGTTACTTCATACTCTAAAATGAGCATCAAATTTAAATTCTTAAAACATAGAGGCACATGGGTGGCTCTCTTGGTTAAGCATCCAACTCTTAATTTCAGCTCATGTCATGATCTTACAGTTTGTGAGATCAAGACCCACATAAGGCTTTGCATTGGCAGCACAGAGCTTGTTTATAATTCTCTCTCCGCCTCTGTCCCACTCTCTCAATATAAATAAACATTTTTTAATTCTTAAAATACATTTCTTTTGAACTGAAATTATAGCAAAAGCAAACAAAAGACTCAAAATTACCCCTTTCCTTCTGCAATTAAATATATTTCTCTCATTCTGATAATTGATGTTCCTTCACAAAGTCTTATTCTGCATTCATTATTTGCTCCCTATGACTTATCTGATATCCAAAATGGCTACCGAAATCCCATATTATTTTGTTTGCAGTAATAGTATAAAAAATGGCTAATACTTAATTTTTAAGAGCTTTCTATGTACCAGACATCTTTGAATAATTTTCCATGATTATGAAGCTAAATTAGGGTAACATTAACATTCTATAGCTAGTAAAGGACAGTACTGAGATTTGAATCCCTCTTCTCCATTACCAAATCCTACCCTATTTCATAGTTTTTCATTTATGTGTTATTTATATTTTGTTATTTTTAAATATTTTATTTATATAAATTAATGTGTCTGTACCTACTGCCCAATTACATTGTTAGCTAAGGCAAGAATACACCATTTGCCTATCTTCAAATTCCACATTTGTCAGTATTTGAATATTTATTGACTTGACTAGACTAACACAACTGTATAAGTATATAGAATACAGGTGAGATAAAACGTCATGTGTAAATGTTTGCACTAATACTAGTAATTGCAATTATGTAAAACACTGCTTTGAAATGCAAAAAAAAAATATTTCTACCAGTGTCACAAATTATCTTGGTTTTATTCTTTACAGTGAATAACTCCTCAAAATCAGAATTTCCTGAAAGAATTTATTTATAATATGATATTAACTAATCTTCTAAAATAATTGTGAAAATATGAGCATGTCAATAAATGTGGTAGCTTATTGAACTTAATAATAATGAACAAACTCAACTCTATTCAATCAAATTTTAAATCCCATTAGACTTTAACTAAAATGATACTTTTGGTGAGAATTCTGAGGAATAATCCTTTCACTTATTTTCACTAGTCATTTTTGAGAAAAGTATGAAAATTAGTTAATACCTATGACACTAAAAAGACTGTAGTATACAATTCTAAATAAAAGAATATTAGACCAATTATCATTACATTTTCTCATATGCTTTAAATTGAAGATATTATATAAAAAAGCTCAGGCAGTGATGAGGTCATACTACTGTGACTAATATCAGGGAGGATTTCAAGTAAGAATTAACACAAATTTTGGAGGCATCCTTTTACTTTATCCTTTCAAATGCTGTGGGAATTTGAGTATAAAGGATCCAAACTTGAAGACACCGCAAGAAAGCATTAGATCTACCGTCAGTTACAAAACATTCTGATATTCAGATTTTCCTCATATTTATCCTGAAACAAAAATGCCGTCTATGGGGGCGCCTGGGTGGCTTAGTCGGTTAAGGGTCCGACTTTCGCTTAGGTCATGATCTCGCGGTNTCTCTCTCTCTCTCTCCTAGAAATAAATAAAACATTAAAAAAAAAAATGCGTCTATGGCATATAACATTGATAGCATGTTATATCTCAATTATCTTCCTGGAATTATGTTACCATGTTACATAGGATGGAAATTATATAGTAAATAAAAGTTTCATTTCTCAATAAACTAATACTTAAGGTATTTTGACTACATAACACCTTTATTCTTCCAGTGTTAACATTCAGTAGAATAGTGTTCTGTTGAATTAAATCTTGAGGAAGCAGAAATAACAGGTTTTGCCCAAGGAACTATTCTCTACTTAAATATAACTTTGACAACAACTTTGGTGTTTTCTTTAGGTCCACAGCTCCCAGAATAAAAAACTATACTTCTAAGTTTAAATTCCCCATGAATTTATTCTACTTTCTATTTATTGCTGGTTAAAGTCTAGTAAGTGGTTAAATTGATATTAATGTTTTCTGAGTAGCTTATAATAAATGCATTAAACAATTACTAATTCAAAATAACATTTTAGAAGACACAATAGCATGCATAATTTTGTTGTTCATATGAAGCATTTTTGTAAGTTTAAGTCCATGCTTTTGTATTTGATACTATAGTTATTTATTATTATTGTAAAATAATCAACACATTGGCAATGTTTTTATAATGGTTTATGAGTATTTTTCTGCATTTCAATGATAGAACACTATCTGCATTTTTTTAGGTTGAAATGTTTCTTTATGGTTCAACTTAGGAGAAATATTCAGAACTATTTCATTCAGGTAAAAATTTAACACACTTGATTAATTTAAAAATATTAATTTTACTTATATTATCTGGCTTCATATTTGGTTTTGTTTGATACATATTGAGAGTTGTCCTTAAAATACAAATACATTTGTCTTTTTAAAAAAGCATTTCTTTGCTCTTTCTTTCTTTTTCTTAGTGCTTCTTAGTATGTTTCTTAGCACATCTTCATTCATCACATACATAGTAAATATCTCTGAAGGTACATTTCTACGTAATGAATAGACAATATAGTGAAAAAAAGACAAAAAATTCTGTTTTTAAACTTGCATTCTATTTTTTAAGTTTATTTACCGATTTTGAGAGAAAGAGAAAGAGAGAGTGCATGCTCTCTGAGTGGGGGCTGCAGAAAGAGAGGAGAGAGAATCCCAAGCAGGCTCCCCACTCTTAGCAGAGGCTGTCCTGAGGCTCAGTCTTACCACATATCATATCTGAGCCAAAATCAAGAGTCGGATACTTAAATGACTGAACCACCCTATACTCGCATTCTAGAGATAATTATTGGGAAGGGTGATTGAGACAAAAGGCAAACAATAGGCAAAATGTTTGTCTAATTGTAACAAGTGTTACAGGGAAAATAGAGAGATGTAAAAGAATATGAGTGGGGGTGGGGGAGATATTGTGATTGAAAATAAAGGATTCAGGGAAAGCATCACTGGAAAAGTGTTTTTTGTGGAAATGTCTAAAGTACCTGATGGAAAAAACACCTAAAGAAAGCATATTTTAAGAAAATTATCAGTAAGGGAGTAGATCTTAAAACTTTTTGTCATAATAAAAAAATTGTAAATATGAGAACTGATGGATATTCACAAAACTTATTGTGGTGATCATTTCACAATGTATGCATACATCAAATCATGTTGTATGCCTAAAGAAAATACAGTTATATGTCAATTATATCTTAATATAACTAGAGGAAAAAGAATTGATGGGAGATTATAAAACAACAATAAAAATATAACTAGAAAGTGTTATTTTCCCCTTGTTTTTATTATTAGGGTTGTTCTTGTTATTTTTAGCCACTGTTAGCTTGGGATCATTTCCCTCCCTATGGTTGAGAGTAAGCCACCTAATGGTATTTTTAGTGTTGGCTACTTTGATTTTTTAAATACATATTTATATCACAGATATTTGGGGGCTAAAATTAGTAATATGACAAATCTTTATTTTTTGACATGGAAGGGAAGAACTTTAGAATATTTTAACTTACATGTCTCCTTTATTCATGTCAGTTGTTATTTTGAGGTTATAAATTCATTTACTGGGCATTTGGTAGAAATTTAATTGGAACTTTTTTCTAATAACAAAAGTACTATATATCCAATATACAATATTCAGAAAATTTAAAAATTATAGAGAATGAAAGAGCAAGCACCAAAAAGCCTTTGACCAGAGATAAGCATGTTTTCTACTTCTCTTCTTTTTCTGGTATTGTCTATAAGTAAAACCATAAAATATTAAATTTCATATTTTCTTTGTACTATCTTTATATTTTATTACATGGTATCATCCAGTCTGACAACTGTATGGTCTTTTATCCCCTTACAAATAAAAAATACAAGTATGATCAGCACCGAGATTAAGAAGAACATTACCATACTCCAGAACTACACTCTTGTGTATCCCAAATTCCAGGCACTAATCTGCTAAAAATATAACCAGCAGCCAATTTCTAATATCATAAATTAGATTTCCTCCTTTCTGAAATTTACATAAACTGAATTACGTATCTATGTTGGCTTTCATTCAACATTGTTTGTGAAATTCATCCAGGTTGCTGTAGATCATTATAATGTACTCATTTTCATTGCAATTTATCAAGTCTGTTCTTGTCAGACCTTTGTTGTTCTTCCCCATCCTGGGTTATTTTTATTACATTACCACAACTGGTGCATGACATAGTCATTACTATTGGGTAAATACCTGGAAGTCAGAAAACAGAGTCTGCAAGTTGCAATGAAATGTGTGTTCATTACGTTATTTAAGAGAATTTAATTCTGTCATAAAAACAACTGAAACAAATACCTGAAACAAAAATGAAACAAAACATAAGAAGTTGGTTGAATTAAAGTCAATAAAAAACTAACTTGTAAATTAAGTCACATGTAAAGTAAAAACTGAATGTCAGCGATCAATATAAAAAGGAATAATGAAAGAATCAACACACATGAAGTATTTGAGGAATTCTGACCTAGTAAATTAGGAACATGAAGTACCAACTATTTGTAATACACTGAATATGCAGAAGGTACAAACCCGTCATTATTTGTGAAGTTTTTAACTATCAAGTGTCAATGACACCAACTATCCCATCATTTGTCCTCTTCCATATGAAACCCAGAGCTGCTCATCTGGCTAACTGGTGAGGCTCAGCTTTAGGCAGAGTAGTTCTCAAGTCTCTTCAAAACAACTAGAATGTTTTGGCTCCAGGCACCTTCTCTTGGCTGAGTTATCTTGTTTAGACCTTAACTCTGGTTCTTGTACCCTTACCATTAGTAAGAAATTCTAATACAGCAAAGGGCAAGAGAAAATACATGTGCACTGCATAGAACAAGATTCAATTAGTCTGGTCTCTCTCTCTCTCTCTTTTTTTTACTTTAGGTATGTATGTATGTATTTATTATTTATTTTTATTTATTTTGAGAGAGAGAGAGACAAAGAGAGCAGGGGAGGGGCAGAGAGAGAGGGGGAGAGAGAGAATCCCAACCAGGCTCTGCACTGTCAGAGCAGAGTCCGATGCAGAGGTCAAACTCACAAACCATGAGATCATGACCTGGGCTGAAATCAAGAGTCGGTGGCTTAAACCACGGAGCCACCCAGGAGCCCCTTGTAGAAAAAGTCTTAATGTATTACCTTTTCTTCCATGTATATCCTAGTTATGTTTTATTCTCCATTGTTTCAAAAAAATCAATGTTTCATTTGGGAAACATAACTTTATCATTTTCCAGTGATTTCATGGGGGTGAGTAAGACATAACCTCATTTGCAACAAAATGGATGTACTATTTTCCCAAGTGAAATAAGTCAGACTGAGAAAGATGAATGCCAAGTGATTTCACTTATATGTGGAATCTAAAAACAAAACAAATAAACAAAAAGCAAATAAATAAAATAATGCCCTTAATTTTTTTAAGGAGTAAATGACTCGAGATTACACGTTATGAAATAAGAAATTAGCATGATTAAAATTTACTCTAGATTAAGGAGTAAATTTTAAATTTCCTCTATATTAAGGAAAACACTATCAACGTCATACATTGTAAATATATAACTGTGGTCAGTTAAAATAATCATGGCAGTTACAATTTCACTGATACCTTTTCTTTGAATTATTTGATTCAATTCATGAACATAATGATCTGATACTGTAGTAAATTACATTGAACAAATGAACTGTGCTCCAGAAACAAAGTCAGAGATAATATATTTTTTAAATAAACAATGCATTTTCATATATTGAAAGATCTTACATACATTGCATCATATTTGATCTGGAATTCAACATACTAGGGAATTTTCTTTAACTCTTGGTTGATTAAATTTTGTCCAGAAGCAGGATGAAAGACCTATGGCTTCTCAGGCAATTAGTTCTTAGAGTGTTAGCATATCACTCCTATCAGTAAATCAGATTTTTGGTGTTCAGGTTCCAAAAGCCTTAGGAGACCTAAGTAAAGCAATGGGAGTTGCCTCTGGAATTTACCAGCCTGTGGCAAGCTTAATTTTGAAAGACCATGCTCTTCTAGGTATTGTACATTCCATGATGTACATGTTGTATCTGTAAAATTAACAACATAACAATTAATAAAGTAGCACTCATACTTTTCAAAGTAAACGCTAAAGAAGCTTTTTTTCTNATGACTTAGAGATAATGTCTAATAAAAAGAACACTTTTGCAGAAGAGATTTAAAGATATTTTTTCACTTAAATATAGTCCTTGAGACATTTTTTTAAATGTTTATTTTTGGGGAGAGAGAGATTGAGAGCATGTGCACTCAAGTTGCAGAGGGGCAGAGACGGTGGGTGGCGGGACAGAGGACCTGAAGCAGGCTCTGCACTAACCACAGAAGGCTTGCTGCCGGGCTTGTTCCCATGAATCGTGAGATCATGAACTGAGCCGAAGTTGAAGGCTTAACTGAGTGAGCCACCCAGGTGCCCCAGTCCTTGAAACATCTTAAATTTATTTGTATAGAGAGGTTAAGGTGCAAATTAAACATCTTTATGTAAATGTAATTTACAGAAATTTATTAATTTAAAAAACACAGAAATGACGAAAGTGCTGTAGGCCATCTCTATTCTACTTCTGCTTTCCTCTTGTCTTGGTAATTTTCTAGTTCGGTTAAGGTCTGGAAAATGATCTTGCTTCAATTTTTTTTTGTTTTAATCCGTATCATCAACATATAGTACAAGTATTCAACCGATTTCTTGGCTAAAATTAGGAGTCTAGTTAGTGAAGATATCAATATATTTATAACTTCTTTCCCTAGTGATTTCTTGGTGGTATTTTATAATGTCACCAATCACTATCTGTTTTCATATCTGACTTCCTAGCTAGACTTCTTAAACATCAGAAAACAAGTTATCCATTTTTGTTTTCCAATATTTATAGACTCTCACTAGACTGTGAAATTCCTCCAAATCCAATATGGTATCATGGAGTATATGCTGGATGAAAGCATTCATTAATTAAATGATCAATTACTTGATTGACTTCTAAATGAGATTAGAAAGGGAATGCATCAAGGATAAAGTGAGTTTAGGATCTTGATAGAAAGGAGCAGGGATATTTTAAAGGCTATGAAGATACAATCTTAATTATAGAAAGTGCATTGTGAATGAGAATGAACACACAAATTCAGATACTAAGTGAAAGTTAGCATCTAGATGCCAGTGGCAGAGGATTTTAAACCATTACATATAAGTTTAACTTCCCAAACCTTACCAGGTGGAAATGTTAATATTATATCCCGTGAATTTGCCTAAACAATTTTAAGACAGTGCATCCAAATTAGTGAAGGATTTCAAGGATTACATATAGCGAGCTGTAAAATAAGCAATAATCTCTGCAATGCATGGTGGAATACAGTAGGTAACCATTCAGGATCAAATGGGGGTCTAAGGCAATAGATGTGTCTTCTATAAAACAGGACTTCTTTGATACAGAGTTGTTTGTTTAAAGGTTACTTAAGGACATTGCCTGTCTCCACAATTCCAGTAAAAGGCAATGATTGAATATCACATACAAACAGTTTGCTTATTGAAGAGTGAAAAGAGCAATTCACTTGGAGATTGGGGGAGAAGGAGAGCAACCTGAATTGCATTCAGGTTCTGATTGCAATTATATTTTGTATTCTTAGGCAATGACTTGACAGTTGTTTCTGAAATACTAACACTTAGCAAACATGGAAGAAAAAACTGAATATGTTCATAAAATATGTCCATGATGATTACTCCATCCCCAATAGAAAAAGTAGGGGTGCGTATTTTAGCCCAACTGTGCAATGAGAAAAATTAGTATTTATTGCAAGAGCACCATCTGCTGGGAGTTAAGGAAATAAACAAACTAGCATGAGAATAGTCCATCTATTCAGTGTTAGAATACCCATGTCCTTTTGGTCTAAACTGCAGGCTACCATAAATATACTTAAATGTTTAATTGTCCCCTTGAGGCAGTTTAAGAACATGAGAGATAATTGTATGATTCAAACAACTACTAAATAACTAGACTGAGTCTCTTGTGAGATAAAGTTGTGGTTTGCATTCCTGAAAAATGTTCCTTTTACACAAAATAAACACGTACATAAGTACTACTGATTATGAAGTGTTATTCAATTACATCTCAAAAGATAGATTGGATAGTCCACACAAATTTTGGCAATGAAATTTCTGTTTTGGTGGTACAAAATGGCCTGTTATATATGTTATTATTATGTAAGATATATATTAGATATATTCTCTTCAATAAGTTATATATTTATATATGTATAAACTTTAAAATATGTAAGCAAACACTAGAATAAATTTCTAGTTTTTCATAAGTTTATTTCACCAGATTTTGCAAGTTTTCCTTTCATTTAACTTCATACCTATCATTTTCATAATTTTGGGGAAATCATATATTTAATCATTGTTTCGACTTTATGTTCAGGACTGGATTACTTAAAGTTAAGTTTTTTGATGGTATTGGCTTTTTAGAGTTTCAATAAGACTCCCCAACTTATATTGGAAATTATTTCAATGCTATTTCAAATTCTCTCTAATCTTTAATCTTTCTTTTTAGATGTGGATAGTCTTTCTTCTACTCGAGCCCATGTGCTGTCCGCATTACACTGGTCTGTTCCCTCTACCACACATTTTACTACTACATTTCTATACAAAAAAGGGATATCGAGTATTCACCAGAACTCCACTGTGGTAAACTTAATTTTGTATTTGGAAAAAACATTCAGGGCACCTGGGTGTCTCAGTTGGTTAAACGTCCAATTTTGGGTCAGGTCACGATCTTGAGGTTGTTAGATTCAAGCCCACGTATGGGTCTGCTGACAGATCAGAGCCTGGAGCCTGCCTCAGATTCTGTGTCTCACTCTCTCTCTCTGCCTCTCCCCTGCTTACACTCTGTCTCTCTCTCTCTCTCTCTTCCAATAATAAATAAACATTAAAATAAATAATTAAAAAAGAACAACCTCAAGCTGAGTAGTTTGGAATGGGAAACACAAAAATCATGCACAACCAAATCTGATTAGGAGGGTGTATTTTAAAACAAGGAGACACTGTTATTATAGTATGATTTGCTTTTACTGACCAACAACATGAATCTGTATATATGCATTTTAATATAAATGCAAGCAGAATGAATGTGATTTTTAAGGTGCAACAGAGAGAAATCTGTTCTATGTAGTGGATGACCATGAAAGGGTGTTAGAAGATAATATCTGATACTAATTTTGGTATTTCTCTGCTGTGAAGTGGGTTTTGTTAAAAAAAACTAAAAGAAAAAAACAAAAACAAAACATCCCTTTGTCTTTGCTACATGTTATTGTGATGAAAAATCTAAATTGCTCACAAAAGTTTCTGTTTGATGACAGTACTTGGAAAGCCCACAAAAGAGCTACTTCTGCACCTAGGTCCAAATAGGGCATAAAAAGAGAAAAACAAAGAAAACAAAACATGTTCTAATAGTACTGTCCTTTGTGCCAAAAGAGTAAACACTTGTTATATACAAGATATAAAGTGATTATTTCAAAGACACATCCATTACCTGCCTCAAAGAATATAATTTTATTTAATCTTCGTCTTTAAAAAACATTTTTAGTGTTTATTTTTTTGAGAGAGACAGAGAATATGAGCAGGAGAGCAGCACAGAGCCCAATGTGGGCTCAAACCCATGAACCATGAGATCATGACCTGAACCAAAGTCAGACACTTAATTAACTGAGCCACCTAGGTTCCCCTAATCTTTTCCAAATTTAATCCATTAATTTTATGTCACTAAAATAAAATTGTATAACCGAAGCCTTATATAAACTTAAAAATGTATCTATCACCCACACATACACAATCTATGATTATTTATTATAATTCATTATGTTTTTAAGGCCATTCTTACTTCAATGAAGGTTTACACATCTCATTATGGCAGCATCCAATCATCTGTTCTTTTGTAAACAGTACTGAAAATTATCAGTTCGGTTGGCACTAAGCCAGCTACTGAGTCTACTGGGATGAGCAGCAAAGCAAGCACAGGTTCTGATAAAATATATTGAGAAATACAGCCATTGAGTATTTAATAAAAATAAATTAAAATATGTTAAAATACATCATTACAAACTATAACAAGGATTCTCTCACGGTGGAAAAACACAAAATGTGTAGATGGGAGAATTTTGGATCAGCGAGATATCTCTCAGAAAGATGAAATTGAAGTCAGGTTTTAAGATTGAGGTAGTAGTTTGTTTGTAAAAATGGCTGTAATAATGCTATCTGTCCATGTACATGTCTTTGTGATGTGATTTTGCCACTACACCTATGAAGAATAAAATTTACTTCTATATCTCCTGAGTCTGAGTTTGGCCTTGTGACTTACTTTTGACAATTGGACAATAACAAGAATGACCCAAATCAGAGGTCTGGAAGTGTTTATGCATAAGGTCTTCTCTGCTCTTGCTGCTGGGAACTTTTATCCATTGCACAGACAAATCTAGGTTAGGTCAAGAAGGATCAGAGACCATGAGGACAGAGGTCACAGATGAGGCACTCATCTTACTTGAGAACCCAAATATGTGAATGAGTTCATAGGGGCTAATTTAGCTCCAGCCAAGATAAGCCAAAAGGACCTCTCAGCCAATCCACAAAATTATGAGAAATAGTAAATAACTATGCTTTTAATTCGAGCTCAGAGCCATAGGAAATGGGTTTGAATGGTGCCCAAACTTAAAATATGGAATTTCCTGACAGCGTTTCAGTCCAAGATGGTCATTTAGAAAGATTCTGAACTCACCTTCTCCCACAGACATAGCAAATTTATAACTATACAGGGGACAATTTCCTCTGAAAGTAATCTAGAAACTAGGTGAGGTAGTCCTACGTTGCATAATAAAATGAATGAGAAAAACCCACATCCAAGTGGGTAGAAGACGCTAAGACACACTTAGCTTACACTTACACTGTAAGTCCTAACTCCAGATGTGAGTACCCACAATTGGGTGGGGACTCACAATCAGGAGGGCACTCAGAATCCTGAGCTCCTCCCTGAAGAGTGAAAGGTTTAGATGCTACAGGTAGCATCACTTTGAAGACTTTCACTTAAAAAATGGGCCTCCAAAACCTCTGTCCTTGGAAGGCAACAGGGCTTATGTCCACGAGATGCACAAAGATGCACATCCATGAGATGTCTCTCAGGAACTAAGAGACCATTCTTAAAGGGCTCATGGAGACTTACCATGGCTGACCCCTGGGGTCTAGCACAGAAGCAGGAGGCTGAAACATACCAAGTCTTCCCCTGAAAGAGCCCCTGTTTGTTTATCTTCAGAGCTGGAGCTTGAGGGGGCAGGCTTCTAATTTAACTAAAGATCCAGAGGCCTAGTGTCACACTCTCCAAAGACAGGGAGAACAATGAGTTCCATCTTCCTTGAGCCACTCTCCAGGCCACAGTTTTCTCCTAACAGGAAGGTTGTGCGCATGTCTAGTACACTGGTTTTGTGGCAGTCAGCTTGGAAATGCCTCATGATCACCTGGTCCTCCTGGCCAGCAGGACTGGGTTCATGGATCCCCTAAAACTTTAGTAGAGAGAAACTGATCTTGCTATACAATTATGTTTGAACTATTTGAACAGTAACAGCTAGTGATGTAGTTGCACAAAAGTAAACAAAAGAGGGGTGCCTGAGTGGCTCAGTAGGTTAAGCATTTGACTCTTTATTTTGGTTCAGGTCACAATCTCTCAGTTTGTGAGATCAAGCCCCATGTTAGGCTCTGCAGTGACAGTGCAGACTCTGCTTGGGACTCTCTCTCCCTCTTTTTCTGTCTCTCCCCACCAACCTCCTGCCCCAAAATAAATTAATTAAAAGAAAAAAGAATTTAAGCAAAACAAGCTAATGCTAGAATGTTCGGGGCTGAATGACCAGAACACGGCAAGTTAGAAGTGAATATGTTCTCAGCCATTATGGAAAGCAGTATGGAGATTCCTCAAAAAATAAACTACCATATGATCCAGCAATTCTACTTCTGGATACATTTTCAAAGAAAATAAAATCACTATCTCAAAGATGTATCTCTATTCCTATATTAATTGCAGCATTGTTCACAATAGCCCAGGATATGGAAACAAATGTCAATCATCAATAGATGGATGGATAAAAAAATGAGATATATATTATAATATTCTATTACATATTCATCCTTAAAATAGAAGAAAAGCCTTCCATTTACAATATTATTGAACCTAGAGTACACTATACTAATTGACATAAGCCAGACACAAAAAGGTAAATGTTATATAATGTCACTTATATGTGAAATCCAAAAAATTCAACTAATAGAAGCAGAGTATACAGTAGTTGTCAGGGGCTGATAGCTGGGGAAGTGGAGAATGCTTGTCTCATGGTACAAACTTTCAGTTATAAGATAAGTAAGTTCTGGGGAGCTAACATATTATAATAATGTGCTGTATATTGAAATTTTATAAGAGAATATACCTTAAGTGTTTTCAAAGCAACAAAAGGTAACTATGTGAAGTGATGGATATATTAATTAGCCTGATTATGATCATCATTTCACAATGTGTGTGTGTGTATATAGGTGTGTGTGTGTGTGTATATATACATATAGCAAAATGTTATGATGTACATCTTATAATACAACTTTGATTTGTCAATGATATCTGTATGCAGCTGGAAAAAATTTTAATATATGAAAAGTATTCCAAGCATTTTAATAACAAAGAACAGTAAAGTTTGAGAATTAAGCAAAATCCAGATGATATTTTTTTTTAATGTTTTTATTTATTTCTAGGAGAGAGAGAGAGAGACAGCGTGAGCAGGGGAGGGTCAGAGAGAGAGGGAATCACAGACTCTGAAACAGGCTCCAGGCTCTGAGTTGGCAGTCAGCACAGAGCCCGACACGGGGCTCGAACCCACAAACCGCGAGATCATGACCTAAGCGAAAGTCGGACGCTTAACCGACTAAGCCACCCAGGCGCCCCCAGATGATATCATTTCTAATAGACCATTTGTAAAAAGTTAAGCTTCATAAAACCTTGAATGAGAGGCTTTGAAAAATGTTAAACTGGGATGCAGTAAAACCTGCAACAGAGATGTCAAAATTAGAAGAGCAAAGGCTAATATTATAGTAATACCAATAGAGCATAATTGCTGTTTAAAAAAAGGTAACAGCAGTGAAGTGAGAGTACAAACACTTTTAATTTTTTCTTTTTTTTCACCTTGCTGAAGATATGAAACATTTTGATAATATTCAAGGTTGAAGAATATAAGTAATCTGTTGTCATTGAAATACTATGACATTTTCTATTAAATTTATGGCGTTAGCTTTTAGAATTATAGCATTCTGCCTCATTCCAGAAGTTATAGAGTTGTTTATAAATAAACTGGCGGTTTTGAATTATTTCACTTTAATGTACCTATTTGTCAAAACTCTCCTCTGTAATAGGTAAGAGTCCCTTAGCTCAAGGTGTGAAATTGATTAGTATCTACAGAAAAATAACAAATGTAGGAAGCTGGGCATGAGAACAATATCTCCTGAAGCATAATGTATTAAGTGCCTTTATTAGTATGCATAAAGCTAGACATTGTAAAAATACAACTTTACCTTGATTTGGAGTGTACTTAAAATGACAAATATTTGATTCTCCCCTGTGGATTATAGTACTTATAAAACAAAAGTAAAGTTGGCTTAGTCAAAAGTAATACTTTTTTAAAAAATGCATGCCGATTATTGATTATATTGAGGTGTATAAAAGTATTTGATGATTTGTCAAAGATGAATATAAACCTAAGCATATATTAAGTCCTTCTTAAAATATATTTTCAAAGACAATTAAATTTTTCCTTTCAAAATAGTCTAACATAATAGGACTGATATATGTAATTCATATTCTGAAACTCTATTTGCTAACAATACATTTAAACATAAAGTCAACACTCAGGAGCTTCATATTGATATAAATAATAATAATAAAGGGAACACCATGAAAAATAGTAACAGAATGATTTAACACATAATTTAGTGAATATCACAAATGCATATCAATTTTACTTGGTGGCAAATGTATAAGTTGAAGATATATGAATAAGTGAACAAGGGATTTTGCAGATGGACTTTAGAATAAAAAAAGTGAAAATTGAGCTGCCTGGGTGGCATAGCCAGTTAAGTGTCTGACTCTGGTCATGTTCTCACAATCGTGAGTTCAAGCCCCATGTCAGACTCTCTACTGATGGCCTGCAACTTGCTTGGGATTCTGTCTCTCTTTCTCTCTGCTCCTCCCCAGCATGTGTTCTCTCACTCTCTCTCTCTCTCTCTCAAAATAAATAAACTTAAGAAAATTTTAAAAAAGAAAATGAAAGTTAAAGAGGTAAGTGACTATCAAAGATTTTATTGCATTGCTTAACTTCTATAGTAAGGAGAAAACAATTTTTTAAAAATTGTTGGGGACTTACAGTTTCTGTAAAGATCCTTAAAGTCATCTCTCATGTACNCCTCTCTCTCTGACCCTCCCCTGCTCACGCTGTCTCTCTCTCTCTCTCCTAGAAATAAATAAAACATAAAAAAAAAAAATTGTTGGGGACTTACAGTTTCTGTAAAGATCCTTAAAGTCTTCTCTCATGTACTCACAATTTAAAAAAGGAAAAGAGGCTAAACAAACTAAAAATTATTGACTTTTCATAGATTTATCAGGGAATTGAGGTCATAGGGCAAACCACCACCCTGGATATGAGAGACCAACAAATATAGAGAATTACAGCTGAGATCAGCCTATTGGGAGCAGGAGCCACTGGGGCCAGTAATTGATAAAAATACTTAAATCTGTATTGACAAACTGCTGGATACTGAGGTGTGGGCTATCTTGTGGATTAGTTATTTCTGAAGGCCCAGTATTTGGACATCTCACCACTTTTACAGGTTTTACTTCCAGGAAATTCACAAGGTTCTCTGGGTTTAAGATGGACAGAAACCATTTTGTTTTTCAAGGAAGAAGAACAGAAAAGTAATGATTTAAATATATGCTCAGAATATTCGCCATTAACAAAGGCCTATCCTCAGGGGAATCTATAAGAGCTTTACCTGACCTGGGAACAAGGCACGTAGACAAGTACAGCTCCTCAGAGCCTTCTAGTCATATGTGGGGTGGGATGGGGAACTAAGAAAAACTGCTGAATATCACAGCTCAAGGATTCAAGCTCACCAAAAAACCTGAAATTTTATCCTAAGATTATAGAATGCTTTTCCCCAACACTTCACCACCACCACATCAACAGGACTTCAAAAGGCTGATTATNTGTGCTGACAGCCAGCTCAGAGCCTGGAGCCTGTTTCAGATTCTGTATCTCCCTCTCTCTCTGACCTGACTCTCCCCTGTTCATGCTACCTGTCTGTCTGTCTGTCTCTCTCACACAGAAATAAAAAGACATTAAAAAATTTTTTTAAAAAGGAGTTCCTTACAAAATCCAAAGAAGAAAAGAAAGTAAACAAACAAGGAAATAATAGGAAACTCAGGTATTTGGCAACTTTGGCAAACACAATTCATTGTAAAACTTCATGCCAAAGCCCTGACTACTTTTCTTATCACCAGATACATTTGTCCAATATTCAACAACAACAAAAATCACTATGCATGTTAAAAGATAATAAACATATTGTGAAAAAAACAAAGCATGCATCAGACCAACGTGGATACAATATAGATTTTTATATTATCAGATAAGGAATATAAAATAAAAAATGACCAATATGTGAAGAACTCTAATGAAAAAAAGTAAGCATGTAAGAATAGATGGGTAACACAAGCAAACAGATGGAAAATCTCAAAGAATAACCATGAAAAGAAATGCTGAAAATGAAAAGCACCATAATGAAAACAAAAAGGATCTTTGATGAGACCATCAGTTAATTAGACATGAGCAATGAAAGAATCAGTGACCGAGAAAATATACCAATTGTATTTTCCCAAACTGCAAAGCAAAGGAAAAAAATGTGAAAAAAATGGAAGAGAATATGCAAGAACTGTGGGAAAATAACCAAAGGTGCAAGATGTGCATAATAAGATTAACAGAAGAAAAAGAGAGAGGGACAAAAGAAACATTCAACATAATAATGGCAAAGCCTCCTGGGTAGCTGAGTCCGTTAAGCATCTGACTCTTGATATCTGCTCACGTCATGATCTCAGAGTGGTGAGATTAAGCCCCGTGTCAGGCTCTGTGCTAACAGTGCAGACCCTGTGTGTGATTCTCTCTCTCCCCCCCCCATGCCCCTTCCCCACTCAAATATATAAATAAACTGTAAAAAAAAAAAAAAGTAACAATGCAGAGAATTTTTCAAAATGAAAATGAAGGACACAGATCGAGGAAGTTCAGAGAATATAAATTAAGATAAATAACAAGAACTCTCATCTGTGCATATTGTATTCAAACTACAGAAACCCAAAGTCAAAATTTTTGAAACAAACTGGTGATAGAGAATAGGAAACAAACAGAGCTGAAATTACAGAAGAACAAAGAATTACATTGGATTTCTCTTTAGAAATCATGCAAGGAGTTAAGCTTGTAAAATGTTGAAAGAAACAAAAAATATCCTAGAGTTCTGTTTTCAATGAAGTTATCTTTTGAAAGTGAAGAATGAGTGACTTTTTCAGACAAATGAAAACTGGGAGAATTTTTCTCCAGAAGACCTCCTTTACAAGAAATGTTAAATTATTTTAAGAGAAAGAAAATATTATAGGTCAGAAGATCGGGCATACATAAAGAACGGAAGAGCACCAGAGAATGAGTAAATGAAGGTAAAATAAATCTTTTCTTTTTCTTAATCATAATTGATCTAATAAGTAACTACTTGTTCAAAGAAATAGTAGAACCAATACATTTGTTGGTGATATTTATAGATTAGTGAAATGAATGATGGTATCCTTATAAGAGATGGAGGAAGAAATTTGGAATAGTTTTCTAAGATACCTACATTATCTGTGAAGTGATTTAATGTGATATGAAAGTGAACTTGGATTGTTTTCAGTGCATATTGCAAACTCTAGGGTAACCACCAAAAATGTCTTTGAAAGATATTTACTTGATGTTCTAAGGAGAGAAAATGGAATAATATAATCAATTCAAAACAAAAAAGGTAGAAAAAGTTAAGAAGAAAAAAACAAGCACAATAAAATATTTATGTTTATAGATAATAATACAACTACATCAATAATTACTTTAAATGTGAATGGTCAGAATATTTCAATTAAAAGACAGTGACTGGGGAGCCTGGGTAGCTCCGTTGGTTAAGCATCCGACTTTGGCTCAAGCCATGGTCTCATGGTTCGTGAGTGTGAGCCCCATGTCGGGTTCTGTGCTGACAGCTCAGAGCCTGGAGCCTGCTTTGGTTTCTGTGTCTCATTGTCTTTCTGCACCTCCCCTTCTCATGCTTGGTCTCTCTCTGTTTCTCTCAAAACACTAAACATTAAAAAAAAATTGAAAAAAAAATTTAATGTTTATTTTATTTTTGACAGATAGAGCATGAGCTGGGGAGGAGCAGAGAGAGAGGGAGACACAGAATCCGAAGCAGGCTCCAGGCTCTGAGCTGTCAGCACAGAGCCCAATGCGGAGCTCAAACTCACAAATGTCGAGATCATGACCTGAGCCAAAGTCGAACGCCCAACTGACTGAGCCACCCAGGCACCCCTAAAATAAATTTTTTAAAAGAGACTTTAAGAATAGACTGAAAAAAATATATACTATATTTTACCTAATAAGAAATCCACTTTATTATTTTTTTAAATTTTTAGTATTGGAGTATAATTAACACACAATGTTATATTAGTTTCAGGGGAACAATACAATGATTCAACAATTCTATATGTTACTTAGTGCTCATACTATAAATGTACTTTTAATCTACATGATCTTTTTTGCCCATCCTCCCACAAACCTTCCTTCTGTCAACTACCAGTTTGTCCTCTATATTTAAGAGACTATATTTTTGTTCATCTCTTTTTTTGTTTGTTTTGTTTCTTAAATTCCACATAAAATTGAAATCATATGATAGGTGTCTCTCTCTGACTTACTTCACTTAGCATACTCTCTAGGTACATCTGTATTGTTGCGTATGTGTTGTGTTCTTTCTATGGCTGAGTAATATTCCATTGTGTGTGTATATAAATGTGTGTATAAATATATGTACACCACACCTTTATCCATTCATCTATGGACGGACACTTGGGTTGTACATAATGTTGCAATGAACATAGGAGTGCATATACCTATTTAAATTATTATTTTTATTTTCTTTGAGTAAATAATAGTGGAATTATTGGATCATGTAGTAATTATACTTGTAACTTTCTGGGGAACTTCCATATTGTTTTCCACAGTGGGTACACCAATTTATAACCCACCCACAGTGCAAAAGATTCCTCTTTCTTCACATTCTTACCAATACATGCTATTTCTTTTTTTTAGTATATGTTTTATCACATATAGACAATTTTTATTTTTTAATTTTCATTATATATTTGATCAGGAAGACAATACCATTAGAATATGGAAACTTAAGAGCTGCTCAAGAGTGAATCACTTTATAAGTGTATATTCAGGACAAATAAAGGTGAAAACAGAGCAGCATTTACTAAGAAATATGTGTCATTATTTCAGTTTATATATAGAAACATGTAAGATGACTATTCATTTCCAAAGGCTGCTATAATGAATTTCTGCTGAGTGGGTACAGAACAAATGCAATGTACTTAGTCTGGTGATGAGCTTTTATATATAATGCCTAAAGCATGATCTGCAAAAATGATTAGGTGGGCTTTATTAAAATTTGTTATTTAAACTTATTAAAACTTCTGCTCTGCTAAACATAATATCAAAAGAATTAGAATAGGAAGCACAGACTAGGAGAAAATATTTGCAAAAGACACATCTAATAAAGAACTTTTATCTAAAATACACAAAGACCTTTCAAAACTCAACAATAAGGGGCGCCTGGGTGGCTTAGTCGGTTGGGTGTCCGACTTTCGCTTAGGTCATGATCTCGCGGTTCGTGGGTTCAANTCTCTCTCTCTCTCTCCTAGAAATAAATAAAACATTAAAAAAAAATCAAAACTCAACAATAAGAAAATAATACAATTAAAGAATGGTCAAAAAAATAAAAACAGATACTTCACCAAAGAAGATATACAGATGAAAAATAAGCATATGAAAAGATACTTAACATGATATGCCATTAAGAAATTGTAAATTTAAAATGTCACATGTATTAACTCTACTTCATTAAAAAATAATGCAATCCCACGATACAGATATTAGAACTGTTAGAACACAAAAACTTGACAAATCCAAATACTAAGGAGAATGCTGAGCAACAGGAATTTTCATCTGTTGCTTTTGGAAATGCAAAAATCGTACAGGCACTTTGGGAGACAATTTTGCAGTTTCTTACAAAGGTGTTCTCTCACCATATAATCCAAGAATCTTCTGCCAAGGCATGGTCCAATTCAACTGAAAACTATTTCCACACAAACATTTATTTCCATAAATGTTTATAGTTGTTGAAACTTCTTTATAATTGTCAAAAACTGAAAGCAAATAGCTTCCTTTCTTCAAATGAGGAATGTTTAACAAACTATTGTTATGTCTATAAAATGGAATATTATTTAGGGAAAAAAAGATATGGCATCCCTCAAAAGACAAGGAAAAATACTAAATGGATTGCTACATAAAAGAAGCCAGTCTGGAAAGGCTACTGACAGTATGATTCCAACTGAATGGCATTCTGGAAAAGGCAAAACTATGGAGACAGTAAAAAGATCAGTGATTGATAAAAACTTTGCAAAAAAAGAAGTGATAAATGGGGGAAGCACGGGATTTTTGGTGATGAAATTATTCTATATGATACTACAGTAGTGACTGTATGTCATTATGTATTCATCATAACCCACAGAACTGTTCAACACAGAGTGAATCATATTGCAAACAATAGATTTAGTTAATAAAAACTTAACAATACTGGCTCATTAATAATAACAGGTGCATCATGCTAATACAAGATGTAATAATAGGGAAACTCTATTTAGCAAAGGGGAGTATATAGGTATCCTCCACATTATCTGCTCAATTATTCTGTAAATTTAAAGCTATTCTAAAATTAAAACCGTTTAATTAAAAATGTACTCTTACAACCTTTCCATTTTTATCTCTGCTTAGGTAACCATTCACTTTATTTGAGGCTAGAAAGAACCTGGAATCACAGCCAACACATTGTATAATGTTTTATCTATCATTCAGGTCAAAACTAGCAAAGTTTTAAAATTATGTCTACATATAGCTCCCCTCTCTCTCAAACTCTCTCCTCCCCTCTTTCTCTCTCTCTCTCTCTCTCTCTCACACACACACACACACACACACACACACACACACAATGTGAGAACCTAAGGAACTGAAGATTCCTTTTTCAGGAGTTTGTATTTCTAGCTCAGAGTCCTCCAAATGGACATGGAAGTTGTCCTTTATTGGATGATTTAGTGTTTCTTTTCTTTTCATTCTAAATTCTTTGAGAAATGTTTACATTTTTACTGAAAGAATTTAAATAAGTTTTTTTTTCTCTTGAGTAGGACTATTAGAAGAATGAATGATAAATATAGAGCTACAGAATGAGTAGGGCATTTCCTTAAGATAGGCAAGTCAAGCACCACTAATACTTCTTGCTTGTATTTTTAAAACATTGAAACTTTTTCTCATTTCTAATAAAAGACTAACATTAAAATAAAATTATTCAGAATCTATTGATTCTGAAATATATGAAGACAAATCTCTTATAATATTGTTTGTAACATTTTAGCAGTGATAGCAGCTCTCTCAAATTTCAGTTTTATTCATTCAGTGCATTCAATTCTTTTTTAATACAATTGGATATCTGATACAATGAGTTGTTTTCTTTATTCTGCAACAGTGATGACCCTAAACTGTTCTGACACTCAGTCTCAGGCACTGAATTCAGCCTCACACTGACATCTCCAGATGAGAGTTTTAGTCGGATGCTACCTATGAATGTTATCTGCCTGTTTCTTCATGGTTTTGAGATATAATGCCATCTGTGGTAGAAAGATCACACTAGTGGTCACATTGCATTTGATACTAACAAAAGTGAACCAAGGGTCAAGTGACTGGATGCTCAGCCATAAAATAGAGGACTTTAGGCTTAAGAGGTTTGGTGAGGACATACTACAATAGCAATACTAGGTTATTTGTGACATGTTAAAATCTACAGAAGGAAAATCAGAGCCATACAATAGGCTTTGACAGCATACCTGCATATAACAAACCAAACTTAGAGGCAAATCATGTAAACATCAATCCTTGTATTCACTTGAGCAAATATGCCTAGGGCATTAGGATTGGTGACAACTGACAGCATTCCGAAGGTAGATCAGTAAAGGAATGAATTTCCATAACATGCAAGCAAAATATCTGGGAGTTTGTAAAGACATAGAAGAGAAGCTCCAAATATAAAGTAGCTTTGTTCAGGTAACATTTAATTAGTATAACATGTAAACAAAAAAAAAAAATCATTTGAAAAAAGCTATGATGACAATCTGGTGAATCCGCATATAAATAAACAAGAAAAAATCACCAATATGACTTTTAAATAACACTATTAAATGTACTTTATTGTGGAAAGTCCATTATTCATATTTATTATCCAAGACTTTGTCTCCGCATATTAATAGAAAGATATTTTCAGTATTCAGAGAACTTATCTACTCTTTTGCTCCTTATATAAAAAATATTCTTTGGCACATTGAACATAGATCTAAATATATCTGCTTCCTCTGAGGCTATCATAAAATCATAAACACACAAGAAAGGATATATGGAAAGAATGTGCCACTTGAATCTCCTTCCAGAAAAGAACTGCTCTTTGAACTTTAAAAGGTTTATTTAGCCAACAGCAGTCAGCTTTAGTGCTTTCTCATCTCCCTCTGATTTTGAGCTGTGGTCATCCTTTTCTCAGGAATTTGCTGAGCCAGGGACTAAGCTCAGTGGGTAAAATAAAATTTGGCTATTTCTTTACTCCAGAGTTCCTTGTTCGGTTGGTTGGGACATTGTCAAAAGTGTAATGAGATTCTGAGACTCTCTCTGCTTAGCTCTGTTTCCATCTCCATTTCCTTTCATTGATGTCATTTTTGCTTCACAGTCAGGAGGCTTCCTTCCTAGCCCTGCTCCTTCCTCCCTTTTCTTTCACAACAGTATCCTATTAATAAAACTTTTGCACTCAAAACTCCATATCAGCACCTGTCTCTAAAAGGTCCTGAATTAGCACAGTTGGGGTATAGTCCAATGAAACAAGTTGGTAGGATGGAATTTGGGACTGGAACACCTGTCTCATTGGCAATTAGACCTCATCTGAGGTACGATGTGAAGCATGGATAGTCTCAGCACAATGTGAAAGCCCAATTGTTAAAATATCCATTGGATGATTTGGAACAATGTTCCGATAGAGGTGAATGTCCTGCATTTTACATAAAAAAGGCTTTGAAAAATAGTGAAAGGATGTATACGAAGACAATGAAACTGACTGGTTGTTTCTAAGTTGAATTGATGTTTACGAAGACAATGAAACTGACTGGTTGTTTCTAAGTTGAATTGATGTTTACGAAGACAATGAAACTGACTGGTTGTTTCTAAGTTGAATTGATGTTTACGAAGACAATGAAACTGACTGGTTGTTTCTAAGTTGAATTGATGTTCTCAAAGGAATAATGAAAAACTGAAAGCTGTTAATAAACAATGAAAATTAGGTAACAAGAGCAGAGTAATTTTCTGTTTAGTAACAGTAGAAAAACTAAAGGATAAACTCAGGATTTCATAGATTTATGAAGTTTCAGAAGGGATAGCTTATGAAGAGATCTTATGGTACCTATGAGGAAAATATTTGGGTAATACTGCCAAAGATTTTTTTTCTCTCATGATTTCTTTATACCCTTAAAGCCTTCACAAGTGGTCAAACTCTCCCTGGTAAGAGGGTGGAATCCTCAGAATGGGAAGACACTTTAGAAAGCTCATGCCTACAAAGCACCAGTGTCCTTCCTTAGGATGTGTGTCTTCAGTTCATCTCCAGATGTCATACTGCTAGCTGGGGTTAATTTGCAAAAATCAAACGAACAAACAAAATATGTACAAGGATGTCATGAAGGAGAGAGATTATAAGTCAAAGAACCTCAAGAATTAGCTTGCCTTGGCAGTAGTATGAGACTGGATTTTGAGGGTGTTTGTTCAAAGGACACAGAACATAATATTTGATACTGAAGAGTTTTGATTTGGGGATCACTCTTTTGGGATGTGATATTTATTACACTGACAAAGACAATGGGTGTTTGTATAGAATGGGTACATTTGCAAGAGCAGATTAACAAAGACTTAGGTACACACTATATGGCCACTGATTTCTAAGGGCCACAGATGATAAAGCAAACTAACTGGTATAACAGCAGTATGGTCTGAAAGTGTATGCCCCCCAAACCTCATATGTTGAAATCTCAACTCCCAATGTGATTGTATTAAGAGGTGGGTGTGTTAGGAAGGGCAGATTGATCATGTTTGGAATTAGTGCCCTTATAAAAGTGGCCCCAGAAAGGTTGCTTGATCCTTTTGTCATGTGAAGGTACAACAAGAAGTCTGCAACCCAGACTGCAACCCTTTATCCAACCATGCTAACACTCTGATCTTGGACTTTCACCCTCCAGAATTGTGAAGTAAAATGTTTCTCATTTATAAGCCAGCCAATATGTGGCATTTTGTTATAGCAGCCTAAACAGACTAAAACAAGTGGCTCTGAAAAGTGATGGCCATCCACAGAAGTGTCAATGCCTCAACTATTGTGACAGATAGAAAGGATAAAAATGTAGTTGGCGTACTAGAATGGACATACTGTGTGAAGCCTGAAGATCCTTTAAGTATGTTTCAGGAAAAGAACCAGAAGATGTACCCTTCACCAAGCCCATCAGAAATTCACTGGTTAGAGGGGCACCAGCATTTGTAAGTTCCCCGGTAGTTTCCCTCTGCAAGTCAGAGGTGATAGGAGAATTAGTCACAAAGTGAGTCTTCTTCATATACTTGAGAATGATGGGACCTGGAAGAGTGGAGACCAGGCGTTAGTGCTTGGCCAACAGCAGCCAGCCAGGTGTCACAATTATCACTGCAGTCAAGATAGCCTGACAAGCACAAAGCTGTGGAAATGCACCCTTCAGCAAAATAGACGGTCTGACAATAATGATGACGACATATGAGTGTGAGTGTGTAAACTTAGCATCGGAAAAAAAAAACAACAACAACACCTGGAGGTCTTGTGAAGAAAGATTGCTGAACTCTGATCTGCAGTTTCTAACTCAATAGATTTTTTTAGACTCATACACACCGCACACAGACAAAGGCACTTCTCACTTAACATGGCTCTGATATGATACATTTCAGTTATTAGAGTTTAATTAAAGAATCTTGCTCCCCACCAACATCACCATTCAAATTTCAGTTACATACAATGCTCAGCATCCCTCAGCATCAGGGAAATGCAGATCAAAACCACACTGAGATACCACCTCAAGCCAGTCAGAGTGGCTAAAATGAACAAATCAGGAGACTATAAATGCTGGTGAGGATGTGGAGACATGGGCACCCTCCTACACTGTTGGTGGGAATGCAAACTGGTGCAGCCTCTCTGGAAAATGGTATGGAGGTTCCTCAAAAAATTAACAGTAGAACTATTAGTAGTAGCACTGCTAGGAATTTACCCAAGGGATACAGGAGTGCTGATGCATAGGGGCATGTGTACCCCAATGTTCATAGCAGCAGTCTCCACAATAGCCAAAACATGGAAAGAGCCTAAGCATCCATCAACTGATGAATGGATCAAGAAGATGTGGTTTATCTACACAATGGAATACTACATGGCAATGAGAAAGAATGAAATCTAGCCATTTGTAGCAATGTGGATGGAACTTGAGGGTGTTATGCTGAGCGAAATAAGTCAGGCAGAGAAGGACAGTTACCATATGTTTGCACGTATAGGTGGATTAGGAGGAACTTAACAGAGGACCATGGAGGAGAAGAAGGGGAAAAATAGTTGGGGAGAGAGAGGGAGGCAAACCATGAGAGACTTTTGAATGCTGAGAACAAACTGAGGGCTGATGGGGGTGGAGAAGAGGGGAAGGAGGTGATGGGCATGGGTGAGGGCACTTGTTGGGATGAGCACTGGGTGTTATATGGAAACCAACTTGACAATAAACTATTTAAGAAAAAAAATTCAGTTACACATTTCTATTCAGAGTAATTGTCAAAAAGATAGCTTTGCTTTAAATCTTCAGTCTACAAATCTCACTCGAATGAATAACAAACACATACCATGATCAGTGACTGATCACTTTATTCCTTTCAAAGTTTGTGGATGCACATGTGGGGTTCAGTTCACACACAGGGCAATGTGTGTAACTGTGCTATCTCCTTGTCTCCCACCGAACAGCCCATATGACACTCTGTCATATGCACACTCTACAGCAATGCATAATCAAAGAGGGAAGTAGCTAACAGAAAAAACAAACAAAAAGGGATGATGCTGGAAGCGAAAATCAAATCAGATGAAGTAAAGTCTCAGAAGAAATGAATGATTCTGGGAATGTTGAAATGTTGAAGTTGAAAACCCTCTAGATATGCAGCCAGAAGAATTTAGTGAAGATGAATTTATCAGCATAAATAAGATCTATAGTTTTAATGAAAAAGATAAAGGTGTTCCAGAGGAAATGACACCAGCCAAAAAACGTTTCACTGAAGGAACTCTATATTTCATGACAATGAAAGTGCAAAGAATAAGATGCTAGAAGCTGATTCAGACTTAGAAAGGGGTATGCCGATTCCCCATAGCATAGAAAAACTTTTGTTCCAAATTGTAAGTTATACAGTAAGAAAGTGGTAGCCATGGCTTGAGCCATATTCAAAGAATACTTTGAAGTATTCTAGGGGATTTTTCTATTAAAAAATAAGGCACTTAACTCTCAGCAATTCTAAGTCTTGAAATTACAATGCACTAAACAAATATTAGTTTTATCATTTTCAGTAGGATAATTTTTAATGTTTTACAAACATTTTGGATATCATGAAAAAATAATAATTTGCCCCATATTATAAAGAATGCTTTGTATGATTTCATCTTGTAAGGTCATTCTTATGATCTTGCATGATTGTAAAAAGAAAGGACTCTGTATGCATGCATGTGTATGTGTGCATGTACGTGCTTTATAAAATAGCAAAAATGAATTAGCATATAGTTGGAATGGACTGTGAATGGAGGAATCTACTGAAGACCAGAAACACCACAGCATTTATATGAAATTCCTCCAGTCTTTTACCTACCTAAAAGGATTTAACATTTATTGTACAGTCAGGATAAGGAAAAACCCCAAAATTTCAATGACTGTTAGCTCAGGTTATAAGGTAATATACTCAGGTACACAAAGCATCACCATGGCCCCTCTTTTAGAGGAGCATACACAAACTACGAAATAATTGAAATCCTGGCAGATATCCGACTTACTGTGGTCACTGTTTCTGTGGACCGACTGCATTATTTAGCCATCCTACGTGTGTGTGATTGAAACTACCATACTTGGCAGTTGCGATACTACCCAGTTGGGTCTTTGGACTGTGGTGAAAAGTTATTATAGTAGGAAAACCTTTGTAGTAAATCTCAACAATACCATATCTGGAAGAATGTCAGAGATTAAGGCTACCTTAAGGATCTAAAGGGTACAGGAGCAGTGGGCCTTAGTATATCTCTATATAAATCACATATTCAGATGCTGTATAATTCAGCTAAGTCCTAGAGAAGGACTATAGACCTTCACAGGCTCCACCAGAACATCGCCACAGAAGTAGCCAGTGTCCATGAGAAGCAACCTTTGGTAGAACAGGCTACAACCTCAAGTATATAATATGCAGTCACTGATTTGCTAAATGTGCTCTTTTACATGCCCCCCCCAAGAAAAAACAAAAAATGAAACAAAAGATCAGAAGCAATTCAAAAAGTCCACATGGAATTGTCAACAACATACACTATCCCAAGCCTATATTAATGTGTCCATTTTCTGTCAAATTATAGTCTTATAAGACCTGAGCCATCTAATCATCCTGAAAAATTACAGAAATCTATTAAGTTCATGATATCTTCTAGTATGGATGACTAAATAGGAGGTGGCTAGCACACTGGAAGGTGGCTCCATTAATACTCATGTAACTCCTGAATATAGAAGTAAACTTTATGTAGAATCAGAAACTTGTTTCTTCAGTTAAGTTTTTAGTAGTCCCGGAAAATGGGTATAACAGGACATCTTGTACCTACTGCCATAATAAAGAAACAGAATATTTGGTAAACGAGTTTTTTTTTGTTTTTGTTTTTGTTTTTTACCTAAGAATACTTCTCCAACTTATACACCTAATGACAAAAGAGTGCAAGCTTAGAATAGACCTAGAGGAGAAAAGTTCTCTGCAGCAAGTTCATATTTGAATGAATGCAGCCCTACCTTTGGGACATAACAANACAGTTGAGGACTGTAAAAAAAAAAAAAAATCTTAGTGTGGAGTTTGAGGTCTAGTGGAAGAATCAAAATTTAGTCCCCCACCACCACCCCACTCCTCCTGGGTTCTGGAGCAAAGCCATATCATTTACAGGATAGAATTACACAGTTTTTGAAAAAGAGCTTTAGTGGGGCGCCTGGGTGGCTTAGTCGGTTAAGCGTCCGACTTTCGCTTAGGTCATGATCTCGCGGTTCGTGGGTTCAAGCCCCGCGTCGGGCTCTGTGCTGACTGCCAGCTCGGAGCCTGGAGCCTGTTTCAGTCTGTGACTCCCTCTCTCTCTGACCCTCCCCTGCTCACGCTGTCTCTCTCTCTCCTAGAAATAAATAAAACATAAATTTAAAAAAAAAAAAAAGAAAAAAAAAGGAAAAAGAGCTTTAGTGTAACTGTGTCTTATCAGTCATGAGGCCCTTTGTGATAAGCACTTCTAAATGCATGGCCACTTGTTGAACTGAATCCTGTCATACTGACCAAGCTATAAATTCTGTAAGACTGAGCCTCAATCCATTGCAAGGTATACATGATGTAAAGGACAAAGCACCAACAGTCCTAACAGGTACAAAGAAGTTGTCTTTGTCCCGATAAGGTCACACTCTCCAAAGGAAAAGCTGAGAAAATTGTAATCTTGTATCCAAGGAACTATAGGTAACAAATAAGCCAGAATATTGGCAGGGGTAATGGAAGATGTAGAGTTGCTGTCACACAATAAGACAGGGAGGTATACACATGGAATCCAAACTGTGTGATGTTACTACCTTTGTGCAATCACACATGAATGAAAAAGTACACCATAAAGAGCTCTAGAATTTGCTACTGTGATATGAACATTATTTTGAACTAAAAGGCTTTTTTCCTAAACTCCCTTATCTGCCTAAAAACAGAACCTCCCGAAAGAACTCAATCATCATAAATCTTTTTCCCCAGGAGTTTTTCAACCAGTGACTCTTATCACTAGAGAGAATCCATCAGCACACTGAAACAGATGTGGTCACAACTATCATGTCACCTACCCATCTATTTACCTAAGCGCCTACTTATTTTTCCCAAGTGTCCTTTGTTTTCCCATAAGCACTCTTTCTTGTCCCTTTCCCTATTAAGATAAAATAATAGTCTCAAATTCTTTTTTAATATATATTTATTTATTTTTGAGAGAGAGAATGGGGGAGGGGATGAGAGAGAGAGGGAAACAGAATCCCAATCAGGATCCACTCTGTCAGTGCAGAGCCTGATGCAGGGGCTGAACTCATAGATCTTGAAATCATCACCTGAGCTGAAACCAAAGGTCAGATGATTAACAGACTACACCACCCAGGTGCCCCTGGAAGTATCAAATTTTAACCACCTTCTTAGTGACATCTTCTCTGTAAATTCCTATGTTTGTACATGAGTTTTTAAAAATCTGTTTTTTTTTCTTCTGCTAATCTGTATTTTTTCAGTTTGATTTTCAGGCCCCCAAACATTGAACATAAGAGGAGACAGGAAAAATTGCTTTCCACAGTCCCAATCCTGCATGAGAGTTATATGGCTTCCAGAGAGATATGTCCTCAGACCTCTCAGGAATGAGCATTTGGGTCACATCTAAGCTAAGACACTGAGACCAGAAGTATAGCTAAGGACAAAGGCAATTTAGAATACATAGTTGAAGAAGGAGATGATAAATGCCTGTTGTTCTTTAAAATCAGCCCAACTTGTAAGTTTCACCTCAGAAAAAAAGCCCACTGAAACCCGGAGGAGCTATGCACCCTATTTGCATATGAAAGCAAATTCATAGGTAGAAATGCAAACTGCCACAACTATTTTGGAAGACAGTTTGATGGTTTCTTACAGAAATAAACCTACTTTTATCATATAATCTGGCAATCACATTCCTTGGTTATTTACCCACAGGAGTTGAAAATTGTTTCCACACAGAAACTTCATATGGATGTTTACAGAAGCTTTATTCATAATTACCAAAGCAAGATACCCTTCAATAAGTGAATGGATATATAAACACTGCCATATCCAGACAATGGAAATTTTTCTAGCATAAAAGAAATGAGCTATTAAGCTATGAAAAGAGTGGGGGAACTTAAATAATTTATTACTAAATGAAAGAAGCCAATTTGACAAGATTGCATAGTGTATGATTCCAAATATATATTCTGGAAAAGGCATAATTATGGAGGTGGTAAAAGGATCAGTGCTTGCCAGGGCTTGTCAGAGAGTAGCTGGGGAAGAACGTCCAGGCAAAATACAAAGGAGTTTTAGGACAGTAAAACTATTGTGTATAATATTTCACAATGGATACATGGCATTATTCATTTGTCCAAACCCATAAAATGTATACCACCAAGAGTGAATTGTAAACTATGGGTTGTGAGAGATTATGATGTGTCAATCCAGATTCATCGATAGTAAGAAATGTACCACCCTGGTGAAGAATGTTAATAAATGGAAGAGTATATACATGCAGAGAGACAGGGCATACATGGGAACTATCTACATGTTTTCTGCAACTTTGCTGTGAACCTAAAACTTGTTTCCATAAGACTGAAAGAAATAACTACGTGAAGCATGAGAGGACTGTGTCAGCAGTGGAAATGTGCTGTTCGGATATCCCTTCAAGAAAGAGCTTGCCATTTATCAATAGCGAGTGAGGTTAGCGACAGCCTTTGCGACCTTTAGCATCTGCCTTAGCATTTACTGAGGTCGTGCTAGCTTCGGGTTATCCCCAAACAGTATCTTAGCATGTGGGTGTACTAGGGACTGGGTATTGCTGTCCACTCCTATGCTATCTTGGATTGCTTTATTGAGGACTTAATGTGACACAAGGTATAACATATCAGACAGAAGTGCAGACTGCAGAGACGGGAATGATTGGTAAATGACTTAGCAGAATTAAAAAAAAGTGATTTTGAAAACTAACTGTGGATGTGATTTATGTATAATGACCCAAGAAAATCTTCAGAATCGCAAAGTCTAAGTACAGTAGTTGGAAGGTGGAGGAATTGAGTTCAAATCGGGGAAAGTGACTGAATGTAAAGACACATTTAGACTCCTGAGTCTTTTCCATAGAACTTTCCAGCTTAATATTAATTTCTTTCCTACAAATGCAAAGCACATATCTGGGCAAACTGAAATACAGAGTAATTGGAATGTGAATCACCAGAGAGGTAGGAAAATAAGGGAGTAGCACTAATATGTAACACATTTACATATAGTGGGTAACATTTAAATAATAATAATAGTAATAATAATAGTAGCATATACATTTTGTAATATAGTTCTACTCATAAGAAATGAAATTAATTTTTGGATAAGGAGTTATGAGTTGAATTGTGTTCCCCCCAAATTCATATGTTGAAGTCCTAACCCCCCTCAGTACTTCAGAAAGTAACCTCATCTGAGGATAGTGTCTTAAAATAATCAAGTAAACTGAGATTAGGGTGAGCCCAAATCCAGTGTGACTAGTATCCCTTTTAAATGGAGAAAACTGGAGACAGACATGCACACCCAGAGGATCCCTTATGACCATCAGTCAGAGATCAGTGTGATTGCTGGAAAATTCACCAGAAGAGAGACTTGAAATAGATTCTCCCTCATAGCCTTTAGAAGGAATCAACTGTGCAAAAACTTGATCGTGAATTTCTGGCTCCAGAACTGTGAGACAACTTGTTAAAAGCCATAGTTTGAAGCACTTGGTTCTGTCATGCCTAGTCAACTAAAATAGGGGGTAACATTCCACTTAATTAGAATTCAGTTAGAGTTCCCTGTCATCAAAAAATATTCCAAGTGCTCATCTGTTAATGATGATATGTGATGATTTATTTTTTGTATTTCATCTTTGAAAATGTCTTACAAAAAGACAGGTATTGACAAATACTGATGTAAATCAATGAGTATATGATTTTAACTGAGCTCATTCAAGACTTGGAAGGCACTTTTCAGATTCTCTTAGATTCTTCTATTGATTTTTGTCTTATAGCACATCATTATGTTGCAGATTAATCACTTCTAATTACAGGTTGGGTGGAAGCTCTTCAATCAAACAGTTACATGTGTTTTGAAATATGAAAATTTCCTTTGCATTTTCATGGAGATCTGGAAAAAGCTATAGTGTGAGCCCAGAAAATATGTCTGCTGCAAATTGGGTGAGGAGTGGTGGCCTCACTTTTTATTTTTAACTTTTGACAGCCTAGCAAGTATATAAAGCAGTTTGACATTGCTGGTGAGTCAAACATTAGTTTTCATCTAAGTGACATTATTGTACTGTATACCAACACTTTTCTTTTCCTTCATAATTTTAGTTTGAATTCATTTAAAAAATATTTTCAAGTCTACAGCAGAAGCTAATTTCCAAAGCCATTCAGCGTTTGATAATAGTAGTTGAGAGAAGTTCTCTTTCATAAAATATTCAATTTCAGCCGTGAGCCCAAATAGTTGCAAAAAAACTTTACAACTTCTACTCCATCAAACAGCTGAGTACCAGGCAGGTCCAAATATTTAACTTCTATTTTCAACAGAAATGTATGCAACTAATAATAATTAGGTCCATAAGATCAAATGAAACTCAGCATTTACTCTCATGGTTTAATTACACGAGATTCAAATAATTTCCTCATATTTACTTACTGATAACACAATAGATAAACATAGGTATTAAATGTCTTAAATTCTTGCCAGCTTTTAACATTTGTCCAATTTTTCCTCTTTTTGTTCTACACCTCTTTTCTCCCCCATCAATTATAATGTATCTTAGCAAACTCCAACTCAGGTGGTACTTAACTTATGTTTTCTCAACATTTTTAACATTTATTTATTTTTGAGACAGAGAGAGACAGAGCATGAGCTGCGGAGGGTCAGAGAGAGAGGGAGACACAGAATCTGAAATAGGCTCCAGGCTCTGAGCTGTCAGCACAGAGCCCAATGCAGGGCTCGAACTCATGGACCTTGAGATCATGACCTGAGCCAAAGTCGGACATCTGACCAACTGAGACACCTAGGGGCTCTGTTTTTTCAACATCTTATCTGTAGTCCTTCCCTATGGGCCATTCATAGAGACTAATTATTCAATTACTTCAATTTCAGCACTGACTTACTTCTCAAACCCAACAACTGGATAAAATTGGTAACATTTATCAATTTATCAAGAATCAAACTCTAAATCTGACTTGTCTTTTAAATGTCTATTGATGTTACTCCTGGTCTTCAGCCAGTAAAGGCACTGTTCTAACTGAAGGTTAATGGTCTTAAACCATCTTATTTTTTCTGAAGACATTTCGTCCACATTTGCAATTAAACACTATTTAATTAAGTCACCACAGGTAAATAGCTTTCATTGCTTGACTAAAAAGGAGTCATTTGGAAACGTGCTTTGGTTTCAGCTTCATGTTGACCGTGTATCTGTCTGTGTGTCTGTGTGCATACACGTGCGTGCATGTATAGGAATTCTATGATAAAATATTTTGTTTTACCTTTTCTAATTTTTCTGCTTATTTTTTTTTTTTGGTGAATTGGGAATACTGTGACAAATGCCTATTCCTGTAATGTTATTTTAGACTAGCTAGAGGATGCTTGTATAATCATTAAAATACTTTGCATATAATTATAAAACAAAATAACCTATATTCCATTGTGCCTAAAAGCATTGCACTGTGAACTCCACTTTTTCTTTTTACATGATAGATACACTAACAATAAATGAAAGAAAAATTTGTGTTATGATATGTGTGACATTCAAAATGCTGTCAACTTATTACTACAACACTGCAATTTACAGGAAGCCTGGCAGCGGTGTGAAGCAATGAGAGCTCAAATACAACCGCGGTCACAACTACTCAACTAGTAAAACTGATGTTATAGGGCAAAAGCTGCCACAGGCAATACATAAACAAATAAGCTTGGCTTGGTTACAAGCCAATTCAATAAAATTCAATTTATAGACAAAAATATTTGAATTTCATATAATTTGCTGTGAAATTAATTATATGATTAATTTTTTAATCATATAAAAGATAGTTTTGAGTTTTTAGTCATTAAAAGATGTTAAAACCATTCTTAGCTTATGGTCAATATAAAAATATGTCACGGGCAACATTTGTCCCGTGGGCCATTGTTTGGTGACCTCTGATCTGTACAATGTAAAATGAAATTCTTATTCCCTTTCTGACACTCAGCAGCACAGCTAGCCTTATAGCTTTCATGCAGAAATTCAAAATATTTCTCTCTGGAACAGCTTCTTTTATTTACACTTTGGTGCTTGGAGGACTTCTCCAGTAAAATATCTCAGTTTCTTCCTATGACTCTTCATAACCACATGAAACATAAACAAACCCAGGGCAAACATCCAGTCACCATTTTATGAATGAACAACCAAGAAACACCAAATGTGCAAGCCTTTGCCATGAAAAACAATAAGAAGTAATAATCATAAAACAAGTATTCAGAGTAAAAATGCTTTTAAGAAAATGTCACAGAAAGTAGAAAAAATTAGTGGAAAAAATGCCAAAAACAGAATCATTTCAAGAGGTCCATTATTCAACCAACAGTTTGAGAATTAAAATAGAGAATTTTGAGTGATAAAATGTACAAAAAACAGATAAAAGTTAAAATCCATCAAAATGAAATTTGTTAGGTTTCTAGTTTCACAAGACCTACTCTATGTCTAATATGATAATAATTTAAAAATCCTAATATGTATATTATAGAATAATAAACATTAAATATATAGGGAGGATCTAAAGATTGCCATGTGAAAGCTAGGAAAATAATAAAAATAAAAATCTCTACAAGAATAAAATGGTAAATAAAATAACAAATATTTTACCTTTCTGAGGAAAAATTATTTCTAACAAGAAAATATGTAATAAAAACTTTATAATCTACAACTTTTTAAAATATATATCTTCCATGTTTTCCTGTTATATAAAGCAATGGGATGTTATGTCCTATAAAATTAGTAAAGAAACCAACAAGAGTTTAAAAATGTGATGTTAGATGCAGTAATTTAAATATTCAAATAGAGAAAAAAAAATGGTAAAGAGAATTTCCTTTAAGGTGGTGAATAGAATATCTCAGATGCTCCTGTGCAATAGATCTAGTAAGCAAAGGTCCAGATAGAAGAAGGGTAGAGGGATCCTTGAAAGATGCTTCCAAGAAGAATATATTAGAATTAATCATTTCATTTACATGATTAGCTTTATTGAGAGAAGTTACAGTTGAAAAAGTTGAAGTAATATTTATGTAAGAAGAATTAAATAATTGTAACACTGAATGATAATCATAAACAATATTTACATAGTCATTAAATCTAAATATCAAATTATGATATAATTTTTATCGGAAGTCTTGGAGAGGAGAGAAAGTTATCATTCAGCGTTACAATTATTTTTATTTTCTGTTGGTCTCTCTGCTTTCCCCCCAACCCTTTGGATTAATATGTGCTTGTTTATTACTGTTATTTAGTATTTAATTCTTCTTGATTTCTGCTCAGGTCATGATGTCATGGCTTGTGGGTTTGAGCCCCACATCAGGCTCTGCACTGAGAGCACAGATGGCATGGTAGACAATCACATTTTAACCTAATCATGGAAATGGTACTGCATCATTTTCTTCTATTTTATTTGTTAAAATCAGGTCCTTGGGGTGAGCCTACACTTTCAAGATAGTGATCGGCCAATACTGTATATAACAGGAGGCAAAGTCTTGAGGGCCATCTTTGACAGTAAACTGTAACCACAATGATCTAAATACTACCAACAACCTGAATGAGTTTGATAACAAATCCTGAGCTCCACATGAGAATGAAGCCCAATGGATACCTTGATTACAGCCTTGTGAGATGCTGGGCAGAGAACTCAATTAGTCATGCCCAAAATTTTGACCTACAGAAATTGTGGGAATGTCAAAGGGTGTTTTTTAAATTGTTAACTTGTGACAATGTGTTATACAGCAACAAAAATTAATATACATGTTTTCTGTTTCTATCCTATTCTATTTCTATTTCACTTTTGTATTTCAGTGACAATTAATTTCAATATATTTCAGCTGATTCTTCTTGTATCTTCTTTGTCAACTAAAAATAACAAACATTTTAGGCATTTTATATGAGCTTCCTAAAATATTTTCTACTCCAATGTATAACCAATTTATTTTACCTTTTAATTTGTGTTGTTGTGTCACTTATAGTAACAAATAAATCATATATTCTAATGTTTTGAGCAAATAAAACTTTGAAATATAAGTTGAATATAGTTTTTTTTTTAAAAATATTTATTTCTAGGAGAGAGAGAGAGAGACAGCGTGAGCAGGGGAGGGTCAGAGAGAGAGGGAGACACAGACTCTGAAACAGGCTCCAGGCTCTGAGCTGACAGCACAGAGCCCGACGCGGGGCTCGAACCCACGAACCGCGAGATCATGACCCATGCGAAAGTCGGACGCTTAACCGACTAAGCCACCCAGGCGCCCCAAGTTGAATATAGTTTTGATACTTAGTTATTTGCTCATTATACTAATGGTTAATATTTTATAACTTTTATATAAATCTCTGTAAGTTACTAAAAATGATGAGAAGACTTGAACTTCTGAAATCTGACATAGTTAGAAATGATTAACCTGTTTAAAAATAAAAATCCTGAGAATATCCTGCTCTAATATTTGTTGGATATTAACTAAATATTTGAATTGATTTTAAAGGTATATATATGATTGTGTCTTAACTAATATTTATGTCAAACATTTGCTATATTTTCTTTATTTTTTGACACAAATTCCTAGCATATAGTGGTGTCAATAAGAAATTATGTCTGTATTTAAAGGAATGGCATTAAAACAGAAAATAAAACTATCCATATTTTCTTCAGTCCTCAGTCCTTATTTTTGAATGTTAACACAAATCTATGTAAACTATAAGTAAATGATTTTTAAGGTGGAATATTAAACTAGTTGTTCATACATGCTACAAGCTATCTTTAGAACTGTGAGTCTTGGGGCACCTTGGTGGCTCAGTTGGTTAAGCATCCAACTCTTGATTTCAGCTCAGGTCATGATCTCACTGTCATGAGATGGAGCCCTGCATCAGGCTCTGTACTATCAGCATAGGTGCAGAGCCTACTTAAAATTCTCTCTTTCTCTCTCTCTCAATCTTTCTCTGTCTGCCCGACCCCCACCCCCTTGGCTTGCACTCTCTCTCTCTAAATAAATAAATAAAAAGTTTATAAAGAACTGTGTAATCTTTAACTAGCTAGGATCTATGCTAATTGAAACAAATATAAAATACATATAAGTTATATTCATTAGTGAGAGGAATATCTTTGCTTTAGATTACCATCTAGGTTAAACATAACAGACAAAAACAAATGTGGAGCACTGAATGTTTAGTCATTTAAAGGAGGGCAAGATTGAATAAAAAACTGAATGCATGAGAATACAATAAAAATTCATAAAGACTACTTAGTATTTGGAAACCTCTGTACAAATTGGATATATATACATCTGGAAATAAACCACATTTTCTTTGTACACGTTATGATTTCAAAGGGAAATTCTATTTTGAACATTTTTGTATCGCTACATCACCTAAGGAAGCAAAGCCAGTTAAGTTTAAAATGTGAATTTCATATATGAACTTAGCTATTTTAGCAAACATACAAAATAAATTAGGTAAAAAAATTAAAGTCTTGGGACACCTGCATGACCCAGTTGGTTGAGTATGGGACTAGTTATTTTGGCTCAAATTGTGATCCCAGGGGGATGGGACTGAGCCCTGCTTCAGGTTCCATGCTGAATGTGGAGACTATTTAGTATTCATTCTCTTTCTCTCTCTCTCTCTCTCTCTCTCAAACAAAAACAAAAAACAGGTATTAAAGCATTATTTAGGCTAAGGAAAAAAATCACTTATCTTGTATATTTCTATACCTTTAAATAACTGTATTTGCTCCACTTGGAAATTAAAGGTTTTATGTGGTCGGCAATATCTATGCACAATATTTATCTACCTAGTTAATGCACCACATCCAGCACAAAGGGTACAACTGGGGCTACCATTTGGTTGAACTTAAATTAACTCACTATTATCTGTCATAATGCACCCAATTTTCCCTGAGGCAATATGAATGGATTGAAGGAAGACATGATAATAATCACTACCCATACATCCTTTATTATGCAATAATTTCTGCAAATCTTCCTGCAAAACTGTGTTGCATTTCTTTAGTATCTGGGCATGGAGCAATTTAAGAATCTTATATTTGGTCATTTTTTATCACAATGGCTATTTATATGCAGGTCAGGAAACCAATATGAGAGCTTTGTCAGCTGCTAAGAGTAGTTCAGTTATCCACTTGGGAATAAAGAAAACGAAGACATTGTTTGCAGCAGTCTCATTGGTCTCATTGAGAGCAGAATCTGGGCCAAAGATTCATTTATCATTTGATCTTTCGTAAGCCTCCACTCAGGAGGTACCTTATGACAATTCAGGGCCTGGATAGCTAGGGAATTCCTCTGAGTCCTGCTGAGAAATGAAATGTTTTGAACAAATTATTATTCACAAGAAGAATAAAAACAAAAGTGTGGCATATTTAAATCCCTTTCTTAGTCCTTTGAGTAAATTCCTAATTTTAATGTCCCAATAATGGGATGGATATGAGTTTATTTATTTATTTATTTTGAGAGAGAAAGGGAGAGAGAAAGGGATAGCTGGGGAGGGGCAGAGAGAGAGTGGGGGTGGGGAGAGAATCTCAAGTAGGCTCTGTGCTGTCAGTGCAGAGCCCAGTGAGGAGCTCAAACTCATGAAACATGAGATCATAACCTAAGCCAAAATCAAAAGCCAGGACACTCAACCGATTGAGCAACCCAGCACCCCTGAACAAGATATATATTATGCCATTTATTCAATCTTCCAACTAATTGATTTGGGTATTTAATATTACAAGCTCCTCATTAAGAAATGCATGAGTATTTTTTGGAAAACAATGGCTCATTCCTGGACTGAATAAGCCAACATAAAAAAAACACACTTTGGGGGCGTTCTAGTCCAAGATGGCAAGGTAGGAAGACCCTAAACTCACCATCTCCATGAAACACACTAAATCACAACTGTTTATACTGGAATTCCTCTTGAAGAACTTAAGGCTCACTGAACAGCTTCAACAAAAGATAAAAAGCAAGAGAGAACACCAAGAAAGACAGACATTGTAATGAGCAAACAGTCCATCCTTAATATTGCAAACTGCAGTGGGAAGGGATAGTACTCAGGGACCTGAAACAGATTACCCTGTCTCTGGACACAGAAAAAAAAAAAAAAAATCAGTGGTTTAAAAGAACAACTGGCTTTAAAAGAACCAGCCCTAAAACTCCACCGATGCCCAGGGATCACTCTCTGGGTGGAAGGGACTGGTAGACATGGTCTAAACTCCTCCTTTGCCTTGAAAGCATAGATTAGTGCAGAGTCCAGATGCCCTACTTGACCTGCCGCCTCATGAGTCCTGGACTTCTATCCATACCAGTCATCCCACCAAAATTGCCACAAGGAATTACATACCAAGACACTCTGGTTTACACTCACAATCGCTCCAGCTTTTGCACAAAAGTGGTGCAGATGCAAAGTACACCAGAATACCCCAGGCCTGTACCATTTTGGCATGATATATTCAAAGTGCTCAAAGGGGGAGAAAAAAAAACCCCAATAACCTACAACCAAGAATACTCTACCAGACAAGGTTTTCTTTCAGAATATGAGAGATTAAGAGTTTCTCAGAAAAACAAAAGTTAAAGAAGTTTACCACCACTAAGTCAGCTTTATAAGAAATGTTAAAGGGACTTATGTGGAAAATACAATATCATAATTATAAATAAAGATATATCAACAAAAAGATGTACAATATGACAGCATATACTTAAAACATGGAGGAAGGAGTTAAATTTTTTCAAAAAGTATTTTTTTTTTCCTAGAATATGTTTGAACTTAATTGACCATCAATTTATTATAGACTACTATGTACTTGGACTTCTATGTTTGAACCCCATGGTAAGCACAAAACAAAAAACTGTAAAAGATACACAAAATATAAAGAGAAAATAAGTCAAACATAATATTACAGAAACTCATAAATCACAAAAAGATAAAACAGGAAAGCAACAGAAAATAGCTACAAAAATAAGCAAAAAACAGTCATCAAAATGGCATAAGCACATAACAATCAATAATCAATTCCATATGTAAAAAATTCACAGCTAGCATCATACTTGTAAAAAAATTGAAAGGCTTTCCTATAAGATGTGGGACAAGACAAGGATGTCCAACCTGCCACTTTCATTCAACATCGAACTGAAACTCCACGCTGCAGCAATGAGACAAGAAAAATAAATAAGAAGTTGGTGAGGAGGAAGTTAAACTGTCACAATTTGCAGATGATTTAGTGTATAGAAAACTTTAAAGACTCCACCAAAAAACTATTTGAAGTAATAAACAAAGTCAGTGAAGTTTCAGGAAACAAAATAAATTCTTGGAAATCTATTGCACTTGGAATTCTATCTCAATTCCATACACCAGTAACAAAGTAGCAGAAAGATAAATTGAGGGAAAAACTCCATAACAATTACACCAAAAAGAATTCTTAAAATCCTAGAAGTAAATTTAACCAAGGAAATAAAAAGCCTATAGTCTTAAAACTATAAAACAATGATGAAAGAAATTGAAGGTGACAAAAATAAATGAAATATTCCAATCTCATGGATTGGAAGTATTAATATTGTTATATGCCCATACTACACAAAACAATCTACAGATTCAATACAATCCCTATCATAATACCAAGAGTATTTTTCATACAACTGTAACAAATAATACAAAAATGTATATGGAATCATAAAAGACCTCAAATAGCCAAAGCAACTTCAACAAAAAACAAAGCTGTAGATATGACGATTCCAGATTAGAAGATATGCTACAAAGCTGTAGTTATTGAAACATCATGATACTGACACAAGATAAGACATATAGGTCAGCGGAAGAGAACATAGAGCCCTACAATAAACCCATGTTATAACGTCAATTAATCTATGACAACAGAAGCAAAAATATGTGATGGGAAACAAACATCTCTTCAATAAATGGTGCTGGGAAAACTGGACAGTGACATTCAAGAGAATAAAACTAGACCACTTTCTTACACCATCCCCAAAAATAAATCAAAATGAATTAAAGACCTGTGAGACCTAAAAGCATAAAATTCCTAGAAAAGAAAACAGGCAGTAATTTCTCTGACATCAGGTAAAGCACCCGTTTTCTAGATATGTCTCCTAAGGCAAGGGAAACAAAAGCAAAAATAAACTATTAGAATTACATCAAAATAAAAAGCTTTGTACCACAAAGGAAAGCATAAACAAGACAAAAAGACAATCTAATAGGAGAAAATATACTTGTAAATGATTTATCTGATAAGATGTTAATATACAAAATATATAAAGAATTTATACAACTCAACACCAAAAAAAACAAACAGCCCAATTAAAAATGGACAGGAGTCTTGAATAAACATTTTCCCAAAGAAAGAAGACACACAGATGGCTAGACATGTGAAAAGATGCTTGATATCACTAATCATCAGAGCAATGTAAATCAAAACCAAAAGGAGATGTCACCATATACCTACCAGTATGGTTAAAATAAAAATGAAGTAACAAGTGATAGTGAGAATGTGGAGGAAAAAGAAGCCCTCATTTACTATTAGTGGGAGTGCAAAGTGGTGCCTCCACTGTGGGAAATAATGTGGAGATTACTCAAAAACTTAAAAACAGAATTAATATATGATCCAGTAATTCCACAATTGGGTGGAATTCCACAACTGAAGAAAATGAAAAAAAAAATTAAAAAATATATTCCCCTATGTTTAATTGCAACATTATTTACAATAGCCAAGATATGGAAGCAACCTAAATGTCCATCAATAAATAAGCAGAGAAAGAATATACACACACAGGAATATTACTCAGCCATAAAAAAGAATGATTTCTTGTCATTTTCAACAAAATGGAAGGATCTAAAGATAAGTCAGACTGAGAAAGACAAATACCATATTTGTTTTTAGATTCATATAGGAAACTAAAAAACAAAACAAAAAATTAATGAACAAAAAGTAGAATTAGACCACTAAATACAGAGAGCTGATGATTGCCAGAGGGAACAGATTGAAGGACCAAATAAATGAAGATGAGTGAGAGAAATAGGCTTCCATTTATGGAATGAATAAGTTATAGAAATAAAAGGTGGGGCATAGGGAACAGTCAGTGGTACTGAAATAGTGTTGTAGGTGATAGATGATAGTTACACTTGTGGTGAGTGTAACATAATACACAGAGATGTTGAATCATTATATCGTATACATGAAATTAATGTAACATTGTGGGTCACCTGTACTCAAATTTTAAAAAGTATTTAAAGAATTTGTTAAATTATGAGAGCATCTCTTGAAAAAAAATAGAAATCAGCATTTTAAATAATGCATTTTCCAAAAAGAATAAAAATATTACACTTCTTTAAGCCTTGGAAAAGTCAATCCATTAATTAAAAGTATCAAAATTCTTTTTCTATGAATATGTCAAATATCAAATATTTTTTTCACTGAGTTAGAAAAGTGTGAGATGCATATTAAGGCAATCTTTCTTATAGTTTATAGTAAAAGCAGCTTTTCATAACAATTTGAGAGATTTTAAGTCTTTTCATATTTAGTGAATGTAGTAAGAATATACTTATCTTAGCATATAACCAGATCCTAGGCTTTATTTTCAGTGACTGTGCTGATATTATTACTGCCCTGCATTTACAGGAAAATATTTTTTAAAGTGTTCATAAGAGTCCTCTGGTCTTCCATGAATTTCTTGAGATTAGTTATCTTCCCTGAGCCTATCACTATTCTACAAAGTTTCCAATGGCTTGAAATTCATCTCATTCTTCAATATTTATAATTATTATTTGTTTCCTATCACAAAAGTAACACAACCACTCTTTACTGCAATTCTTCCTCTAACACATGCATTGCCAAGCTAGGCTATATTCGGGTCTTAAAGGACATCCTACTGCATTTAAATGTTTTAAAAGTAAAGTTAAACTTGAAATCAATAACATAAAGGTATCAGGAAAGTTTTAAATATTTGGAAGTTAAATAATATTATTTCAAAATTAATTGGTAAAATGGAACTTATTTATGAAAAATAACAAAATTGAAAATTCACATGACCTGTTTTCAAGATTTATTATAAAGGAATTTGTTATTTTAGAGAAAGGAAGACATGTAAATCAATGGAATATCACAGGATACAGATAAAGCCTAACATGTATTCACTTACGTTCTCAAGAAGGATGAAACCATTCAATAAAGAACATTTTTTTAAACTCGTACTAAATAATGAAGATCTAAGGAAAAAATACCTTTACCTGTAATCAGACCTTGAAAATTAACCCCAAATGCACCATAGACATAACTATAAAGTGCAAGATTATAAAAACCCCAGTGAAAAATACAGGATACAAATTTTTTGTGGCTGTGTGTTTAGCAAGGTAGTTCTGAGGAAAACACTACTATGAATATCAGTAGAATCAAAACAGCATAATTAACATCCCTAGGATTTAGATGTTGTTACCATCTATTGTTCCAAGTCACTTCTTATTTTCCAGGACAAGATTATTTCAACAGCGGATTAATCTAATTATAATTTAAACTACTCTAAAGATTACAGTTAGATGAATCCAGTGTTGAAATATTCTTGGGCTAGAAAATAAGAAGTGACTTGAGACAATAGGGTTGAATATGACACCAAACTAGTTCAAGAATGAGAAGGAGGATGATACATTTTTGGGTAAACAGGGATAAACAGAACAAGGCGTTATAGGAGACATGTTGTTAAAATTAACAAGTATATCATAGTGAGTGGAACAGAAATAAAAAATTAGAGATAAAAGGATTAATGTCCGTGACTATATTGTTCTATTTCATGATTTTTAAAGTTTAGTCCCCCACGTAATGAGAAATTTCAAAATTTAGAGTATGATAAAAATGTATGAGTGAATGAATGAATGAATGAATAGGTCAAGACAAGGAAGATTCCCTTCTGACCCCTCTGACACTCCCAGTGCTTATATTAGTTTCCAGATAGATCACATAGTTTTGATACTATTGAATTTTAGAAGGAATCCAGCAAAACTTGGCTATTCAATCATCTTTTGTGAAAGGTGTTATTTATATTAAAGTGTATTTATTTTTTTGCTATCCTCATCATTAATGATTAAAAAGAACTTTTTAATTAACAAAGATTATAAGAAAAATATTTATAATAATATATGTATATTTAACTATTAAAGTGTGTTTACTTGGAAGTAAACAATATTTTTCAAATTTTTTAATGTTTATTTTTGAAAGAGAGAGAGAAACAGTGTGAGTGGGTGAGGAGCAGAGAGAGGAAGACACAGAATCTGAGCAGGCTTCAGGCTCTGAGCTGTCAGCACAGAACCCGATAAGGGGCTTGAACCCATGAACTGTGAAAACATGACCTGAGCTGAAGTCAGATGCTTTACTGACTGTGCCACCCAGGCACCCTGATAACATGAATTCATTTTATTTTCCTAACAAAGTCTGTGTTAGCCTTGGAAGTAATTATACTGATAGTATATCCATTGATTTTGAATTGAACCTTTAATTAAAAGATCATTTACAATATTTACCATTTTAATGAAATAGCCAATATTAATTCAATTGAAAGAAATAGCTATACTTTAAGATGGATTATAATTTATTTAAAAAATTTTTTTTGTTTTATTTATTTTTGAGACAGAGACAGAGCATGAGTGGGGGAGGGGCAGAGAGAGAGGGAGACACAGGATCTGAAACAGGCTCCAGGCTCTGAGCTGTCAGCACAGAACCTGATGTGAGGCTCGAACCCACAAACCATGTGATCATGACCTGAGCTGAAGTCGGATGCTTAACTAACTGAGCCACCCAGGTGACCCTAAAACGGATTATAATTTAAAAACTATCTCAAATAGCATGTATGAATTTAAAGTACATGTTATTTCAATTATAACCTGAAGTTATTATCTTATTATATGACATGATTACTATAAAAGTAGTTGCTATATGTCACTTCAGATATTAACAGCATATTAAAATCTATAACCATTCTGGAAGTCCTATCCTCATTTTTTCCCCACTAATATGCTTGGTGTGTTATGTTGTTTCGTTTTTAAACACAAGTGCAAATTAATATACGCTCCAAGTGGCTACAAGTTTGTTTTCTAGAAAGTTTTAAGCTTATGAAAATTGTCACAATGCTTTACTGCCTGATCTTAAACAAACTTCATATCCAATCCTTTCCTATCAAACAGCCCAAGCAACTGACACACATTCTGAAATAGACTTTGCAACTGAGTGTTTCTGTTTCTCAATCATACTTCTCTTCTACTGTATAGTAATATTTTCCCCCTTCTGTCAAGGCCAGATCACTTGCTAAATCAGTAGTGAAAAGTTCTCATTACTCATGCCTTTAATTCTGTCTTTTTGGTCTGTAGGAATAATGTTACCTTCTTCTGGGTTCCCCATCACATTATTCATCTAGTGAATTCACATCTCATGTTATCTAGATGTGATATCTCTTTACATTCACACTGTGAATTTCATAATGAGTGTATTTTACAAACTATGTGATCATAATGTCTCATAAACATTTTAGGAACATTACATATATGATCACAATTATTCTCAGTTATTCATTAGAGGCAACCAAAATGAGATAAGTAACTTTCTAAAAAAAATAAAGTTAATAAATTTAAAAAAGTTGAATAAAGGGAAGAAAGCCCACAGTAATTTTTTCTCCTCCTTTTTCTTCTAATTCATTTTTTTCTTTGCTTTCTCACCCTGAATTCTACATCTACAATTTGCAAAGGACATGTGAATGTAAAAAGCAAAGTATGTGCTTTATCTGGATCAGTAACTACTGGTGCTGTTAAGGTATTCCTATGCCATTTACAGAGTCTAACTTACTCTTGAGAAATATTAATTTCGAAAGCCATACAGTGACATAATTTATTAATTATAAAAATATTACAAATACTTTAGAATTCTAATGCAAACCATAAAACAAGCTCTTAACTAGAACTGAGGGTTGCTGGGGCGGTGGTGGGTGAGAGGATAGATTAAATGGGTGACGGGTATGAAGAAGGGCACGTCTTGCAATGAGCACTGGGTGTTATATATAAGTAATGAATCACTAGATTCTACTCCTGAAACTAAAATTATGCTAAATGTTAAAGGAATTTAAATAAATACTACAATAAGTAGATGATAAATGGATGGATAGACTAATAATAATGATGCCTGGTTATATCTTGTTAAAAGTTGATCATTTCAATACCATTTTAATTGTTTTGTTTATAAGACATAAAAAACAGTATTCATTTTGAATTAAAAAATAATTTATTGCCCTAAAAAACGTAGGTTTTATATTGTGTTCTGTATACGGTAGATATTTCCTTTATTCCTTTTGTAGAACTCAGGGATGTGTGGAGTCACATGGTGCTATAACATCTTTCAGTGCTGTTTACACAGCTCTAGACTGAGTCAGTAGCCCTTGGCAATAATTAGCATAACTTTGGTAAGTTAATGTATTTTTTTTTATCTCCTTGTTCTAGTCTGTGAAATGCTTCATTTAAACTAAAGACACTTTACTGTGTTTTATAAAGGTAAAATATAATGAAGGTATAGGTCTACCCATAAGGATCATTATTAATATCATCACTATAAAAAATGTGATTAAGGTATTCTGACAAGTGTGATTAAATACTGTGCTTAAGTTTAACACCAAGGTTATATACTAATGTATGTTTCTGTCAATAGAGCATTTCCTCATATACAATATTATAAACTAATTGCCTAGAAGACAGAGGAATGAAGTGCTAAAATACTTAAATAAAACATAATATTTACAGAAGATTCTTTTATTTCTTATCTCTGTAACCTTGGGAATTTATATAAATTGCTTAAGTTTCAAACTATTTAGGCATCATTTGCAAAATGATTAATAAGTAATGCACTCAAAATTCCCTTAGGGATTTATACTTACCCAATAGATAACTGTTATAATAAGAGTACTAATGTTACTGAGACTAATGGTAATAAAGCTTATTATGTTTTATCTGTTATTATTAAGAATAACACAATCAGAGTTTAGCAGGGGAAAGATGTTCACAAAAAAAAAAATCAGTCCCTGTCTTTTGGGATGGAGAGTATCTAGGAAAACTTGATTATTTAATTATGACTCAGGTGACCTTCTAAAATGTAAACTTTCACTTGAGCGCTACATTATCCTGGAACTAGGCTTTGAAACTGGCAAAGAATCTTGAAAGTGATATTTAACATGCACTCTCAAGTATTAATCAGATTAAACAACTTGATCTCAAAAATAAAATTTGACTATTCAAGGTCTCTTGTGGTTCTGTACAAATTTATGATTGTTTCTTCTAACTCTGAGAAAAATGAGTGAGATCGGGATTGGTATTTTTTTTTTACTGGGGTTACATTAAATGTGTAGATTGCTTTGTGTAGTATTGACATTTTAACAATATTTATTCCAATCTAAGAGCATGAAATATTTTTCCATTTCATTGTGTTTTCTTCAATTTCTTTCATAAGCTTTCTATAGTTTTCAGCATACAGATTGTTTACTTCTTTGGTTAGGTTTATTCCTAGGTATTTTATCGTTCTTGGTTTAATTACAAACGGGATCAATTTATTGATATCTCTTTCTGTTGCTTCATTTATTGGTGTATAGAAATGCAACCAATTTTTGTACATTGATTTTATATCCTGTGACTATGCTGAATTCTTTTATCAGTTCTAGTAATATTTTTAGTGGAGTCTTTCGGGTTTCCATGTAGAGTTTCATGGCATCTGAGAAGAATGAAAGTTTGACTTCTTTGCCACTTTGAATGCTTTTGATTTCATTCTGTTGTCTGATTGCTGAGGCAAGGACCTCCAACACTATGTTAAGCAATAGTGGTGAGAGTGGACATTCCTGTCAGATTCCTGATCTCAGGAGGAAAGATTTAGTTTTTCCCCATTGAGGATAATATTAGCTGTGGGCCTTTCATATATGGCTTTTATGATGTTAAGGTATGTTTCTTCTATCCTGACTTTCTTGAGGGTTTTTATTAAGAAAGGATGCTGTATTTTGTCAAATCCTTTTTCTAAACCAAAGCTGGAGACATCATAATCCTGGACTTTAGTCTGTATTACAAAGCTGTAATCATCAAGACAGTACGGTATTGGCAAAAAGCAGACACATAGACCAATGAACAGAATAGAGAACACAGAATTGGACCCACAAATGTATTGCCCAATAATCTTCAACAAAGTGGGAAAGAGTATCTAATGGAAAAAAAGTCTCTTTAGCAAATGGGAGAATTGGACAGCAACATTTTAGAAGAATAAAACTGGACCACTTTCTTACACAATACACAAAACTAAATTCAAAATGGATGAAAGACCTACATATGAGATAAGAAACCATCAAAATCCTAGAAGGAAAAACAGGCAACAAAATCTTTCACCTCAGCTCGACCAACTTCTTACTTAGCAAGGCAAGGGAAAGAAGAGCAAAAGTGAACTATTGGGACCTCATCAAGATAAAAAGCTTCTGCACAGCAAAGGAAACAATCAACAAAACTAAAAGTCAACCAATGGAATGGGAGAAGATATTTACAAATGCCATATTGGATAAAGGGTTAGTATCCAAAATCTATAAAGAATTTACTGAACTCAACACCCAAAAAATAAATATTCCAGTGAGGAAATAGGCAGAAGACATAAATAGACACTTTTCCAAAGAAGATATCCAAATGGCAAACACATACACGAAAAGATGCTCAACATTGCTCACCATCACGGAAACACAAATCAAAACCACATTGAGGAGATATCACCTCACACCAGTCAGAGTGGCTAAAACTAACAACTCAAGAAATGACAGATGTTGGCAAAGATGTGGAGAAACAAGAACCCTCTTGCACTGTTGGAGAGAATGCAAACTGATGCGGTCACTCTGGAAAACAGTGTGGTGGTTTCCCCAAAAAATTAAAAATAGTACTACCCTACAACCCAGCAAGAGCACTACTAGGAATTTATCCAAAAGATATATGATTCATAGGGGCACATGTACCTCAATGTTTATAGCAGCACTATCAACTGTAGACAAATTAGGGAAAGAGTCCAAATGTCACCAACTGATGAATGGATAAAGATAATGTGTGTGTGTGTGCGCGCACATAATATATAAACACAATGGAATACTACTCAGCAATGAAAAGGAATGAAATCTTGCCATTTGTAACAATGTGTATGGAACTGGAGGGTATTATGCTAAGTAAAATAAGTTGATCAGATACCATAATGTTTTCACTCATTTGAGAAACTTAACAGAAGACCATGAGGGAAGGGAAGGAAAATAAAATAGTTTACAAACAGAGAGTGAGGCAAACCATAAGATACTCTTAATACAGAGAAATGAGGCTTGATGGAGGTTGAGGGATGGGGAAAATGGATGATGGGCACCGAGGAGGGGACTTCTCAGGATGAGCACTGAGTATTGTATGTAAGTGATAAATTATGGGAATCAATTCCTGAAGCAAAGAGCACACTGTGTACACTGTATGTTAGCTAACTTGACAATAAATTATTTAAAAAAATATTGTAAGACCAATAAAAAATAATAAAGTTTGAAATTCTGTGTTATTTATATTATGTCTCCCAAATAAAAAACATTCTCAAAGACTTTTGACATTTCCAGTTTATATTTTATTTATAAACATGACCACAAAAGTCTGTAGGCTATTTGATTTTTATTCTTAGGGATATTATAAAGTTTTGCATTAAAGAGTAAAGCTCCACATTAAATAGTAACTTGCTTTCTCAGTTTAATTAAAAGTAGTTCAAAATTTAGGTGATAATTTTACACTGCAAACATTTTAAAACCAATGTAGTTTCTTTCTTCCATTGTGTATATGTTAGCATACAGAATAATTGAGGTTGATTAAGAATCAATGCATTCACTTATACTTGAAATTTGAAATCATTAAATATATTAAGCATCATCACTTATGATATTTCTTAATATCATAGAAATATTTGGTACACAATTTATATCTGGATTAAGAAAAATGCAATAAGCTGCTCTTTGAATATTTAACATATATTAGAAGTCTTTTTAACTAAAATATTTTAGGATTATATATGAAGATACATAATCAACAGAACATTACTATGCTTGGTAATTTTATATGAGAAAAGTGTAAAATGAAAAAAATACTCCCTAATTTCCTTAATTTCCCTAGGTTCATTTAAAAGTGAATGTAGGGAAATAAGTCAGGCAGAGAAGGACAAATATCATATGTTTGCACGTATAGGAGGATTAGGAGGAACTTAACTGAGGACCATGGGGGAGAGAAGGGGGAAAATGGTGGGGGAAAGGGAGAGAGGCAAACCATGAGAGACTCTTGAATGCTGAGAAAAACTGAGGACTGATGGATGTGGGGGGGAGGGGGGATGGGCATGGAGGAGGGCACTTGTGGGGATGAGCACTGGGTGTTATATGGAAACCAATTTGACAATAAACTATTTGTAAAAATAAATAAATAAAATTGAGTATCAAAAAAAAAAAAAAAGTGAATATTGGGGCACCTGAGTGGCTCAGTCAGTTGAGCAACTGACTCTTGCTTTCTGCTAAGGTCATGATCCCAGGGTCATGGGGCCGAGCCCCACTTGGGATGATCTCTTTCCATCTACCTCTGCCCTTCATCCATTCTTTCTCGCTCAAAATAAATAAATAAACTTTTAAAAAATGATATAGCTCCTAGGTATCCTAATATGCTACTAATATGACTTTATTGCTCTCTTTATTTCACTTATTGGTCTTCAGTATTCTGAACCATAGCACCACATTTCATTTGAATTTATCAAACAGTTCAAGATATAATTTCAGTAACAGAACCATATTGAAGATATAACAAAGTATTTTATTAAATGTGCCTCCAAAAACTATAATTTAATTGAAACATGTCACCTTTATGAAATTAACGTGATTCCATTTATGATGTATTTTGTAAGACTATATTATCATCATATAATATGAAGGTATGAAAAGAATATGAAGATCAAGTTTATCTACCATTCAGATTAAAACTTATTATGTCCGATCTGGGGCCTCTCCTTGAATGCCATTTGGTATAAGTAATTCATTACCATTTAATGCACCTATGCAATTTTTTAAAACCACTCTATTAGAAATAACCCTTTTATATTAAAATAAAATATTTGCTAATGCTGTTAGCCATAAAAAGGGAATCAACAGAAAAAGTCTAATCCTCTTTTAATGAGTACTCTTCTGGATACTGTGGCAGAAATAGTATGCTCTTACAAATGATCTCTTCTCAAGGCAAAATATAATAGTAGATACATAGTTATATGACATGTATCAAGTTCTTTTATATGCCTCATTACTCTTGCAAAATAATTTAATGAATATTTACTGGGAATCTACTACAATGTACCAGATTCCAGAGAATAAAATAGTGTACAAACCAGAGGGTGCTTGGGTGGCTCTGATGGTTAAGCATCTGACACTTGATTTCAGCTTGAGTTATCATCTCATGGTTTGTGATTTTGAGCCCCACATTGGGCTCTGCATTGTCAGTGTGAAGGGATTGAGCGCTGCTTGGGATTCTCTCTCTCTGCCCCTCCCTTGCCCTCTCTCTCTCTCTGTCAAAATAAACAAAATAAATTTTTAAAACTGTAAAATTACAACTCTAATATATGATGAAAGGTAGATAAGGTAAAGATATCCTGAATAATACAAATGCAGGAGTTTAGAAAACTCAAATTGAATATATGCTAATCTTAAAATTCTATTTCTTTGATAGATAACAGGGGTTCATGGTAATCAATATGCATTATAAAAACATACACATTTATATTTCACTTTTTAAAAATATATACACATTTCTAAAAGTGAATTTCTCAGGGCACTTGGGTGACTCAGACAGTTAAGCCTCTGAGTTGAGCTCAGGTCATGATCTCATAGTTTGTAAGTTTGAGCCTGGTGTCAGGCTCTGTGCTGACAGCACAACCTACTTCGGAAGCTGTGTCTCTCTCTCCCTCTGCATTTCCCCTGCTCATGCTCTGTCTCTCTCAAAAATAAATAAACATTTAAAAAATGTATTAAAAAATAATAAATAAAAGTTCAAGCCATCAAACACACCACAACATGGTTCTTCCTTATTCCATGCCCATTATTAGTACACATAAGAGGACAAATTTATAAAATTGAATCAATATGGATTTCTTTTAAAACCAATGTCATAAGCCAATTTTTTGTAAATTTTAGTTGTAAATCTTATCCTTACAACATTATGAGTGTCTCTTTCTGTGAAAAATAATTATTTTGTGTGATCAAAGAAGTAATATTCAGGGAACCTGGGTGGCTCAGTCGGTTAAGCATCCGACTTCAGCTCAGGTCATGATCTTGTGGTTCACAAGTTCAAGTCCTACATCAGACTCTGTGCTGACAGCTCAGAGCCTGGAGCGTGCTTCAGCTCCTGTGTCCCTCTCTCTCTCTGCCCCTCACTCACACTCTAACTTTAAAAAATAAACAAACATTAAAAAATTTTTTAAAAAAGAAGTGATACTCAATGAGACTGCTAAGCATAAAACAAAATGGTTACTAGGATCAATTTTTATCATTCATTGGACACCTTAGGTATTCAATGAATAATCCACAAGATTAATGATTTTAATAAAAATATTACTTTTTACCAGTCTATTCAGTGAATCATAGATAAATATTTCATTTTGTGATGTTATGAACTGTACTACTTCATTTACCTCAAGTTGCTTATTTTGCCTATATAAAATGTATCAGATTGATGTTTGTGAGGAAACTGATTAGAGATTTTTCTAATCTCTAAAATAAATAAGCAAAGATAAACTCAAAACAAGGAAACACCAAATCCTACATGTGGGAGATACTAACAAATCTCAAAACAAACAAACAAACAAACAAAGAAAATAACTACTGGAGTACTATTCATAACGGACTAAATCATGTTAACATATAATGCCAGGAAATACAGTGAAATTAAAACAATATCACCAATGGTAATTCAGTCCCTAAAACTCTTTTTAAATGCCACAAAAACCAACATAACTTATTTCATGCATTTGAGATAAATACACCTGATCATCTAAAAATAATCTTAACTAATGTAAATTAAGGAATTTGAATACTCCACAGAGTTTTATGGTTATGATTATATTGACAATTTTCAAAGTATATTTGTCTCCCTAAGTGTATATTATTTTATCTCTACATTAAGGATTCAATAAGTTGAAGCATTTATAATTTTTATGTACATAAGTATAAGATTACAACACTACAGAGCAAGGGTGGAGAATGGCTGTGGAGTGAGCAGGAAAGGAGTAACAACGTACAGTTCCAATGTTCTGTGATGACAGCATGAGCTGTTGAGGGATATAGAGATCTGGAGGAGGGAGAGGAAACTCCTGCAGGTGCAAAACTCTATGCTAAACATTGTGAATGATATAATATGCTTTAGACATGATCCAACCTATTAAATAGACAAATGTCTGACTATAATAAAGTGTTTCACTGATGGGTTCAAGGTGGAGGCATAAGAAGACCCTGAGCTCACCTCCACCCCCAAATACACCAAATCTAAGCCCACATAGAGAGCAATTGCTCTTGAAGAACTAAGTGCTGATTAAACAGCTTCCCTACAAAACATATAGCAAAACCACATAAAGAAAGGTAAGAGAGACAGAGACATGGTAACAAGGCAACTCCACCCCAACACTAAAACCTGGGGTAGGGAGGGATAGCATTGAGGGGCCCACATCCAGACCTGCTACACTGAGGTACAGCAGAAAAACAGCAGTTTAAAAAACAATTTAGAGGATAAGTGATGGAAACCCACTTACTCACCCTCAAGCATCCACCAAAGGTTGGTGAACTGTTGGAACTCTCTCTGCGGCTGGAGGTGCAGGCAAGCGCCACTACTTTGGCTCCCTCTCTGCTTTGACAGTTCAGATGGAAGTAGGGTCTGGGCATTCTCTGCAGCTGGCCACCTCAGCAAGTCCCAGGCTGCGAGCCTACCCCAGCTCAAAACAAAACCACAATGACGTATCCCTCACACCAGCCAGGAGGGTTAGTATCAAAGAGACAAAAAATAACAAGTGTGGGCAAAGCCATGGATAAAAGGGAGCTCTCATGTACCAGGCATGTAAATTGGTATGGCCACTGTGGAAAATGATACAGTGATTCCTCAAAAACTCAAAGATAGAAATACCATATGACCCAGTAATTCCACTTCTGGGTATTTACCCAAAGAAGTGAAGACACTACTTCAAAAATATATATTCACCCTATGTTTATTGCAACATTATTTACAATACCCAACATGTGAAGGCAAACTAAGTGTCCATCTAGAGATGAATGGATAAAAAAGATATGCTGTGTGTGTGTATACACTGTATGTATATACATAAAGTATTACTCAGTTATAAAAAAGTATTAAATCTTGCCATTGTGACAACATGGATGAATCTAAATGGTATCATGCTAAGTGAAATAAGTCAAACAGAATAAGACAAATACCATATGATTTAACTTATATGTGGAATCTAAAGAAAGAAGCAAAACAAATGAACAAGCTTAATGAAAGAGAAACAGACTCCAATACAGAGAACTGATAGTTGCTAGTGGGTAGGAGTGAGGGATGGACAAATGTTAATAAATAATATTCAAAGGTATAAATTTTTAGTTACAAACTAAGTCATGAGGATGAAAAATAAGCATAGGAACTATAGTCAATACTATTGACTATATAGTGACATTATATAGTGTCACATTAGTGACAGATGGTAACCACTCATCACAGGGAAACATTTCATAATGTATATAATTGTATTACTCTGCTGTACATCAGCAATTAATGTAATATTGTATGTCAACTATATTTTAATTAAAAAAAAACCTCTACAGCAGTGCCTGGGTGGCTCAGTCAGTTAAGCGACCAACATCAGTTCAGGTAATGATCTTCCGATTGGTGGGTTCGAGCCCTGCATCAGGTTCTGTGCTGACAGCTCAGAGCCTGGAGCCTGCTTTAGATTCTATGTGTCCTCCTCCTACTGTCTATCCCCTGCTTGTGCTCTCTCTCTCTCTCTAAAAATAAATATTAAAACAACTACAATATCACCAGATTCTTTTTTTCTAAATAATATATTTAGACAATAAAAGTAAACAAGCACTATTTAAATGTGATGAAAGAGGGAAAATAAAACCCTCACTCTTTGCAGATCACATTATTACATTTTCTACTGCCTTCAATAGTATTTGCTCTTTCTCATTCTCATATATTGGCAGTTTCAGGCAGGTGCCCCAAAGTACTCTTTATTTTTTTAATAAAAGGTTTATCATCTCATTGTTGACTTTTAATGTAAGTGCTTTATAGTTGAGAATATTATAATTTTGGAAATGGTTGAGAAACTTTGAACTACTGTATGGTCATACTTGGGATAGTAAAAATTCTGTTGAATATATTATACATTTTCACAATATATAATTGTTTGAAGGGGTACAAAGATTCCTATGAATTACCTAGATCAAGTTTTGTCATTGGGTATTGAAAATCATCCATAGTTTTACACATTTTCTACTAATTGAAACAAGGTAGTTTGAAAGACGGAATGACTAATATGTTTGTATTGTCATCTTAAGGTTTCTATTTTATAAAATCATGTGGTTCAAACTATTAAAATATTATTAATTTTTAATTTTTTTTAATGTTTTATTTATTTCTAGGAGAGAGAGAGAGAGCGCGCGAGCAGGGGAGGGTCAGAGAGAGAGTGAGTCACAGACTGAAACAGGCTCCAGGCTCTGAGCTGGCAGTCAGCACAGAGCCCTACGCGGGGCTCAAACCCACGAACCGCGAGATCATGACCTAAGCGAAAGTCGGACGCTTAACCGACTAAGCCACCCAGGCGCCCCAAATATTATTTTTTAAAGTATTATTTATGTCAATTCCTAGCAAACGCTCATCCTCAATTATAATTTGTCTGAGATTGTAGTAGCAGTTTTCTTCCTTTACTTTAATGCATTTCCCTACTTTATTTGCAGTATCTATGTCATTTTAGCTATATTCCTTAATAGCAATGTATCCATTATGATTATTTATCTTTAATAGGTGTTTCTAAGTAGTTTTCATTGATCAAAATGTCAAATATAATTAGTTGCATTCTGATAACTTACTTCAGGCTAATTATTTACAAGCTTTATCTCTATTTTCTGTCTTCTGCTTGATTAATTCAATTTTTTCTTAATGTTTTTCCTCTTAGATAGTTTACGGAAGGTATGTTTGTATTTCTATCTGCCTAGGGCTATTTCCACATTTTACTAGTTGTACTTTATATTATAAAAAAAAGTTGTAAAAACATTTTTCAGGGGGCAGGGGTTGATGAGGTTTATATTTGTGATAAAACATAGCATCTACTATCAGGGTATAGACTGCTCTGTAAGTGGAAGGTGATTTTTTTTGGTATTTCTATTTTTGACACAACTGGATCAAACTCACAGTCTTGGGAAGACTGTGGCTGAAAGGTGGCTGAAAATTATACTTTTTAGACTTCTAATTTCTTTACTTCAAAAAGACAAAGAAATATGAGCCATTTATTTAAGGACATCAGGCACCTGTTCAGTTGCAATATTGGATGAAATTCTCCACATCTTCCTGTATTCTTGCTCTTTCATTATTCATGCGCCCTTTCATTAAGTTGGTGGCATGTATTAGCCTATTTCTTGACTTTGAGTTTGGTCATATGACTAGACTGGTCTATAGACTAAGACAAAAATGATGGCATGCCAATTCTAAGCCAAGACATCGAGAGTATCTACATATTTAACATGTGTATCTTAAGCTTCTGTTATCACTATAACAACAGTAGACTTAAGTCAGCCATCTGTTCTTGGCAGGAGGATGAAAATGAAAGAAGGTGAAACACAGTTGAGATCAACTGATCTCTAGTTCAAGCTATATGATTATTTGTTGTTTTATGCCTCTGGGTTTCTTTATTTTGTTTTGTTTGACTAATATTACTTTTGTTTTTTGAATAGCTGACATATGGCAGTTTATAGAATCTCTGGAGTAGTGCTTAGCCAGAATTCACTACTACATTGTGTGGTTATGGTTACATTTAACAACAGAAGCAACCAGGAAAGACAGCCACCATTCTCCAGATTTTGTAGTGAAAATTTTACTTCAGGAGCTTCTGCTACTCAGAGAATTACATGACTAGAAACTACAGGACCAAACAGCTGCCCCAGAAGAACCCAGTGCCTTCTCCATTATGTTTAAATGAAGTATAAATACTTCCGAATCATTCTCCAATTGTCTAGCAGCATTTTCCTCTTGGTAGAACTGTGCTACATCTTAAAATTGAAGATACATATCAGTCTGAAAAACGTTATTTTCAGATTTCTTCTTCTACATTATAGGAAGAATTAAAAGAAAACTTATTACCAGAGCTGAGAGAGTCATCTTACAAAAAGTTTTATTATTTTTGAGCTTACATTAAAAATTCTTAATGGTTTATGCTTATTTCTCTGAAAGTAAAGTCCTTCCAATCTTGAGTCTAATTGATTCCCCTTAAAGGATATGTAATTTCACTAAATTAATTGTATAGTTATTACATGTATATGTATGTTTAGTAATTATGTTGTCACTGAGCTACACTGTCTGAGGCCTATTCTTCCAAAAGTTAAGATAATGAAATTTATCATCTAAGCACTGTCTTCTTGCAGGGACTGAGGTTGCCAAGCCAATTGTTAGTTAGTACAAGAACACCATTTTGGATATTTTGACCCCATTCCTGATTATTGGTCTTATGTGGATACTGAAATCAGTCGATCATGTTTTCTTCTCAGATAATTCTGAAATGAGAATTTGGGTGGGGTGAGTATCTATCAGTATGTGAATGAATCTCTGAGACAAATAGTTCAGGAGCTGTTAGCAGATCTGGTGTCTGTCAAACCAAAGGATATAGTTAACACATAGAAAGAGAGGAGACAGAGCTCTTATATCCTTGAAAACATGGTTGTGGTTGATATTGAGTCCTGTTGATTCCTGATCATTAGAGAGGTACTCATTATATTTACCAGAATGTGTCTGTTTTGCTTAAGCTGATTCAGGAAGAGTTTTTATCACAATCAAAAAGATTTTCTATCAAGAGTTTCTATCACAAAGTGATCTAACCAACTCACAGCAAAATGTGTTAACTAATCTTGTTACTCTTAGCTATATTCAATTTAAACATCTACCAAAATACTAGTCCTAATTCATTTTAGGGTCACAGAAAATTATTTAGTATAGCTAAGAAAAAATATATATAAAGATAGTTATCATACATGATCATTCAGCTCAATGTAATTACATATTCTACATAAAATGTAATAAAAAATATATATATAATTACCTTGAAATATTAGGTGAAAATAACGAAGATTATTTTAATTATAGTAACCACTTAGCAAAAATATCTCATAGATATAAAAAAATATGATCCATGGATGACAAAAAAAATATTGAGCTGAACACATTTCTATCCTATAATTTGGTCATAGTAGAGCAAGCTTAACTATACACACATGAATCAAGAGAAGAGAGAAGTCCTAGTTAACAGAAACTAACCAAATTTGCATTTTAATTATTTTTTCTTTATATGCTCAATAAATATTTATATAAAGAAAGAAAAAAGTATTAGCTACCATTATTTACATCAATATGGTTTGCCTAATTTTATCCTATTTAGCTTAACTTTACAAGCACATTACAATGTAGACATTATCACTTTCCACAATTTACAGAAAAGAGAATTTATGCTTAGAAATAGAAAGTTATCCTAGAGCCAACCAATGCATTATCAGTTATTTCGGAAATTACCAAGCAGTAACAACTATCTTATGAGAATATGAGTTTCCTAGCAAATAAAAAGTAGAATATTGAGTTAATCTTGTAGGAAAAGAGAATATCAACTAAGTGTCAGCAGTATATTCCTGAAATAACTTCATTGCCAAGGCAGCCAAGCAGGGCTTAGAATGTATGCTATAATGGTTTACTGAATAGGATGCCCTTCCTCAAAAGGAAAAACCACCAAATGCATCAATATACCATCATATGTAAGAAGGATGCAGAATATCCTTCTTGGTATGCAAAAGATGCATACCAATTGTAAGAATTAGCTTTTCATACAGGAAATGGAATCATGAGAGGCAGTAATTCTTCTCAATATTGTAATGGGAAATACTATTTGAGGAAGCTTTCAGAAATATTTTTTTCATGCACTACTATCAGTTACAGTTTCCGCTGATGCTTGATTATTTGTGTTAGTTCTTAACTGAAAACTAAGTACTTTCAAGTATTCTGGATAATTTTAGTTACTGAACAAGCAACCATTAGGAAGCACTATTCTAGCTGAGACCACAAAGCTCAATAAATATACAATTGCCAACAGAGTCTTTCTAGCATAAAGGTGTATAAAGCAGATGAAGAAAACAGTATTTCAAAGGCTAAAGGTTAATAGGATTATGAACAAGCCAATTAGTATTGTTTCATCATCTATTCATGCAACTCCACTGATTTCTGCTTTAAAAAGTCAAATATAGAGGCATCTTGGTGGTTTAGTTCACTGAGCAAGGGATTCTTGATTTCAGCTCTGGTCATGATCCCAGGGTTGTGAGATGCAGCCCTGTGTTTGGATGCATGCTGAGTGTGGAGCCTGCTTGATTCTCTCTCTCTCTCTCTCTCTCTCTCCCTCCCTCTGCCCCTCTCCCCTGCTCTTTTTGTCTCTGTATTAAATGAATGAATGAATGAGTGGTGAAATATTAATAATGTAAATGCTCTTAATTTTACCAAATTAGGTGAGTAGCAACATTAGGATTGGTGTCTTCAGACTATTTTTTTTCCAAAAACAGCACTTTTTATTACATATATTTTATTGTTATATATCTATTTAAAGGAATATATATAAAGAAATATATGTATTTATTTAAATGTATATATTTAAAGAAATATATATACATATTTAAAGAAATATATATTTAAATAAATCTCTACACCCAATGTGGTGACCAGACTCACAATCCAGAGATCAAGAGCCACATGCTCTGCTGATTGAGCCAGTCAGGTGCCTTCAGATGTTTCTTAAAGCACTCAAATCATCTTTGAAGACTTTAGCTGAAACCAAATCCTGCTCTTTATGTCTCACATGATTGAACAACTATAAGAACCCATCAAAGATCAGAGAGTAGGAACAATATAGTCCAGAAAATCCACTCCTTCCTGCATTCAAGATAGTTGTATACAAGGGGAAAAAATGTAAATCCTAGAAAGCACAAAGACTACTTGTTGATGTCCAGCAAAAAATTTACAGAATGTCATTACTATGTATTCATTCCAAAGTAAAAGAGATCTTTTAAAGTATATTATATGATATTATAACTGTAGATATGATAATTTACGAATAAACACATCTGCATATATTGGAGTGCATGCCAAAATGTTTTACTAATAAGGTGCATGAAAATATCAATACAATTTAAGAGAGAATCTGTGGAGAAACTTATTTTTGGAGCCCCAAATAGAAGAAAAAATTAAGCACTACTCTGGATCCAAGCTGGTCCTTGTGACAGATCTGAAGCCATTCCTTGCTTAATGTAGAGGAAAACAGAGATGCACTCAACCTATGTGCTATATGCATTGTTAGTGTATGTACCACATGCATATCAAAAATTAAATAATAATTCATAGTCGGTGTAATCTAATTTTACTTATAAACTCTCAGCACTATAGGGAGACTAAGAATACTGATACATGGTTGATGGTGATATAAACATAAATACTTAAGAGGAATACGTCATTCATAGACTTCTAGTAACACAGAGAACTAAGTGGAAATTTCATGCCTATGAACCTCTGTTCATCCTACATAAAATGTTTATAAGAGCTGCTCCTATTTAATTCACATACTATTTTGGAGGTAAGTAAGTTAACAGCACTTAGTAAAATATAAATGTACTATCAAACATGAGGTATGGTAATTATCATGAAAATATAGCCAAAGAAAATAGTCTTTTTTAGTTCTAGGATTCCTGGGTCTCTCAGAAGGCTACATGTCCTTTCTGGGATCTAGGAATCGGAGTATGTCAAGCCAAAACACAAATCCCATCTACTGGTATAAATTTTACTCTGATTTTTTTGATCAATGATAATGGCTACTGTTGATAATTATGGTGATGATGATGATGATTATGACAGTAAGTCACATTCACAAGGCACCTGCAATCTGTAATATGCAGTGTCAACTCACATGGGAAGTTATATATCATCTTCATTTTATAAGTGATTATCATTATTATAAGTGAGAGTATGTGATTTACTAAAAGTAGCCCAAGTGGCAAAAGATAGATCCACTTTGGTCTTTCTCCAGAAGCTATGCCTGCTATATTACAACATGTTGGCTTTGTATATTTTTGGCAAATATATATTGGGTATACACTTAATAATTCAGAGAATAAGCATAACTGACTATAAAGAACATATTGGTTCATGGCGCGCCTGGGTGGCTTAGTCGGTTAAGCGTCCGACTTTCGCTCAGGTCATGATCTCACGGTTCGTGGGTTCGAGCCCCGCGTCGGGCTCTGTGCTGACTGCCAGCTCAGAGCCTGGAGCCTGTTTCAGTCTGTGACTCCCTCTCTCTCTGACCCTGCCCTGCTCACGCTGTTTCTCTCTCCTAGAAATAAATTAAAAAAATTTTTTAAAAATTAAAAAGAACATATTAGTTCAAAGATTCATATCAGTGTGTAGCTTTGAGGTGGAGCAACATTTTAATTTCTGCAATGTTTTAAAGATCTGACAGCAAAATTAGGTTAAAATGTAAACCAAAGACAGTCTAGAGATCTGTCTACATTTACACATACACATTGGCTGGCAGCATACTGCCTATGGGATTACATATGAGAAGACTGTATAAGCATTTTGACAACATGTGTTCTATTGGGCACCACAGTGTTGTGGAAAGCCAAATACGCTCACTCCGTCAGACCAATCTATTAACTGTGGAATGTTGGAAAAGTTACTTAAATGCTCTGAGCCATGATTTCTTCATATATAAAATAAGGAAAATATCACCTACATGACAGGATTTATTTTTCAAATGTAAGAGAATCGAATGTGAATAAGAGAAACATGCACGTGCTAAGTTTTTTCCAACTTTATATGCTTTGTAGTATTAAAACCCCAACATCATGCATACTTAAGAAATAAAGTACTACACTACATTTCCTATGAAGGTGCTATTTATCATTTAAATTCTTGTTATTCTAAATTTTTAAAAAAAATAAATCTTAATGAAAAACTACTTTTATACATTTAAAAATAAGGTGATAAATACAATATATGCTTTTCTTGTATGTGTCATTGTCAATATCAATATCAACTTTAGACCGTACTGTATTCCTAGTGCAATAAACATTTCAACAATGAAGGCAGTATCTATTTTACCTTGACAAAGGAATATAAAGCTAAATATGTGTAACTTCTACAGCAGGGTATATAAAACAGTATTTTAAAGATACTTTCAATATGGGAGAATTTTTTTTTAACATTTATTCATTTTTGAGAGACAGAGTGTGAGTGAGGGAGGGGGCAGAGAGAGAGGGAGAAAGAATCTGAAGCAGGCTCCAGGCTCTGAGCTGTCAACACAGAACCTGACACAGGGCTTGGCTCACGGACCACAAGATCATGACCTGAGCTGAGGTCAGACACTTAACCAACTGAGCCACCCAGGCACCCAGGACGACTTTTTTTTTCTTTTTTAAATGTTTATTTATTTATTTTGACAGAGAGCATGGGGAGGGGCATGGAGAAAGGAAAGAGAGAATCCCAAGCAGCCTCTGCATTGCCAGTGCTGAGCCCAATGTGGGGCTCAAACTCACAAAATTGAAAGATGACGACCTCAGCTGAATGCAAGAGTCAGAGGCTTAACCAACTGAGCCACCCAGGCACCCAGTATTGATACTTCTAATCAAAGTATCTGACAGCATGCCTATTATAGCTTCTTACAAAAATAAAAAACCAAAACATATTTTTGAGTACAGTACATGAAAAGACTAAATCAAATCTATTTGCAAAGGTGACCTTTAATGCTTGATGATGAGACACAATAAGAATAAGCTATATTTTCATAATATAAGTGGTTAGTTAGTAAAGACATAGAAAATTATTCTGACTATATCAGAGAAATAATTGTTTGAAGGGGTGTTTGTGTGTGTGCTTTAATGTTACTGAAAATTTAAATAAATTTTGAAGGTTGTATAAAAAACACTTTAATACTAAATTTTCAGAGAATTCTTATGCCTTACTGATGGCAAGATCATAATATAAATTTAATTTTAGTACTAATATACTAAATGTCCACACAAATATTTGTCCATATCTGCACCTTCAAATTATACTAAAAGGCAATGCCATGGTAATAAAACTACTCAAAGGCAATTATAAGGTTAATACAAGTAAATTATATTTGTATATATGCGTGTAAGTATATATTTAAATATTTTCTTGCTTTTCATTCAATTGATTCAATTTATTCATTTAGAAGTATTCAGATTATGAAATAATAGGAACTAACAGAAACACTGATTTGTATGCAAGCATTATTCTTAAATTAATGTTTTATAAAGTTGTAATATATTAGTTGATATCCCTAAAATTTTATTGACTGTCAAACATGTTTTTCACATCAGAAAGTCAATCTTTTGGTGATGAAACACTTGTTTACATTGGAAGCTTGTTTGACATTTATGTTTAAATGTCAGTGTTGAACATAAAGAAATTCTGGCTCTGAAGCATTTTATCAACAGACACTTATTCAGATACTTATGTGTGGTAATAGCTCCTGGTATTCTGAAGAAATGCTTTATTTTCATTTTTAACATAATACATGTTCATTTTATTCTATTTTGTTCAACATATTCATAAGAAATCCTTTTTTTAATCCTGGTCTGTATTAAAATAAATGACTTTGTATTTTGCCAAAATGTTTTTTAGGTTCACTTCAAACTGGCTATGTGGAAGTCAGCTTCAAAAACCACCTAATATTGTAATGAATTCAACTCAATAGTTTTCTATAATATTTTCATTATAATTTAATTTTTAAATATAATAAAATATAGAAATGTGCACATATTTATTACAAATTTGTCAGTAAGTATATAAAAAATAGAACACTAATAAAAATTATAGAAAGAGTTAAAACCTAATAATTTTACATAAACACTGTTAAATAGATTGGCCTTGACTGTATTTACTATTTCTTAATTTATATACCTGATGTTACATATAAGTGGTCATGGTCTCTATTTTTCTTATGAGTATTCATAGTGGAACTTGAGGAATGCACAGAAATATAGATCATGTAAATTCCTTAATATCTGTTTCTAAAGTGAATTCCTCCTACATTAATTCTTTTATAACAGATTTAAAATTTATTTAAAGAAAACATAAGGTTATTTGACAGTTAAATCCCATAGCTGAATCTAGTGAAGGCCCACAATGCTCTCTGAATTAGAAATATTGAAAATGGGATTTGTTTAGGGACCAAACAGATACTTTGTACCTAGGATTGTGTGGAAAGTTATGTTTTATACCATAGGAAGCAACATAGTAGAAATAAAATTCTTGAGGACACATGTCAACTATGCATCTTAAATCCAGCAAACTTATTTTCTTAGACACAGTAAATATTCCATTTGATAATTTTATGATTGAATAAATAAGTACAAGAAAACAATATAAAGCTTTGGATTTAAGTATTCAGTTTCAAAAAATATAATTTAATTTATTGCTGTATCTAAGCATTCTTGCCATGAATATCATTTTATATGTGTCAGGTTTTTGCCAATACTCAAAGTGCATATGCATAAGTCTGCTGGCATTTTTGATCCCTCCTATTTCTGTCATTTTCACAACCGATATCAATTGTTCTGTAGAATATCACATTGTGTTGCAGATACTGTGCTAGAATGATCAAAGTGACTTACTTTCCCTTGTTACAATGCAAACCTTTGTTGGTTTGGATTTGAGCCTTAATCTAACATTATTCCATGAATTGGCTTGACAGCATTTCATACCACTCTAAACTGAAATGATGGTTCTTTGCCTCTTTAATTATATTACCTTTCAAATCCCTTGTTAAGGGCTCATTCATTCTAAAAGCCATTAGAACTACCTGAATTCACCACAATAAAGACTGTAGGCAAATGATAATTTATTACTAAATTTCATTGTTCCAAAGAGCAGTGCATTTTCTTAAAGTAGTGAGAATATTAGCTCTCCAATTTGACTTGAGCTTTAAAGTACACTCTATTTCTTTTTAAATGATGGAAATATTCTTAAGCTACTATTCTGACAATAATTGAAGTAAAATAATCACTTAATAAAAATGATCATCTAATTTACAAGACTATATTTCATTATTTTAAAGTTCCTTTTTTTATAATTTATGAATGTATATTTCTGCTATAAACTATTAAGTTACTAACACAATTCCAGCCTCTGCTTGGGGGCAGATGTCACTCAGCACCTTTGTTCGGATCATACAATGGGAAGAGCATTCTGCAGATGCTGGCTGGGATACAACAAAGTAAAAGCAATTCTATAAACAAGGAATGTTGTGCTAGAGAGGCCCAATACACACTGTATCCTTAATGGATAGCTTAAGGCAGGGATCAATCCCTGACAAGTCAGTGATTAGAAGTCAGTTTGAAAATCCATATTTTACATTAACTATTGAATACGTGTTTTGTTTACTCTTTGATTAATAAATATTTAACCTATTATTTCATCAACACTGATTACATGGTCATGACTTTCAACATGTAAGATTTTAAAAAAACATTAACAACTTAAATCTTTGGAAGAAATTCCTCCCAATTATTATTGAATGTTCTAATCATTAACAAAATCTTGAATGGCTAGAGTCATTTTCCTATTTTGTCAGGTATAGAAAAACAATATTTGATATAGTAATGCTGTTGGGACAAAGGAGAAAAAAATTAACTGAGAAAATTAACATTCTAACACAGACAAAATATACATTTGTGATGCAGAGCTCTGTCCTGTCAATTGTTACAAAATTATAATGGTTCAGACTAGTAAATTGAATTCATACTTCAAACAATACAATTCACATTTCTATATAGGAAAGAAAACCAAATAAATTTCTCAACAATGTTTTATCTACTTATCATCATGTTTAGATCTAATCAGGTTAAATACATGCAATTTTTTCAAAAACAAGTGAGTGAATCAAAATGGAACTGCATAGATACATCAAAGGGAAAAATATAGTAGTGTTGTCCATTTTCAAAAATTATGAAAAGCCATACATCTTCCAAAACTGAATCATAAATAAAAAGTGAATAGTCAAATTACTAATAATGAAATAGAATTGGTAATCAAAAACCTTCCAGCAAACAAAAGTCCAAGACCAGATGATGGCTTTACAGGTGAATTCCATCAAACATGTAAATAAGAGTTTACACCTATTATCAAACTATTCTAAAAATTTCAAAAAGGAAGGAAAACTTCCAAATTCATTCTGAGGTCAGCATTACTCTGATACCAAAATAAAGACACTAAAAACAAAAAAGCAAAACAAACACACAAACAAAAGAACCCACTACAAGTCAATATCTCTGAAGAACATATGCAAACATCCTAAAAAAATAGCAAACTGAATTCAACAATGCATGAAAATCATCATTCTCCACAATAAAGTGGGATTTATTTCAGGGATACAAGGATGACTCAATATTTACAAATCCATCAACACGATACATCACATTAACAAAAGGAAAGATAAAAAAACAAATGATCATCTCAACAGATACAGAAAAAGCTTTTGACAAAATATAACATTCATTCATGATAAAAGCACTAAATAACATGGGTTGAGAGGAAATGTATCTTAACATAGTAAAGATCATAAATATGAAAAACGCATAGCTAAAGTCATGCTCAATAATGCAAAAATGAAAGATTTTTCTCCAGGATCAGAAACAAAACAAGGATACCCAGGCTGGCCACTTTAATTGAGGATAGAACTGGAAGTACTAGGATGGAATAATCAGACAAGATAAAGAAAAATATGGTATCTAAATTGGTAAGGAAGAAGTAAAACTGTTAACTATTTGCAGATGACATAATACTACATATAGAAAGTCCTAAAGACTTCACAAAAAAACTATCATAATTAATAAATTCAATAAAGTCACAAGATACAAAACTAATATGCAGAAATCTGTTGCACTTATATATGGTAATAACAAAATATCAAAAAGCGAAATTAAAAAACAATCCCATTCACAATTGCACGGAAGATAATACCCAGAAATAAATTTAACCAAGGAGGCAAAAGTGCTATATTCTTAGATATAAGTTTAGGAATTTCCTGGGCTTGCTCCCATGGATTAACAAGGGATAAAGAAGTACAAAGCCATAGGATGCTCACACCCAAATTTGGGTAAACAATATTAGGTGTATCAGGATAAAGAAATGGCGTGCTAAGGACCCCAGAATAAAGTAGGGAGGGGCAAAGGCCGCCAATACATAGGAATATGAAATAAACAAGATTTGGCATTGAGGGTGAATGCACCCCCCATTTAGTAATATAGCAGAAAGCTGCTTTCACAGAAGGACCAAATTAGGTAAACAGGTAAATAGGGCTATAGATCTCTGCACTGCAGGTGATGCTGTCTAGAGCAGAGTGATTTACAAAGGAAAAGGTGCCTTGTTAACCTGAAGTTACTTGCTCTATCTGTCTTATCCCCTAGGCTAGCTAAGATAAACAAACGGTGCCTCATGTCTGCCATTAACCACCATCTGCCCAGCACCAGAATTTTGTTTTATATTGATCCAAATCCCGAATGCCTATTATCTTCAAAATCCCTTATCCCTCATGCTCATGAGTTAAAGTTCACTGATTTATGTTTCTTTGTGCATGTCCGTCATGTTTGTAAGCCTTCTGATCTTAATAAATATGGGGGAAAGAATGCTTATTCGGGGCTCTTGTCTTTTCCCAGACATCTCTCACTTTTAATCCAGTGTCTGCTATCTTGCTGGCCAAGAGAGAACTTTAGACTTACAGTGTACGACGCTTTTTTTTCCTTTTTTTTTTTTTTTTTAGAGAGAGACAGAGAGACAGAGCATGAGTGGGGAAGGGTCAGATAGAGAGAGAGAGAGAGAGAGGGAGAGAGAGACAGAATCTGGAGCAGCACCAGGCTCTGAGCTGTCAGCAAAGAGCACCACACAGGGCTTGAACACACAAGCCATGAGATCATGACCTGAGAGGAAGTTGGACCACCTGAACCACTCAGGCGCCCCACGTTCTATATTCTTAAAACTCTAGGACACTGAGGAATAAGACTGAAGATGACACAGACAAATGGGCAGGTGTACCATGATCATGGACTGGAAAAACACTGTTAAAATGCCCATGCTACCCAAAGCAATCTACAGAATCATTGCAATCTCTATCAAAATATCAATAGTATATCATAGAACTGGAACAAATAGTGCTAAATTTGTATGGAAACACAGAAGGCCCTGAAGAGTCAAAGCAATCTTGAAAAAGAAAAAGAAAACCAGAGGTATCACAATCCCAGATTTCAAAATAAACTACAAAGCTATCGTAATCAAAACAGTATGATGCTGGCACAAAAAAATGGACATGTAGACCAATAAAACAGGATAGAAAGCCCAGAAATAAACTCGTGATTACCTAGTCAATTAAATTGTGACAAAGGATTCAAGAAAATACAGTCTCTTAAATAAATGATGTTGAGAAAACTGGATAGCTACATGCAATAGAATGAAAGTAGACCACTTTATTGCACCATCCCAAAAAATAAACTCAAAGCAGATTAAAGAACTAAAACCATAAAAGAACGGAAACTATAAAATTCCTAAAATAAAACATGGGCAGTAATCTCTTGGATATCAGTCTTAGAAATATATTTACGGATATATCTTCTCAGGCAAGGAAACAAAAGCAAAATCAAACTATTGGGACTATATCCAAACTAAAAGCTTTTGCACAGCAAAAAAAAAAAAAAAATTTTAAAATAAATAAATCAACTAAACAAAAAGCCAACATATTAAATAGAAGATTTTGCAAATGATTTATCCAATAAGAGATTAACAACTAAAATATGTAAAAACCTTATACAACTCAACACACACACACACACACACAATCTTATTCAAACATGGGTAGAGGACCTGAGTAGATTTTTTTTAAAGAAGACATACAGACAGCCAACAGACACATGATAAAATGATCAACACCTCTAATTATCAGCAAAATGCAAATCAAAACAACAGTGAGAGATCACCTACACCAGCTAGAACAGTCAGTATTAAAAAGACAAGAAATAACAGGTGTTGCCATGATGTAGACAGAAATGAACCTTTGTGCACTATTGGTGGGAATTTAAATTGGTGGTACTGTGGAAAACATATGGAAATTCCTTTAAAAAATCAAAACTAGGAGAGGGCAAGATGGCGGAGAAGTAAGGAGGNTCTTCTTTTTTCCTTTTCTTTTCCCCTTTTTGACCCTTTTATGTATTTTATACTCTATTATTCGCCCTCCCTCATCCATTTCTCTCTTAACTTTTTCGNTGTGGGGATGAGCACTGAGTGTTATGTGGAAACTAATTTGACAATAAACTATTTGTAAAAAAATAAAAAATAAGTAAAAAATAAAAACTAAAAATACCATACAGTAATACCATAATTCCACTACTCGGTATTTGCTTTAGGAAAATGAAAACATCAGTTTGAAAAGATATATGCACTCTATATTTATTGCAGCATTATTTATAATAACGAAGGTATGAAAGCAATCTAAGTGTCCATTTATAAGTGAACGATTAAAGAAGGTGAAAGAAGGGGTGATGTGTATGAATGTGTGTGTATGTATATGTATAAATATATATGCATGTGTATGTATGTGTGTATATGTACATATACATATATGCCATAAAAAGAATGGAAACTTGTCATTTAAAACAGTATGAGTTGATCTAAAGGTTATTATGCTAAGTGAAATAAGTCAAAGAATAACATACATATCTTATGATTTCACTTATATGTGGATTCAAAAAACATATGGTTGAACAAACAAAAAACAGGAACAGATTCATAAATACTGAGAACTGGCTGGGGAGTGGAAAAATTGGTGACACAGGTGAAGGACATTAAGAGGTACAAACTAAGTTATAAATTAAGTGTCACAAAAATTAAAAAGTACAGCATAGGAAATATAATCAATATGATAATAATGTTATATATGATAGATGCTGACTACATTTAGTGTGTAATTTAAGCACTGAAATAATGTGTAGAATTGTCAGGTCACTGTGTTGTACATCCTGAGTTAACATAATGTTACATGTATATTATACTTCAACATTTTTAATTACAAAAATATTAAAATAAAAAAGTAATAGATAAAATATATAAATTGCAAGAATATATTTAGGATGAAAAAAGCAAGTTTGTAGGTATCGTCATTATCAAGAACTAATATCCAATATTGAATACAGTTTAAGAGACATACAGGAGACAGTAAAAAGTTATAAAAATTAAACAGTTCAGAATAATACAGAAGAAAACTACAAGTTCTATCACTTCAGCTTCTATAGTGCTGCCTCTTCAAAACCCTATAGATATTTATTCTTCTAAAAGTAGACATTAATACAGGCCTAGGGATAAAGATACATAGATAAAATTTTATCATATATATTTACATAGAATTTGATGCATTAGTTTGCATATATGTATGTAAATTCTATGTTCATCAAGCAAGAGTTACAGGCCATCGTTATGACAAAACTATTTTTGTTCCTCTGATGACTTGTAATTCATATTCTATGATTATTTTTTTTCCTCTAACCCTAGGATGAGACTTAATCATATCATATATTAGTTACTGTCAGGAATGCAAAATCACTATGGTCATTTTAGTGGGGGAAAAAAAAACATGTCAGAAATCAGAATATCCAGTTTCATATAATTATATATTATCTCCCTTCCCTTACCTTGTAACTTTATGAAAGTAAGCTATTGTTGAAATAGTAAGAGTTCAAGCTTCTTCTTTCTCTTCTGCCACCTCCATTTTGCAACTCATATATTTTGACTTTGGAGGATGAAACAGGGTAGAGGATCACTGATTTCTGGGCTTGACATTAAGTTTGACATTCCCCTTTTCTCCTTAAGGGACTCTCTTGTCTTTAGATCCTTGACCTGACCTAATGCCTCTCAACTCTAACTGGTAATTTGAGATAAGCTCTGTACCCCTTACAATTCCTTTGCCCACTGCCAACTACCCTGCATGGAAGTCTTATTGTCTCTCAGGGTGGACAGAATAGGGCAGGATATGGTCAAGAGTGACAGGAAAAATACTCTCATTTCACTCCCTTGATTATTATTCACTGTGATTTAATACATTGTGATGAAATATTTGTTTAAATTCTGGGAACTTATTCATATTTAGCAAGGTAATACACATAGAAATATATCTGAGTAAAATTTAGAAGTTGTACATGTGCTTAGAGGTACAATATCCTCTACTAGATTTTATTTCTTGAGTGACTAAGTTTGAATTTGGAAAAATAAAGTATAGAAATGAGTAATACAAATTAAGATATATGTCTAAGTATACCAGAAGCCATCCAAACTTGTAGAGCATACTACCACTATATTTTAGTCTATAAATTGTACAAATTCTTTTCATATGTGCTGACAAATGTGATACATTCTGAAGTCCAAAGAAAATAATTTGTGTAATTCTGTTTTAAGTAGAATTACTTATACAACAATCATGTATCATTTAGAATTATTGGCACATTACTGTTTTACTGATGCTCTGGAGAAAATATATGAATAATTAAAAAATCAAGTGTATTCTCATGTTTCAGTTTATAATAATTATAAAATCTTTAACTTATATATTTTTAAATTACTTCACATAATACAATTTTAGAGCTTGTTACCACTCATTCAATACAACTTATTAAAGTTATCTTATGCAAAGTACTCACAACATTCCACTATATATTATTGTTATTGTATTTGTCTTCTCGTAAAGACTTTGACTATTATGGTGAAAATATAACATCTTGTTAATTTATATTTATCATCATCATAAACATAATTCATAAAAATAGCCCATAATTTGCAATATCCCCAAAATATTGTCCATCCAATATCTCATTAAAGCTTGAATTACACAATACTCTACAATTGTAAGGTTCTTTCACTTACAACACTTCATTAGCTGCACAATCCTATAACTTAAGTGAAGGGGATAAAAAGATCATTTTAGAGACAAAGAAATGGAGAATCAAAAACATACAGTGTGGAACGATCAGTTTCTTTAATAATGTTGGGAAAACTGGACAACATGCAAAAGAATGAAATAAGACCACTATGCTACATCATACATAAAAATTAACTCAGAATGGATTAAAGACATTTATGCAAGACCTGGATCCATAAAGGCCCTAAAAGAAGTAAGCCTTAAAGACAGTAAGCTTCTTAACATTAGTCATGGTGATAGCTTTTTGAATCTGTATCCTAAAGCAAAGACAACAAATGCAAAAATAAATAAGTGGGACTACATCAAACTGAAAAGCTTATGAACAGCAAAGAAGATTATCAAAAAATCCTTAAAACCAACCTACCAAATAGGAAAAAATATTTGCAAATTATATTATTTGTGATAAGGGCTTAATAATGCAAAGAGATCAATGTATATAAACTCATTTAACTCAATAGCAAAATCAAAAACAAAACAAATAATCCAATTAAATATGAGCAGTGCATATGAATGAACAGTTTCCAAAGACGACATACAGACGGCCAACAGATGCATGACAAGTTGCTCATCACCCCTAATGATCAAGAAAATGGAAATCAAAACTGTAATAAGTTATCACCCCACACCAGTTAGGGTGCCTATTATCAAGACAACAAGAGATAACAAGTGTTGGTCAAAAGGTACAAATTTCCAGTTATAAAATAAATAAGTCATGCAAATGTTATGTGCAGCATGGTGACTAGAGTTAATAAAACTGTATTGAATATTTGTAAGGTACTAAGATAGTAGATCTTAATAGTTCTTAACTCAAGAAAAATAAATTCTTTTGTAAATATACAACAGTGAATGTTAACTAGATGTATTATGGTTATTTTGCAACATATACAAATGTTGTCACTATGTTGTACACTATAGTATAGCTGTATAGAATAAAAAGAAAGCTTTATAAATCCAAAAAAAGGAAAAAAAAACAAAATCATGATCAATATGAAATATGTGAGTTTCACTTGCAATACATCCGTTGATAGTACATCTAGGGATAAATATTACAATGAAAATAATGCTAACAAAATAAGTCAGTCATAAAGACAAATACCATACCATTTCATGTATATGTAGAATTGAAGAAATAAAGCAAATGAGCAAAGGAAGAAAGAGAGAGACAAATCAAGAACCAGACCCTTAACCATAGAGAACAATCCGTTATCAGAGGGGAAGTAGGTATGGGATGGGGGAAAATAGGTGATGGGGTTTAAGGAGTGTACTCACTGTGAGGCACACTGGGTGATGTATGAAATTGCTGAATCACCATATCATACACCTGAAACTAATATTACACTGTATGTTAACTATATAAGAATTGAAATAAAAAACTTAAATGAAAATTGTGTGACCTGACTGGGGTGTCAGCTAACTTTACAATAATCATCATAATGCAATATATAAATGTATCAAACACATTATACACTCCAAACTTACATGCCCCTTATATCTCAAAAATAAATTTTATTTATTTTTAAAAAATTTTTAAATGCTTATTTTTTGACAGAGATAGAGCATGAGCATGGGTGGGGCAGAGAGAGAGAGTGTGCGAGCGAGAGAGAGAGAGAGAGAGAGAGAGAGAGAGCAAGAGAGCGAGAGAGACAGAATCCAAAGCAGGGTCCAGGCTCCAAGCTGTCAGCACAGAGCCTGACATGGGAATGCACAGACTGTGAAATCATAACCTGAGCTGAGGTCGGACACTTAATGGACTGAGCCACCCAGGTGCCCCTCAAAAATAAAGTTTAAAGCAAATGTAAATTTAAAAAATAAAGTAAATTATTTAAAGTAAATTTTTAAAAAGATAACACTAAAAATAAAATGGTAGTTTCTGAGTAGTAATAAGGTAGTGAGAAAGAGGAAAGATAATTAAAGCGTTACATTTTAGGTATTTTAATAAGCTTTTGCACTCACAGAGGTTTTAGTTCATATCAATTGTGAAAAGTCTATGGTATTGAAGGAAAAATAGTGATGAAAAGTGAAGAAATTCATTTTTCTCATAGGTAACATTCTGTTTTGTTACCATGTCCACAGATCTTTTTTTTTTTAAAAAAAGCCAAATCACTTGTTAGAATTTAGTTAAGATCAACTGAAGCTCATACTTGTACCATAATAGGAACAATTCAGAAAAAAAGATGGTGGCTGCAGAATACACACCAACATTCTGTAGAAGAGAGAAATGTAAATACATAGTCTATAATATTAACATTAGACAAATATGTCTGAAAAGGATGTGTTGATTCAGGGAAAGCACTGTTTCAAAATCATTCCTAAAGGAGATAATACTTGATTTGAAAATCAAAGAAGGATCTTTTATTATTCATGAAAGTCATTATAGAAAAAAATCATAAATTTGATGTTCTTCAAATTTCTGAACATCTATTTTTCCATCTACCAGTTACCTCGTCACAAAGGTTATTCAACATTTACTTAAAACTTCATGTGATTTCTGCTTCCACAACGTTGGAGTAGCCTCTTTCCTCTAAGATCCTTGCCTATACAATTAAAAACCCTAGATATGGCCAAATGAACAAAAATAGAAAGAAGAAGCCAACTGTCTATGGAACTCAGGACTTGGGTAGCAAACAACATGCCAGTGAGTTCTCTGGGTTTCTTGACTGCTTCTCATCTACCAGGAAAGAGTCTTCAAACTGGAACGAGCACAGACCATAAAACCACCACCACCGCCATGCAAAGCTGGTCTTCCCAAGCCAAAGGCCTTGAGAAAAGGGTGGCAAAAACCAGAACACCCTTTGACCAATACCCACCCTTCCAGTCTAACACCAATAGAACAAATACACTCCACACTCCAAGGCTTCCGCAGTGCTAAGGGAGAAGCTGACCTTCCACAACACCACCCTCTCCCAAGGAAACAACTGGCATTTTCCACACGTCCCCAGGGTAGTATTAACATGATCCAGCAGCAAGGTAAGCCTTGACTCCCATCCAGCAGCCAAAAAACTTGACATAGCAAGCTCATTTGGGAGCAATCATCACATAATATCATGCCCATGACATATTAGCTAAAACTATAAATCGAAGAAAAAGAAGAAGGAAGAAAAAGGAAGAAGAAGAAAACAATAGAAAATCAAATAGAATAATGGGAGCGATAACGATTCTCTTTAGTGAAGAGCCAGTTTAACAACTTTTAAAAATATGAATATCCAATTGACCTACCACATCATTAATTGAAAAAAAATCTCCCACTAAAAGACAATAAAAGTAGATCTTAAATAAATTATAAACTGAATATATTCCATGTATGAGCCTATTTTTCTTTTTTTCTTCAGCCTTACTGGGGTATAATTTATAAAATTGTATAGGTCTAAGGGGTACAATTAGATAATCTGATGTGTGTGAGTGTGTATCACACATTAGAATAGTATTCAGCTTTTAAAAAGTGGATCTGTTTCTTAATTCTCTTCTGTGTTCTGTTTGTGTGTCTTTTTTTTTTTTAAATACAAGCTGCATTAATGTATCCACTTTTATTTAAAAAAATCTTAGCATCTCATGTGTAGATCCCCCAAATTTGTCCTTTTGCAAGACTGTCTTCTTGAGTATTCTCTAATCTTCTTGAGTATTGTGTTTTCAAATGATTCCTTACACCCACGGGTTACTCTGTATCCAGTCTAATTGACAGAGAATTTTAGCACCCTCTCGTTTTAGGATTCTCTCTCCCTTCAGGATTCTGCCTGCCTGGGAAATCTTGTTGCCACGGCCTCTGGCCCGTCTCCTCAACTCAAGGAACCTACCAAGCTTTGCCTCAGTTCTCTCAACCAAAATGCCCCAGCAACACTTCCTAGAATTCTCTCAAGGCAGTAAACTGGGACAGTTATAGGGTTTTATTCATTTGCCTCTCTTCTCAGTAATCAGTTCCCTTTATTACCAGATGTCCAGTGTCTTAACTGCCACTGTCTCACATATTTTATTCATTTTGGAATTATTTCACACAATAGTATATCTAGTTCCTGTTACTTCATCTTAGAAGTAAAGCCCATTTATTTGCTTTTTAAAAATAGTTTATTTTGAAAGAATTAGAGACATAGAAAGTTGCAACAATAGAGATCCTGCCCCTTCAGTCAGTTTCCCACAATGCTTACATCTTCCATTATATAATACATTATAAAAACCAGGAAACTGGTGTTTTCACAATGTGTGTGTATAGATTTGTGTAATAGTAGCAGAATCAAGATAGGGAACTATTCTGTCACTATTCCAGCTCCTCTTTAGTCACACAATCCAGTTCAACTCCATCACCCTATCCAGTAACAATAATCTGATCTCTATGTCAAGAATTTTGCCATGCTAAGAATGTTATACATTTAGTTATATAACATATGATCTTTTGACATTTATTTTATTCACTCAGTACAATGGCCATAAGGTTAATCCATGTTGTTGAGTGAATAGCTCATTCTTTTTTGTTGGCTGACTACCATTCCATGATCTGAATATACCATGATTTGTTTAAGTATCACCTAATGGGATATGTTCTACTTGTTCCATTGAAATGTCCCTTAATGCCTTTTGCTTATTTTTCAAATTGGATTGTTGAATTTTTACTATTCTTTATATATTATAGCCACATGTTTGTGTTAGATATATGGTTTATAAGTACTTTCTTGTGCTTTGCAGTATTTTTATCCTCTTAACAGAATCTTTGTCAAAACTAACTTTTTAATTTTGATAAAGTTTCATTTATAGTTTTTTCTTTTATTAATCATATATTTCTGCCATATTAATATATGACCCTCATCAAGTCTTAAGTCCAGAAGGTTTTCTCCCGTATTATTTTCTAGAACTTTTATGGCTTTATGTTTTCATTGATATCCATTTTAAATAAATCTTTATTAAGATGTGAGCAGAAGGCTGAGATTGTTTTATTATTGAATCATTAATATCCAATTGCCTCGATACCATTGTTGAAAAGCTATCATTTCTCCATCGCATTTCTTTTGAACCTCTGTCAATATCAGTTGGCCAAATATGTGTGGGTCTTTTTCTGACTTTTCTATTTTCTTCATTTGTCTATGCCTCCACCAGTGCCACTGAGTATGTATTACTGTGAATGTATAGCAGTTCTTAATGTTAGGTGGTGTAATTCCTCCTACTTTATTCTTCTTTTACTAAAAAAAAAAAAAAAAAAAAAAAAATGCTCCATGAGAATGGAATTTTTCTCCATTGATTTAGATCTTCTTTGATTTCTTCTATTAGTATTATGTGATTTTCAGCTTATAGGTTCTATGCATGTTCTCTTATTTAAAAAAAAAATTAATGTTTTACTTATTTCTGTGAGAGAGAGACAGCGTGAGCAGGGGAGGGTCAGAGAGAGAGGGAGATACAGAATCTGAAACAGGCTCCAGGCTCTGAGATAGCTGTCAGCACAGATCCCTACATGGGGCTCAAACCCATGAACCAGGAGATCATGACCTGAGCCAAAGTCGGACGCTTAACCGATTGAGCCACCCAGGCGCCCCTATGCATGTTCTCTTAGATTTGCATCTACATATGTCAACTTTTTGATAGGTTGAAATTTTAATTTTAACAAATCATGACTTAATTACAAAAATATAAATATAATTGATTTTTATATGTTTATATTATATCCTGTGGCCTCTCTAAACTCACTTAATAATTGTAGGATTTTAAAAAAAAATTAGTATAACCTAAGTAGACCCTCATATCATCTGCGCATATGAAAATTATATTTATTCCTTTCCAATACATATATCTTTTCTGTTTTTCCTTATTCTGTTGGCTAGAACTTCCAGTATTATTTTGATTAATAGTATTGAGGGTAAGCACTCTTGCCTTATTTTTGACTATCAAGGAAAGCATTCAGTGTTTCAACATTAAATATGTTAGTTGTAGGTATTTGATATTTAGCAAATTGATTTTCCTTTTAACACATTTAAGAACTAAATAACTATATTGATTATTCATGAAATACAAAGTGCTTAATTAGTATTTTCTTTTTCTAATTCTCTCAGAGATGACACACTTTTTTTATATATATATTTTTATTTATTTCTAGGAGAGAGAGAGAGAGAGACAGCGTGAGCAGGGGAGGGTCAGAGAGAGAGGGAGATACAGACTCTGAAATAGGCTCCAGGCTCTGAGCTGGCAATCAGCACAGAGCCCGACGCGGGGCTCGAACCCACGAACTGCAAGATCATGACCTAAGCGAAAGTCGGACGCTTAACTGACTACACCACCCAGGTGCCCCAGAGGTGCCACACTTTTGACTCTGACAATTTTAAAAGTTTGATAATGTCAAATTTCTATAATATTACCAATATTGTGTATTATAATTTTCCAACATTAGTAAAAGAAAAATTATTTAATCATAAGATATTGAATCATAAGCAAATTATTAAAAAAAGCATAGGTAACAAAGAGTATGTAGGCTTAGCTATCTTCTACCACCTTAGCATATGTAAATAAATTTCTTGTGTGGAATTTTGTTTGCTACAGTTTTTATATCACGGATAGTAGAATAATCAATTTTGAATTATAAAATACAATTTTGTGAAATTAGTTTTTTTCTCTCTTACCACTTACCAGGAAGACTGTTGACAAAAAAAAAGAGAGAAAGAGAAAAAAAGATTAATCTAATTGCTTTGGCTACTGTATTATACTTCTACTCAAAGTATTAAGGCAACTTCAAATTGAACAGTTTTAGAGTTTACATTTTAGTATAAATATGCTATATTTGGTGTCTTATGTCACTACTATTGACAATGTAATATAGTGAAATAAATATGTGCCAATTTCTTATACACATTGGATTAATTCTTTAAGCTAACACTTTGCTCCTATAGTACACAATGTGATATGAAAATCAGGAGATTATATCCTCTTCTAAAACTAAAATGTGCATCTTTCATTTGTTTAAAGTTTTGGCAGAAAAAAGCTCTCAGCCAATCCCTTCTCTGTTGTCTTTAGCTAAAAATATTTCCCTTGTCCAAAGAAGATCACAGATAATAACTATTCTGTGCAGAGGCTAATGGTTAATTTGGCTAGCCTAAATTCAAGATACTTCTTACTTAGCTCCTGAGCTCCTCATAATATCTGCTGAATCACTAGTGTGACTAAATCACCATTGAACTTCCTCTGCCCAATCCTGCTTCCTTCACCACCCCACTGGAGTTGACATAAACAGCAATCATAATAAACTTTATACACACAAAGAGAATAGGAAGTCAACAACACATGTGTGAATTAGTCTTCAGAGGATGAAATCTATCATCTTCTTTCTATGGCAGTTAAGAGTTATACATGAAAAAACATAAAGGTCAAATATCTCCTAAGAAACTTAGTTCAACCATGACCCATATATAAAGACGGTAGAACAGAAACAATGGGAAGTATCAAGATATGAAAGGGTATCAAGAATCAAGTATTAAAGTATCAAGTATCAAGAAAAAATACAGTATTATTTTGTCACAGGCAAATATATTTCATTAACCTCAATGTGCTAATTTTTTTTCAGAAGTTTAGGTAACTTAAATGTTCGTTTGTTTGTTTATTGAGATAGACAGAGACAGACAGACAGTGCAAACAGGGGAGAGGCAGAGGGAGGGGGAGAGAGAGAGAACCCCAAGCAGGCTCTGTGCTGACAGCTAACAGTAGGGCTCCATCCCACAAACCATGAGATTAAGACCTGAGCCAAAATCAAGAGTCAGTCACTTAACTGACTCAGCCATCCAGGTGCCCACTATGTGTTAATTTTAAAATATATCAGCAATTTCTATTCTGAACCATGTGGTATGTTATCTACATAATGGTCACCAATAATTGCTCCCATACCTGTGTACTTGTGCTGCTTGCCTAGCAAGAACAAGCATTCATTCCTCTTCTGTTGAATCTGAGCTATCCTAAAGACTTCCTTTGACCCACAGAATGTGTGACAATGACAATGTATGACTTCAATGCTTAGGTGTTAAAATGGTTGGAGTCTCCTGTCTTAACTTGAGAAGTTAGCTGTAATGTAAGGAATTCTAATTACCTACTGGAGAGCAAGACCACTTGTAGAGACCATAGGATGAAAGACAGTTTAGGTAAAGACAGAGGCGCAAACTATTCCAGCCGTCCTAGTGAGATGTCAGATGTGTGAGTGAAGGCACTTGTCCTCCAGGACCAATTGAGACGTCCTTGTCAACATCATAACATCAAAGAGAGCACAAACCGTCCATTCCCGACAAGCCAGACCCAGGTGAAAATTCATGAAGAAACAAATTACTGTTGTTTGGAACCAGTGAGTTTGGGGTAGTTTTTTATGCATCGTTAGATACTTGGAACAACTACATGATCACATGAAAATTGTGTCGAATGTCCCAGCCTAATAATTAACCAAATAACTTTTATATTAAAAGCAATCTTATAAACATGATTAATGGGCTTTCTTAATAAATATAATAATTTATTTGAGGGAAGAAAAATTCATAATCTATTTAGTTAACATATACTTTTCATTTAAAATAAATTATAGGGGAAGGGCATATAACCCATTTATAAGTTACAGGTTACCACTGGAAAACATTACTTTTCCATCATCAATATTATTCATAAAGAATATATGAAGGGAGCACCTGGGTGGCCCAGTCTGTTAAGCATCTGACTTCAGCTCAGGTCATGACCTCACAGTTCGTGGGTTCGAGCCCCATGTGGGGCTCTGTGCTGACAGCTAGCTCAGAGCCTGGAGCCTGCTTCAGATTCTGTGTCTCCCTCTCTCTCTGACCCTCCCCTGCTCATGCTGCCCCTCTCTCTTTCTCTCTTTCAGAAATAAAATATAAAAAAATTTTTTAAATAAAAAAATTAAAAGAAAAATTTAAAAATAAAGAATATATGAAGAACATATATTTCCTGTTTTGCACATGGTAACAGATATGTTTATTATTTTTCATTATAAGTGAAAAACTTCATAAGGTCCTGACATACTCTATAAAAACCTATTTTACTTTTTAACACTGCAAACTTATGAGAGGGACCTTAATAAGAGAGGAGGGGTTGTCTATCATAAAGTAGGATAAAGTTAGGGGCGCCTGGGTGGCACATAAGTTAAGCATCTGACTCTTGGTTTCGGGTCAGGTCATGGTCTCATGATTCAAGGATTGAGCCCTGCTATCAGTTCAGAGCCTGCTTGGGATTCTCTCCCTCCTCTCTCTGCCCTTCCTTTCTACCTCTAAATAAACAAACAAACAAACAAGTAAACTAACTTTTAGAAAAGCTGGATAAAGTTGGAAAAAAGTAAGAAAAGATACAATAATGAGGAGAGGAATAGTGCTTGCTTTGGAGAACATCACTAACCTGAGTCAATCTGCTTTTGATCTTCTCCATTTTGAAATCCCAAATCCATTTTCTCAGTCCCTCCCTCCCTCTTCTCCCTCACCTCTCTATTCCTAGTTGATAGTTTCCACCTAATGTACTTTATTTTTTATATCAGAGTGGATACAGTAAGCTAGATTCTACTAGATTACAGCCAAAATAACAGACTCCTGGAGCGTCATTAATAGAAGTACATGTAGACAAACAGATGACTTTCAGAAAATAATGCCATAAGACTGGTTGGCTGTGGGTCATACTCAACTTTAGTTAGTTGCTACCTATCTTCATATCTTTGAATTTAAGAGTTATACATGGAGGGAACATATCTTAGGCTATAAAAAAGTTAATTTTAAAGAATATGAGAATTCTGCAACTAGGATTTATTGCTGTTCTCTTTTTAATATCTTTTCCTTCTCATGTTTTCCTAATTCCTCACTGTCTGTTATGATTTATTCCCTCATCAACTACAGGGATCTTGGCATCAATGACACAGCACATATGTCCTATATTTCTTTTTTCTTTTTTTCCCCTTATCTCCTTTGTTCTTTCTCAACCTTTCAATTTATGTAGAACAATCATATTAACTGAACTACTGAAAACACTTTGAAATTTAAGAGGGTAGCATAAGATTTTAAATGTTCATCATAATCAATAATTGCTTATTTTTTACGCTAACTTAAAATCTTAAAAAATAATTTTGTAGGGGTGCCTGGGTGGCTCAGTCAGCTGAAGCATCCGACTTCAGCTCAGGTCATGATTTCATGGTTTGTGGGTTCAAGTCCCACACTGGGCTCTGTGCTGACAGCTCAGAGCCTGGAGCCTGCTTTGGATTCTGTGTCTCCTTCTCTTTCTGCCCCTCCCTTGCTTGTGCTCTTTCTCGATCTCTCTCTCAAAAATAAACAAACATTAAGTTTTTTAAATAAATCATTTTGTGAACAAAAATATTACCCTTCAAACTTATATTCTTTAGCATCTTAATATTAATAGTTGTTATATTGAAACATAAGGCTCATGTTTTAAAAACAAGGTAAATAATATTATACAACATCATATTCATTTTGGAAGGATTTTGCATTCTTTTAGTGGAATGGGAAGGGCAGGCATAATGAATGTCCCTAAATATAATGGAAGCTTAATATAAACATATAAAGAAAAATACCTATTTGATCAAGCAATGAAATGTAAAAAGAAAAAAAAAAAAGATTCTTACTTGTACTGGCTCCAAACATATCTTTTATAGTTTACACAGTCACTGAATGTTTACTATATATTTTCCCTTAAGAAATCCCCATGGCATTTTTAATATCTGCTGTATCATTTTGTTTTGTTAAGAATTTCCAAAAAACTGTATCCATAAGCATCTGGAATATTTTTAACTTTTCTAAAAATGAAAAAAGGGAGATGAATGTAGTTTTCTCCCCAATTTATCCCACTTTACTTTTTAGACATGATTTTTTTTTACAAAAGATTAAGACAGTGTCAAAACATTCTCAATATTTATATCACGATGCACTCTATTCTAAACATATAGTTTGGTAACATAACTCAAATGTTAACACTATTTATACTCTTATTTAGTGAGAAATTTTTTATGCTGGGAACTATATTCTGCACATCACATATTTTATTTGGTAAATTCATATAGGAATACAACAAAGTAAATTTATTATCCCCATTTTGGAAATATGGAGTATGTAGTTCAAATGGTTAGATAACATACCCAGGGCCATACAACTAGTTAGTATTAAAGCCCAAACTTTGTCTAGTTTGGCGGGGGCAGGGGGGAGGATAAAAAACAAAAACAAAAACACCTCTAACTGAGAAACATTTTGCTTGGTGTCTTTCATCTCACATTTGATCTTCTGACTCCTAAGAAACTATTATGTTCATACTTCAACCTAGAAATTTTGAAGCTAATTGTAGCTGTTATCCTGAAACTAATGCTGGGGGTGGTCTGAAAGAATCATTTGAAACATTTTTAAGCACTAAAAATTTCTCTTAAGGGGACCATCTAAAAATAGGACAAGAATGTGCTGGGTGATGATCATTTAGATCATATCCTTGTTCTTGGTTTCTTTAGCTTCAACACCTCAGGGGGTGTCCTTCAAACCATCAGTTGATGACTGACTGTCCATTCAAGTTGGAGAGCTAGGCACAGACTTGCTATTTGCCAAGAGTATGTATGTGTGTGTATATGTTGCACATATGCCAGCATGTGATCACTGACATGCAGAATTCACATTGCAATAAAGGATAATAAAGGGATGCCTAGGTGGCTCAGTCAGTTAAGTGACTCTTGATTTCAGCTCAGGTTTTTTCTTTTTTTAATTTTTAATGTTTTTATTTATCTTTGAGAAACAGAGACAAAGCATCAGTGGGGAAGGGGCAGAGAAAGGGAGACACAATATCTGAAGCAGGCTCCAGGCTCTAAGCTGTCACCTGGGGTTGGTTAAGCAGCTGACTTCAGCTCAGGTTATTATCCTGCAGTGAATCTGAGGTTCACATCAGGCTCTGCACTGATGGTGCAGAACCTGCTTGGGTTTCCCGATCTCTCTTTCTCTCTGCCCCTCCCCTGCTTGCTCTCTCTTTCTCTCTTAAAAATAAATAAACATTAAAAAATAAAATAAAAGGATGATAAAGCTTCTTGTTTTTTTGTTTTGTTTGTTGTTTTTTAATTTCTAGGAGAGAGAGAGAGAGACAGCGTGAGCAGGGGAGGGCCAGAGAGAGAGGGAGTCACAGACTGAGGCTCCAGGCTCCGAGCTGGCAGTCAGCACAGAGCCCGACGCAGGGCTCGAACCCCCAAACCGCGAGATCATGACCTAAGTGAAAGTCGGACGCTTAACCAACTAAGCCACCCAGGTGCCCCAAAAGCTTCTTGTTTTTAACCTTCCTCTCCTTATCACCCATCCATTCTCTTGACCTCTATCTCCTTTTGTCTGTCTCTTACAAGCGCAGATTACCAGGAGTATAAAGATTATAATTTGTGAAACTTATTCAGTCTACTAATAGGGGTTTGGGGAAAGTACAATTGGGTAGAAAAAAATTAGGGAAGGAATCCTAGACATAATATTTTTAACACCCAATTGTAGTGGCGTCAGAAGGTGTACATTTACAAAACTAAGAATCAAACAAATGACATATGTGCCCCATTTCACAAGATTCTAAAAGTCCGTATTATAGAATGTAATTGCTGCCCCCAAAGTAATTTTAAACAGAATACTTATTAGATAGCAAAGTATGAATCTACAAATTGTTACATATCTTGTAGCACTCACCACTATATAAACACATATTATCTTTCATTGAAAACAACGGTATATGTAATTTTATACTCTGTATTCAACATGTTAAATCAAGTTAAGCAGCTACTTATGACATTTCCATAATTACTACCATGTAAAACTATGATAGTAATATACCACTATCCTTTCTCATTGTTGATTTTGTCAAAACTTCAGTGACTGTCTCATGGGATTTGTCCCTTGGATTAATTACTAGAAAAGATGATGTCGCTTTTAGTGTATTATGTGCAGCATTTTGTTTTATCAATTAGTAACTGAGTAACCCATGGCAAATTACTTACCATCTCTGAGAATGTATCAGTAAAATGAAGGTAGTAATATCTACTTTATGGGATTCTTTAGAGAATGAACCGAGATAATATAACGTGCTTTGCACTTTTCCTGGTACACAAGAAAGGCTTACCAAATATTAGCTATGATTTTTATTACTAAGAATCATATTGATATCTCTATAATATTATTTTTACCTTTCGGAACTATGTTCTTAACATCTGCACATTTTTGACATGAACTTTATTTTCTAAATCTATTTATATTTATCTTTTTTTTTTTTTTTTTACAAACTACATTTCCCCAGGTTTGTCTACATTTATTACTATGTTATCACTATTTACATAGTAATATTTAATTCTTTCAACAAAATTGGACACTGTGTAAGTAGGTGGAATATCAATAAATATCCATTAACTTTGGATTTCTATTTTCAGTTATATGACATTATATATTCAGTATCATTAACACAAAACTTTACTAAAAGTGACATTTTAGGTAAGACCAAGACTACATTATAAAACACTCATTCCTTTTCCTAACTTACATTATAAAATTCTTTTGTCTTGGTAATTAGCCCTATTTTAGTAAGTAAATCCATGGGAAAATGGTTTTCAACCTATAAAATGATTTAAGTTGATTCTGCCAAATTTTCATATATATTATGTAAGAAAATATATTATTTCCCATTTCATTTGAAAAATATTTATAAACATAATTAGAGGTCAATTTTAGGACATTCATCAGTAATATATTTAGATGTAATTTAAAAATTAATTTTTACCTTATTTTGTTGAGTCAGAAATTTTCAAATCTGTAACTAATGTATTGAGAATTAAAATGCATTACTGATATTATTTAAAATGATTATTAAATACTTTAATTAACTTCTAAAGCATTTGAAAAATGTTTCTCTATAAGGTAATACATTGTATTAGTAAAATATTATGCTTTTGACAGTACAGATATTAAATATTTCTTTTAAACACCCATGAATTAAATGAATCCTAATTAAACACTGTATAACTCTTCATTCTTACCGTGTATATATTGCAAAAAATAGGTGCTTGGGAGAAGAGCATAGGAATACAAGGTTCATAGTTATAGGAGGTTTAAAATCTATTTTGTGTTCAAACTTACATATCTGAAGCTTGAAGGCAACATAAGAGATATTCAAAGCGTGAAAAAGATAAAAGTAGTTGGAATATATAGGTTTGCTGGTTTCTCAAATAATAGAAAACAATTTTTAAATACTAATTTTAAAGTCAGGTCAGGATATAAGCATTTTTATTTAGTTCAGGGGAGCCCTATAATTCTATTAATCCCATTTATAGTTGAATGAAATAAGTTAGTCTAAAAGTGGGTGAGAAAACACAATGATATAAACCCCTGCAGTCTAAACTAAGATCTCATATTTCAAATATTACACTGTACTATGCAAATAAAAATTAAGGCTAAAAGCAGCAACTCATTTATTCTTGTTATAATTGTTCATTATAATTCTTTTTTCATAAAGGTTAAAGAACTGACTTGTTATTTTTCTCTAACATCTATCACCACAACTCCTAGAAAATTAGATGAAAATTACTCCAGGTACAAGTTATTCTTTGTTTTATCTTCATTTTATTGTCCATTATAAAAAATATCTGGAATATAATCAAAGGCAGATTAAATATATAAATTAGGTCTGATATATTCTCATTTTTATTTAATTCCAAGAAAAACGATGGCTGGCTTGAGCTACAGTGACATCTTGTGGCCCAAAATATTTGTTTAGTCTTTATATGTAAATGGTTGCTGCTTTCTGCTTCTCTTTGGTTCCAGGATATGAAGGAGGCAGCTTCATTAGCATACATTCTGAATGATCACTAAACATTACATAAACAAAATATTAAATGGGTAAAAAAAAATTCAACAGTAAACATGTCCTAGAACCTCTGCTGACCTAATTTCTTTCAGAAGAGATTGAATTACTTAAAGCATATTTCTAAATATTGAAAAAATTATATGGAAAAGGTGATGTCAACTTCATTCTAAATTTGATGGCATGTAGTCCCAATGATTTTGTCCTCTTCCATGTTATTAAAAAAGAGTCAACTCATTTATCAAAGTTATTTTTAAAATGTTTCAATTTGGTCTCAATAACTGTATTTTAAAAAATCTTCTATGATGTGGACAGTATCTTGCAATTTAGAAGCTTCAGTTTGTTTCCTTGGGTGCATACTGATAAACATATTCAAGTCATATTTTCTCGAGCCTCTCTTTTCTTCAATTATTTCAATATTTGCCAGATGGCTTCTGATTATTTTTAGAGTTCCCCAAGGTTCCATATTGAATGCACTGCATCACATCTTCAGATTTTTAACAGAAAGCTCAAAAGCTTCTACTGCACATCGTATGGAAATATAATCATGAATTGAACAATATTTCTTGACCTGAATGCACAGATGACTGCAGTTTCTACAGCAAATTTGTTTAGAAATAAAAAACTGGTGATATATATAGAACTTGATATTGAAATTTAATCTAATGTAATATTCAAGTAATTTTAGGTATAATAAAATATACAATAATATAATAATGTACATTTAAACCTATTTCTGCTATATAGTCATTTCAGTGTTAGAAATAATTGATTTGGGGGGCACCTGGGTGGCCAGGAGGTTAAGTGTACGACTTCTACTCAGGTCATGATCTCACAGCTCGTGAGTTCAAGCTCTGTGTAATTAAGGATTTAATTCAGAATACAAAATGAGTATCTATTTTAATGACTAACTTCTGATAGAAATGAAGGTGATCAGTTTTACATTTATGGACTCTCACTACAAATATAAATATGACAACACAAAAAGAGTCTTATAAATGAGCACTGCATGAGAATAGTCACTACTTGGTTGGTTACTGATAATTTTGGTTCTTCTGATAACTGAAGAAGTGATTTTACCTTAGGATTTTCTAGATAATGTATAAGATAATGTATAAGTATTAACTAAAACGACTGCCCTTATTCCATGGGATGTTATTAAATTTTTAAATTTATTTATTTTGAGAAATAGAGCACACGGGCAGGAAAGGGGCAGAGAGAGAGGGAGATTCAGAGCCTGAAGTGGCACTCCAACCCACAAATTGTGAGATCATGACATGGGCCAAAATCAAGAGTTGAACACTTCACTAAGCCACCCACGTGCCCCAAATGTTATTAATTTTCACATAAATATTGGTTAAATTATAAATGTCAAGCAGATATAATATTGTTCTGACCGTAACTATTCATTTCTCTTTGCTAGAATATTGGTAAAATCTGCATGCATGTTGGCTAAGGTTCAGGTGAGAAGCTAGCATTTATTTTTTTTTGTCCCTAAAAATTTGTTTTAATGTTTTTAGTGCTGTCTACATTTATTTTGTGAATCAAGAATTGTTCTTTACGTGATTTCTGAAAAGTATCTGCAACCATTTCTTTAAATAACTTTTACAACACATTTGAAGATGCATCTTAAACAAATCTTATAAATCCCTTCTGACAATGTGAAGAGAAACAGAAAGGTCGAAGATATGTGTTTATCAGTAAATGCTTTATTTGAGGACTACTTTCATATAGCAAAAGTCATTTTGAGTGAAATAACATTTTATGGTGCCCATGCTTTAGAAATATTGTACTGTTTTATTTAAATTTATTTAATTTATTAATGTATTATTTATTTATTATATAATCATCTACATGTATTATTAAAATCCTATTTTAATAGATGAGGAAACTGAAGTTAAGAGATGTTACCTTGCTTAAAGTCACAAAGCCTACATTTTTAAAGATAGGATTAATTCAAGATGTTTCATCACAAAAGCTCATACTTTCATTACATTTTGGTCACCTTACTCTCATCATAAAGCCTCTTGAATATATTTAAATTTGTAAAGTTAATTAAGGGAAATTCAGGTCAGCATGCCAATTATCATACAGGTAATACCACCCTCACATATACAGGCCTTTGTATGAACACTTACGTATTTGGCCTTTTAAGATCTCCTTTCTGATATCTCAGATGTGGCTGGATATTGAATGATATTACTTAATCTTGTATATTGGACACAGATGTGGTCATTTATTAAGAGGCTTTAAGGATATCTTTATTTCATAAAAGTAATTTCCAGTTACATGAATACCATATAAATTATCTTCATCTTTTTTGCAAATATTTTGTTTACCTATATATTTGATTTATCATGTACCTCATAAGAAGCTTTCCACATTTTTCTACATTTCATAGAGTTACTTTTATTTGATTCTACTCAAGTATGTCAAATTTTATGTATATAATAAAATTATAACTTAAAACTTAGATTAATTAGAGAACAAAATGACCACATTTTTTTTCCTCCCCTTTTTCCCTACCCTTTGAAGTGTAGCTTGGAAAGTACCTCTTTTGTTAGGGAATATTTGCATACACAAATCTGGGGGTGGGGGGGCAGGCAGTAGAAGAGAACGTTGATAAGAAGAAAATGGTAAAACAAATGTGAAAATACATCAAAAATTAATGAATCTGGCTAAATGCAAAATTTATACTCATGGGGACAAAGTAGAACATATCAATGAAAAGATTTTGCTTTTAAACTTTATGGAAATTATATTTTCTAAAATACATCTGGAATTTTTAAGAACACATTTAGATATTAATATTTAACATATTCTTATGATGATCCTCATGGTCATAGAAGTGAGAAGTAAATATTATGATGGGAAAAGAAATTATTTTATGGTAAAAAAATAAAAGCTTAAAGCCAATATATTTTTTACAAATATATTTCCTCTTGTAATCAAAAAAGAATCACCTATATAACAGAATATGCAATACTTTGTATACAAATAAGGAAGTACTACTGAGCTGATGAAAACATCCGTTAATTGATTTTATGGTCCAGTACACACAGCTTCTAAGTGCCATGATAATTTGGGGCAAAGACTTGGTTTTTCTTGTAGCATCTGGGTATCAGGCAAAAGTGATAAGTAGTGTTCTGTCTGAATAATTTAGGGATTGGCATCAGTACAAACCTGGCTAATACTGAGATTTAGAGATTTAGAAATAAAACTGTTGGGTCCTTTGGTGGCTCAGTCAGCTAAGCATCTTACTCTTGATTTCAGCTCAGGTCATGCATGATACCAGGGTCATGGGATAGAGCCCCATGTCTGGCTCTGCACAGAGTGTAGAGCTTGCTTAAGATTACCTCTTCCTTCTGCCTTTCCCCCAAGCTCTCTCCCTCTCTCTCTCTCTCTCAAAAACAAAAAAAACTGTCACATTTATGTTTATGATTTCAAATTCATTAATTCTGACATATTTTGAAAATGAAAGACACCTGTTTGTACCTGTTTATATTCTAAAGCATATTAGTATAAAGCATATTTTCCTTTCTGTATTGTATGCTATAATATGTTGGAAATAGCACTCCATTAACCTAACAGGACTCTGATTTTACTTTGCCTCCAATGTTACTTATTTTGATCTTTAAATCTTTCTATATATGATCACATAAGGTGATGTCAGTGAAATAATTTTTTTTAAAAAAGTTAGTGCTCAATTTATATCAGTTAAACCAAAAGAAGTATAAGAGGGAAAAAATACTGTAACTTGACTTAGATATAAAGTTAACTTGAATCCAAATACCAAATGTAGATATATTTTGTTAGAACATCGTGGGTGTTTAGGCAGAGGAGGATGTAAAAACAAATTGTTATTTTTTATTATAAAAATATTTCAAGATCTAAGAAAAAACATACATGAGAACATAGGAAGAAATAAACAAGAGGTAATGATATATGTATATATAGAGAGAGAGAGAAAGAAGAGAAACTAAAAATACTATTTTCTATATTTGAAAATCTTAATAAATGAATGGATGAATTTCTAGAAAAAAATAGAGTTATCCAAAATTTCATGAATAAAATAAACTTAATAAGGTAATAATTGTAAACAAAATAAGATATGAAAGAATTATATAAAAATTTCCAAAGATTATTTTTAGTGTAAATGATTTCAACTTTCATAAATACATTATCCTACCTTCTTTATGTAATTTATTCCACAGTGTAAAAGAAAGCACATTGTATTGAATAAAACTAGCAAAATATCTTTGTTATTTTTTTTTTTAGGATCCACATATAAATGAAATAATATGAATTTATCTCTATCTTATTTCACTTAGCATACATAACACTGTCTAGGTCCATTCATGTTGTTGCAAATGGCAACATTCATCCTTTTTTATGTCTGAGCTGTTTCACTGTGTGTGTATAACACATTCTTTATCATATATATACATGTGTATATTACATTTTTTTTATGCATTCATCTTGGATTACTTCCCTATTTGGCTACTATAAATAGTGCTGCAACAAACACAAGGGTGCATGTATTTTTTTGAATTAGTGTTTTCATTTTCTTGGGAAAAATACCTAGAAATGGAATTACTGGGTCATATGGTATTTCTAATTTTAATTCTTTGAGGAATCTCCATACTGTTTCCCATAGTGGCTGCCCCAATTTATATTCTCACCAACAGTGCATGAAGTGTCCCTTTTTCTCATCTCTTCACTAAGAATGATTTCTTGTCTTTTTGATAGTAGTGATTCTGACTTGTGTGAGGTGATATCACTATGGTTTTGAGTTTTTCTGACATTTGGTAATGTTGAACATCTTAAGTCTCTTGGACATTTGTACATTTTTGGAAAAATATCTTGTCAGGTCGTCTGCCCATGTTTTCATTGGATTGTTATTTTTTTGATGTTGAATTATATAAGTTCTTTATATATTTTAAATTTTAACCCCTTTCCAGATCTATTATTTAAATTATCTTCTCCACAGGAACTCTCTTGCACTGTTGGTAGGAATGCAAACTGGAACAGTTACTCTGAAAAACAGTGTGGAGGTCCCTCAAAAAATTAAAAATAGAACTACTCTATTACCCAGCAATAGCACTACTAGGAATTTACCCAAGGGATAGAGGAGTACTGATGCATAGGGGCGCTTGTACCCCAAAGTTTGCAGCAGTGCTTTCAACAGTAGCCAAATTATCTAAAGAGCCTAAATGTCCATCAATTTGTGAATGGATAAAGATGTGGTTTATATATATACAATGGAATACTACTTGGCAATGAGAAAGAATGAAATCATGCCATTTGCAGCAATGTGGATGGAACCGGGAGGTATTATGCTGAGTGAAATAAGTGAGTTAGAGGACAGATATCATGTTTTCACTCATATGTGGATCTTGAGAAACTTAAGAGAAGTCCATGCAGGAAGGGAAGGGAAAAAACAGTTACAAACAGAGGGAAGGAGGCAAACTACAAGAGACTCTTAAATACAGAGAGCAAACTGAGTGTGGATGGGTGGGCAGGGGAGAAGGGAAAGTGGGTGATGGTCACTGAGGAGGGCACTTGTTGGGATGAGCACTGGGTGCTGTATATAAGCCAATTTGACAATAAATTATATTTAAAAAATAAATAAAAATAATAAAATATCTTCTCCCACTCAGTAGGTTGGCTTTTTATTTTGTTTATGGTTTACTTTGCTTTGCAAAAGCTTTTTATTTTGGTATAGTTTTTTTTTTTATGTTTTATTTATTTCTGAGTGAGAGAGAGAGAGAGAGAGAGGGAGAGAGCGAGCTTGAGCGAGCCTGAGCAGGGGAGGGTCAGAGAGAGGGAGACACAGAACCTGAAACAGGCTCCAGGCTGTGAGCTGGCTGTCAGCACAGAGCTTGGCGCGGGGCCTGAACCCACGAACTGTGTGATCATGACCTGAGCGGAAGTCGGACGCTTAACCAACCAAGCCACCCAGGCGCCCCTATTTTGGTATAGTTTAAATACGGAGAACAAACTGGTGGCTGTCAGAGGCATTATGGGGTGACTAAAATAGGTTCGGGAGATTAATGGGTACAAACTTCCAGTTATAAATAAATCACAGAGCTGAAATATACAGGATAGGAAGTATAATCAACATTATAATAACCTCATATGGTAATAAATGGGGCTATACTTATTGTGGTGAACATTAACTGTATAGCATTATCGAATCACTATGTTATATACCTGAAATGAATATAATATTGTGTATAAATTATACCTTTAAAATCTATCAAATTCTTGTTTTTTTTGTTTTGATTACTTTTAAAAACTTAAAAACCTTTCCTGTAAACCATATATGAATGGCTATTGATATAACATGACAGACAAAATACTAGCTATTTAGCAGAATGTTATATAATGTGGTTAATCCACTAAAGCAAAAGTTATCTAAATAATGCAAAATAGATAAATGCTAATAAGGAGATGAAATCAGTAATCAAAAAAAAAAAAACCCAACAAATAAAAGTTCAACACCATATGGCTACACTGGCGAATTCTACCAAATATTCAAAGAAGAACTGGTGTTAATTCAAACTCTTCCAAAAAATGAAGAGAACACTTCCACACTCATTTTTCAAGGCCAGCTTTACCATGGTACCAAAACCAGACAAGGATACCACAAGAAAAGAAAATTACAGGCCAGTATCTCCAAACATAGATGCAAAACTCATAAACAAAATGTTAGCAAACTTAACTATATACTACAAGGATCATTACCATGATCAAATGAATTTATTCCAGGGATATAAGGATGATTCGACATCTGCAAGCCAATCAACATGGTACACCATATTAACCAAATAGAGAATAACAATCATATGATCATCTCTAGAGATGTAGAAAAGCATTTGACAATATTTAACATCCACTTGTGATAAAAACTCTCAACAAAGTTGGTAGAGAGGGAATGTACCTCAACATTTTAAAGGGCATATATCACTGTAAAGAATTATTTAGTAGTAGAAAAACAAAGGAAAATTTAAAGGAAGAAGGCTGGAAATATATTCATTAAAATATAACCCTCACTTGTTATTGAGGTACATTGTGGGACATAATATACATTTTAATAATAGATTTAAATAAGAAATTTGAGAATGCTTCACTCAAAACAAAGAGTTGCAAAAAAGGAGGGATATGTTATGTTCCTAAAACACTTAGAAATATATGAATTACTCAATTTATTGTATGTATATATGGAATATTTTAGGAATCCTTTAAATTAAAATTTTAATAAAGTACAGGAAGGGAGAAAAAAGAAACAGCGTATTAATGTGTGCAGCAATGTACACCCCAATTCAAAGAACAAGGTGGAAAATTCATGTGAAAGGACTCTTTTTTTGACAGATATCTTGAATGGAAACAAGCACAGTCTTTATTTAATCCTCTTCATCTCGCCTACCTCAAAATCAAATTGCAGTGAGCATCTGAAAATAGAAGAAGCCTAAGAATATATAGCAAATGAAGGAAGGAGAATGAGAAAGAGTAGAGGGAGAGGGTATAGAGTGAAATTAAAATGGGAGAAATTTAGTGAGCAAAATGCAAGCAGATAATGTCATTTGAAATTCATGAAAACAAAGAGCAAAAGCAAGAGTAAGGAGTTAAAGAATCAGGAACTTATAAGAAAAAAATCAGTTCTGTGAAATTCATCACTAAAGGAATGTCATCCTGAGAAAAGTTGCCAATTTCTTCCTGAAGTTAAAAAAAGAGAAAACTTTGTAAATGTAAAAGGAAATAAACACAGAAAATTAAGATGAGTTGAGAATTGTCAATGCAATGGAAATTGGTGGAATAAATATAATGGGAAGAAAGCAAATAAACAGAAACTGAAAAATTAACAACAGCATATTTGTCCTAGAAAAGAGGAAAATGCATGAATTTTTTCAAATGACTAAATAAAAGGTACATGCTAAAAATGTTTAAGAGAGACCAAGTAGAATTTTATCTCACACATATTTATGAATGGCTTTCAGTATTTAGGTTTGACCTAAAACACATTTAATAAAATTATTTTGTAACAACACAAAACTTTTAACAAACATATGGACATTTAAAAATTTCACAGTTACTATGTTTGCAGTGGGTGAAAGGACTGATTATCAGGGTCACATTGAAACAAAAATACTCTTGAGAAAAATGGCCACCCAACAAGGACTGATTATTTTGTACTGATTTAGCATATTGGTAATGTAATCCAGGGATTAAAAGTAAAGCTTCAAAATCACTTAGAAAAAAGACTTTTGCCAGAGATAAAAAGGCAAAGTACATAATAGAGTCAATTCATCATGAAAATATAAAACTCCTAAATATGACTATGTGAATGCACATACAGCACAGAATTATGAAAAAAAATCAATGAATGAATGAAAGAAAACTGAAATTTTCAGCCCTAATTATAGATTCTTTTTCTTTTCTGTTCTAACAACTTTCTTTCTTTCTTTGGGCAATCTAAGAACAAAGAATTGCACAACGCCTTCACAAAGTAACCTGTCAGTGTCTTATAAAGATAAACACTTTGAGTACATATTTTAAGACTTAGTATAGAGCTATAGTCATCAAGTCAGTATGAAACAGAACCAACTGCACAGAAATAGAGACACATTTAGAGACAACTGCATTTTATAAAAGGAATCAAAGTAATTCAAAGGAGAAAAATAGCTATTTTTATATATATTGTCAGGCAGTTGGACCTTGATTCATATAAAAATGAATCACAATGATCTAAATAGATGCTATAGGTAGATACATGAGCTAAAAATAATTACTCAAATTAAAACCTAAAATGATAAAATCTCTCTCTTTATATATATACATACACATATATATGAACTAAAAAATAATTACTTAATGTAAAACCTGAAATGATAAAGTCTCTAGGATAAAATTTGAAAAATGATTTGTGATCTTAAGATATGCACTATTTCTTAGATAATACACAAAACATACACTAAAATAATATGAAATTATCAAAATTTAAAGCTGCCATTTTTTAAAAAAAAGCATTTTACACAAATTAACACACATTCATAAGAAAAGCTGTTAGAAAGCAAGGAATACAGAGGAAAATTCTCAACTAATGAAGACTATCTAAAAAAAAAAACAACAACCTACACTTATCATGTAAAAGTGGAAGTCTGAATGCTTTCCTTCTAAGATCAGGATCAAGGCAGCGATTTATAATCTAAACAAGTAACATAGAAACGTATTGGGGCACCCAGTAGCTCGGTTGGTTAAGCATCGGACTTTGATGTCAGCTCAGGTCATCTTGCGGTATGTGTGTTGGAGCCCTGCATTGGGCTCTGTGCTGACAGCTCAGAGCCTGGAGCCTGCTTCAGATTCTGTGTCTCCCCCTCTCTGCCCCTCCCTTGCTTGCACTCTGGCTTGTTCGCTCTCTCAAAAATAAACATTTAAAAATTTTTAAAAAATAAACAATATATTTAGGTAGACATATAATACAATATATACAAGACTTCTAAAACTATAAAACACTGATGGAAGTAATTTGAAAACATCTAAATAAACAGAGAGGCATTCTATATTTATGGGTCAGACGATAATAATGAAAATGTCAATTCTCCCCAAATTAATAGAGATTTAACACAATTTCTATGAAAATTTTAGCAAGATTTTTGTAAAGGTAGACAAGATCTTTCTGAGCTATACAGGGAAAGGTGAAAACATGAATAGCTAATACAGTTTTGAGGAAAAAAGAAGAGTGAGACAAATGAGCCTACATGAACTGACAACTTATAGCTTCAGCAGACTGTGTATTATTGATGGAGGGAAAGATTAGAGAACCAAGAAATAGATTCACTCTAGTAAGGCAAACCGATTTTGACAAAGGTACAAAAGCAATTCAATGGAGAGAGGATAATATTTTCAACCATATTATTAGTACTGAATATCCATTAACCAAAAACAGAAAGTGAGTCCTTAAAACTCATGCACACACTCACACATACAAAATCCAAATGATATATAAATTGAAAAAGAAAATATAAACCTATAAAACTTTTAAAAGATAATATCAGGAAAATTCTTCAAAACCTAGAGTTTGGGAAATAGTTCTTATGTAAGATAACAAAACAACTCTTCATAAAAGGAAAAATTTTCTAAACTTTACTACATAAAAATTGGAAAAAAAAAGAAAAAAGACTTTTGCTCTTCAAATCCTGTGTAAGAGGATGAAAAAACAAAATATAGACTGGGAAAAATATATTTGCCAACCAAAAATTTGATACAGGACCCAGTCTGATGAAGTTCTAGAATAGACGGTCAACACCAAGACTTTTTTTTTAAATCCAATATGCCCACTTCATAAAACCATTTGTCAATTATTCACAAACATAAACTTATGCCTTATTAAAAAAATAGCTTATGTTCTGACAATTATAGACCTGAGTATTTCCCCAAGGTATGGGGTTAGATTTCCAAAAGTGGAATTGCTAGATAATATAATAGTTCTATTTTTAGTTTTTTGTTTTTTGTTTTTTTTGTTTTGTTTTTTGCAAAAACTCCACAATGTTTTCCATTCTGGCTACACCAAGAATGAGTGACCAAGAATTCCCACCAAGAATGAGCGAGGAGTCCCTTTCTCCACATTCTTGTCAACATCTGGTATTTCTAGTACTTATGATAATAGCCATTCTAACAAGTGTGAGAGGATATCTCATTGTGTTTTTTTTTTTAAGTTCATTTATTTATTTTGAGGCAGAGTGGGGGAGGTAGAGAGGCTGACATAGGGCTCAAACTCCAGAACCCATGAGATCATGATCTGAGCTGAAATCAAGAGCCAGATGCTTAACCAACTGAGCCACACAGGAACCCCTCACTGTAGTTTAAATTGCATTCCCCTGATGATTAGTGATGTAGAGCATCTTTTCATGAGTCTCTTGACTATCTGTAGGTCTTCTTTGGAATAAAACATTTATTCAGATTGCCCATTTTTAAATCAGATTATTGGGGTTTTTACTTTGTCTTTACTATTGAGTTCTATGAGTTCATTTTTTATTTTTATTTTTTAATGTTTATTTTTGAGAGAGAGAGAAAGAGAGAGAGAAAAAAAAAAACTGAGTGGGGCAGGGACAGATCAAGAGGGAGCTGCAGAATCCAAAGCAGGCTCCAGGCTCTCAGCTGTCAGCACAGAGCCTGCCTGGGGGCTCAAACTCACAAACCATGAGATCATAACCTGAACTGAAATCAGATGCTTAACTGACTAGGCCACCCAGATGCCCCTATGAGTTTTTTGTATATTTTGGTTATTAACCCCTTATCAAGATATATGATTTGCAAAGATTTTCTTCCATTCAGTAGGGTGTCTTCATTTTTCTTGATGGTTTCCTTTGCTGTGCAGAAGGTTTTGAGTTTGATGAGCCCCACTTATTTTTGCTTTTGTTGCTATTTAATGGTATCTCAGGTCTTCAAACCTGGTGTTTTCTTTCTTGCAACAACAATCCCCTATGAAACTTTTGTTAGGAAAGAGTTGAAGGATGTAGTAAAGCCCACTTTACTCATGAATACAGAAAACTGGCAGTACTCAGATTTTATATTTCCTGCATGTGATCTCCATTTTATTTACTATCTGATGGAGGTGAGAATTGAAAGCCAGGTAACTTGCCTCGGATCAGGACAACTCTACAGACTCACGTTTCATTGTTCTCCTGCAGGATCAGGCTGAACAATCCTTAGAAATTACACCACTGCTTAGTTTCCTCATTTTGCTATCTTGCTACCTCTATTTCTTTACTGATTTTCAATAGGAATACTTCCTTAAGAAATAATTTTGAGGGAATACGATTGAAGACAATTGATACTGGAAATGACCTAGGAAGTAAATATTAAGGACAAAATTTTTTATTTCAGTCAGTCATTAATCAGATGACAATAGAAAACATATTTTTGATGATTAAGGGGAATGATCATTTTAACAAAGTATACTACAAATGATAAGACTAAACTGGAATGTGAAAGTAGATGGAACTCCACAGATTTGTGATGTTTTTGGCATTTCAGGGATATGAAATATGCTAATTATAAGCAGTGTAGAATTGATGGGGCACCTGGGTGGCTCAGTCAGTTAAGCATCTGACTTTGGCTCAGGTCATGATCAGGCCATTGATGAGTTCAAGCCCCATGTTGGGCTCTGTGCTGACAGCTCAGAGCCTGGAGCCTGTTTCAGATTCTCTCTCTGCCCCTCCTCCAATTGCACTGTCTCTCTTTAAAAAATAACTAAACATTATTTAGAAAAATTGTGGGGGCCCCTGGGTGGCTTAGTCGGTTAAGCGTCCGACTTTCGCTCAGGTCATGATCTTGCAGTTCGTGGGTTCGAGCCCCACGTCAGGCTCTGTGCTGACAGCCAGCTCAGAGCCTGGAGCCTGTTTCAGTCTGTGACTCCCTCTCTCTCTGACCCTCCCCTGCTCACGGTGTCTCTCTCTCTCTCTCTCTCTCCTAGAAATAAATAAAACATTTAAAAAAAATTGTGGAGTTGAGTGGTTGCTGAAAGCACAACTTTGTGTTAAAGAAAATGATAGGTTCAACTAAGCCAATATCTAAATTAAGTGTGTTAGAAGACCTCTATCTAATGCTCCCATAAGCTAGACTATGCTTAAGACCAGTTCTAGAGTTCGAATGTAAAAATGGAATTTTTGAAAGGCTAAGTTTGCAATTCACATCTTGGCAAAATTTCCACACCAATGTTAGAGCTCTAATAGGAAAGAAGTGTGACCCTGAGTTTTTGGGCTATGGATATCTTGGTTGATGTGTTTGAGAACATTAAACCAAGGTTTTGTTAAATTCTTTTAGCCTGCAGAAGTGATTCTCTCACAGTCTGGAGAATAGCAATAACCCTCCCGTCTCCGACTTTTGCCTAAAGTTGTTATAAGGGCATTAAAGTAGTCAGAGACTTTGTAAAAAAAAAAAAAAAAAAATTTCCCCTCTTTGAGATATACATTGTCCTTAGCTCCTAGCCATTCTCGAACAAATAGGTCAAATGCCAATATGAACCAGCTGGTGAAATCTTGAGTCTGGTAAAAGAAAAAAGAGATTATTCATTAATATAACTCTTATAATATATTTCTGGAAACTGGTAGAGTATGACTTGGAGTAGACTTTAGCTGTGCAGAACCAGAGAGGGGGGAAATGGGTAGTATACTCCATGGCTGAGTAAAAGAGTTGTTGATAGGAAGACACTCCCATTATCCAAGGATTTAACAATCTAATATCAGCATGAAAAGGTAGCTATAAAAATTCTTTGGAGAGAACTCCCCAGAGAGTGAAATAAATGAAGGACATTAATAAGTTAAGTGAAGATTACAACAATAGCAAAGGATCAAAATGCTTACAAGTAGAAATGCTAACATGGACCTATTAAACAAGATGCAATAACCCAAAAGATGGAGGGCATGGAAGATTCTTCATTTACTAAGGAAACAAGAGAAGTGCTGTTGGTTTGGTATGGAGGAGAATAGTCATCACTGAGAATATGACTCAGTATTGTCAACTGCTGTTTGGGGTTGATGCTAAGAAATACTGTGAACAAGTTTTTTTAGTATCAGTCTGGGTAATAGGTCTCAGGATGTCATCACCTAACTTATCAAAAACAAGGCAAATGAAATGTCTACATAATCAGCAGTATCCTAATGGCAAGTAGAGGAACATGATCTACAGGAGTATATTAATATACCTAGTAAATCGTGCTCTTTTTGGTATAATATAGTGGGTCAGCTCAAAAGACTACCTTGCTTTTGTTTTGTTTTGTTTTTTACATAATGAACAAATCAGGCAGAAGACCATAAGGATCCTATCAGCTACACTAAAGGAAAGTAAAAATCTTTTCTCCACCTTTGATCCTTACCCAGTTCTGAGATACAAAACACATGAATAAAGAAAAGGTCATTTCTCTCTGAATATGCAATGTCAGAGCAAGTGTGGCAATCGCCTTTTCCAGAGGGCAATTTGCTCACTTTACATTAGTAAAATGAGAATTCTAAGATTTTTTTGTATAGCTGTTAAATAAAGTATCTAACATTGGACCTTGTATTAGAGTGGAGCATAGAAAAGAAATGGAGTCCTGGCCCTGAATGTCTGTAGTGGATCAAATAGGTACAATTGCACACAATATTCAATATTTTCTTAAAAGCATACATTGAGTTGGAAATACTTAGGTGTTACTGAAGTCTCATATTGGTTCTTTATCTTATGGAGTAAGACTTATCATGGTAGCAAAGGCAAAGTGGAAGAGCCTAAAGCAGCCTGCTTGCAACAGCCCATACATGAAAATAATCAACAAACAATACTAAATTCTAGGATGAGTGGAAGAACATAAACTAATGCAATTTTTAGGTTTAAAAGATGCAGAAATTATAGTCCCTTATTTTCTAATTTATTCACCAATGGAATAAATCAACATAACCTATGGTAATGTATTTGGTGTGATACTACTGATCCAATCAAATCACCATATACCCATCAGGAAGGAATATCAAAAACAGTGTGCCTTCTGAGATGAACAAATCTATTCATTCACAGAGCTGGTTACTGTCATAGCGGTATATCTTTGATAGAATTGCTGCATAACAAGTCTAAAAGGACTGACTTCTTAAGAAGGTGACTTATATTCCCTTATCACCTAGAACTCTCCCAAGAGATGCTCTTTCTCAGAATACACTGATGGGTGTGTCCCTATGACCAGCTGATGGAGTGGGAGTGGGTGGAATCCTGTCTACTTACCTCATAAGTAAATTTTGTGTGTTGGTCCAAGCAAAAACTTGTTTGTTATTATTCTTTTTTTTTAATTTATCTATGTATTTTGAGAGAGAGTGCACAAGGGCAGAGAGAGAGAGAGAGGGAGAGAGAGAGAGAGAATCCCAATCTCTGACAATGCAGAGCCCAATGTAGAGCTTGAACTAATGAACCACGAGATCATGATCTGAGCCAAACGACGAGTCAGACACTTAACCCACTGAGCCACTCAGGCACCCCTGATTATTATTCTATAGCTCCCTTCAAGGGTAATATCTAAAGACAATGGTTACCAAAAAAAGTATTATGATTGCAGAAAACTTTAGTGGCCATTTACTTTGTGGAGAGGCCAGTGATCCAAGGGTAGTGGTCAATGAGTTTTTGTTTAAGGCTTTGCAAAAAGTAAGGTTAGAGGTACTTTTAATGCTCTTCCTAATGTCTCTTTTTTAAATGTTTTTATTTATTTTTGAAAGCAAGAGAGACAGAGCATGAGCAGGGAAGAGGCAGAGAGAAATGGAGACACAGAATCCAAAGCAAGCTCCAGGCTCTGAACTGTCAGCACAGAGCCCCACATGGGGCTTGAAGTCACAAACTGAGAGATCATGACCTGAGCCGAATTTGGACGCTAAACTGAGTGAGCCCCCCAGGTGACCTCTAATGTCTCTTAACTAATGATTGACAGTTTCAAAATTATTTTATAATTTACAATGTTCTCTTGCCTACTTTTTGGACAGTTCTGAGCTATAAATTATGCTCCATATTTCTACTAAGGGATCCAAATAAAACTATCCATTACAGAATTTTGTCCCATATTATACTCTTGCTTGGTTCCTTCACCTTTCTTGTCCTGTTTCCTCTAGTCCTAAAGTGTTTTCTCCTGGGGACAGTGCCTTAACGGTTCAAATGTATGGGAATCTCATTAAGTTATCTTTTCTAAACTAACTCTAGCTTGAAATACTACCCATTTAAGAAAAACTGGTAAATAGGACAATAACAAAGTTAAGAACTTTGGTTTATCAGAACATTACTGACAGAGTGAAAGGTATCCAATAAAATTGAAGAAGAAAATAATCACAGTACATCTATCTGACAAGTGACTTTTCATAGGGAAAAATAAATACATTGTACAAATCAACAAGAAGACTGGCAATCCTATAAAAATATGCAATAAAGTTAGTACAAAAGAGCTCTCAGAATGCCCAATTAAAATATAAAGAGTGCTCAATATTTTTAGGGTAATATAAAATAAATTCAAAATAAGATGCTCTTGTATTTTTACTACATTATGCTCTAAGTGGAAACTTAAGAATATACCAAAGTTTTACAAGAATATGAAAAAATAAACTTTTATACTCTGCACATAAAATTGGTACACACATTTGGAAAAGTAGCAATACTTACTAAAGCAATAATAAAAATTATGAAATTAATGAAAAATAGTAAGTAAGAACAAAATGTTTGATCACACAAATTTATCCCAACAAAGATTGCTGTTAATTTTGTACTGTGTTGAGTTCAAAGGGAGAATTAAATTACTGATAATAATAGTTTATTATTAAGAAAGAGTTAAAATATTTCAATATTCTAAGATATCAGTGAAAAATCAATGTTTTAATGTAAATTTAAATGTAAATGGTAAAACTTATTTTAATTTTTTATTTAAATTCAAGTTAGTTAACATACAGTGTACTCTTGGCTTCAGGAGTACAACCCAGTGACTCATCTATTACATGACACCCAGTTCTCTCCCCAAAAGTGCCTTCCTTAATGCCCGTCATCCATTTAATCTATTCCCTCACCCACTGCTCCTCTAGGAATTGTCGGTTTGTTCTCTGAATTTAAACAGAAATTATTAATTTTATTATTGGGGCAAATAACAAAGAAAACACAAAAATTACTTTCATTTAATCCCACTGATAGCAAGAACAAGAAAAAACTAGATAAAATAAATATGTAATGATAGTAAAAGTTCACGTATATCAATAATCACAATATTATAAATGGAATAAATTTATAATTTAAGAGACAGATGGTAAGATGGTTCAAAATACAGATCTAACAGTTACATAATACTGAAACAAACCTACATTAGGAAACGAACAAAACAGAAAGGTAATCTATTTAAACAGGAGAAATATCTGCAAATAATGTAATTAATAAGGGTTTACTATCTAAAATAAATGACGAGCTCCCACAACCAAATATCATAAAGACAAACAATTCGGGCGCCTGGGTGGCTTAGTCGGTTAAGCGTCCGACTTTCGCTTGGGTCATGATCTCGCGGTTCGTGGGTTCGAGCCCCGCCTCGGGCTCTGTGCTGTCAGCTCAGAGCCTGGAGCCTGTTTCAGTCTGTGACTCCCTCTCTCTGACCCTCCCCTGCTCATGCTGTCTCTCTCTCTCTCCTAGAAATAGATAAAAAAACATTAAAAAAAAAATTAAAAAAAAGACAAACAATTCAATTTAAAAATGGACAGAGGGTCTAAACTGACATCAGAAATGACATACAGATGGCCAACAGACACATGAAAAGATGCCCAATATCAGTAACACAAAACAAAATTACAATGAGATATCATCTCACACTTGTCAGAATGGCTAATATCAAAAAGACAAAAAATAAGTGTTAGCAGGGATGTGGAGAAAAGCAAATCATTGTACAGTGTTGGTGGAAATGCAAAATGGTCAACCCTTATAGGAACCGTTTGAGGGTTTCTGAAAAGATTAGAAATAGAACCAATTATTTGATCCAGAAATTAAACTTCTGGATATTTATCTGAAGAAAGGAAAAGCAGGAAGTTAAAAGGATATATGCATTATTTACAATAACCAAGAAACGGAAGCAGCCTAAGTATCCGCTGATAGATGAATGAATTAAGAAGATGTAGAATATATGAACAATGAAATATTACTCAGCAATTAAAATAAAGAAATCTTCTCATTGTAACAAAGTGGTAGACCTAGAGGGTATTATGTTAAGTGAAATATGTCAGAGAAAGACAAATATTGTGTAATTTCACTTAATTGTGAAATCTAAAAACAAAACAAAATGAAGCATAGATACAGAAAATAAGCTGGTGTTTGCCAGAGCAGAGGGGCTGAGGAGATGGGCAAAAAAAGGAAAAGAAATTAAAAGGCACAAACTTAGTTATAAAATAAAGGTGACATGGGGATGCAATGTACAGCATAGCTAATATAGTTAATAACATTATAACTATTTTTATAGTGATAAATGGTTAAGTGGATTTATCATGGTGATCACTTTGTAACATATATAAATGTTGAATCACCATATTCTATATCTAAAACTAATATAATATCATATCTCAACTTCAACAATAAAAAGACAAACACTAAACATAAGAATAGAGAATACTTGGAAAAACAGCCAAAAAAGAAGTCAAGATGTCTATATAAAACTTTTTAAAAAATTATTTTGGATGAATAGTTTGAAAGGATCATTTCAAAAAGAATAATTTTAAACTTGTGTGTAATAAATTAGACTTATCTCCAATTAAATGCCAAGAAATACCTAAAGAATTACTCAGATATCATAGAAAATAAATGATAAAATTCATGTGTCAGTAAAGAGCCTTTTTCCTAAAGAAGAAATGAGAGAGAACATTCCTAACAGCATGATTTTTGATACATCTGTTAAAAGAAAAGTGTGGTATTGATGCATTGACAGATCCCAGAAGCAAATTTAACAGTATATGAAAAAATCATATAACATAGTGCTTTTGAATAACAGTGAGACAAGAATAGTGATTCAATAACTGGTGTATAACAGAAAAATGTATAGGCAAAAGTTTAAAATGTTTAGAAAAATAAACAGAAGGTCTAGACTCAAGAAAGATAAAGTGCAAACAGCAAAACCACAAATAGAGAATATTGATAAATTATTCCACTTTTCTATTATACACTACGAGAGAGAAGACATGAGATTCAGAGTTAAGAAGTTTGCAACATATGAAAATTATAAATATATATGTAAATATATAAACATCTACAGATATCAGAAAAACAACATAAACACACATATATGCTAACAATTCTAACACTCATAAGGAAAACAGACAAATCAAGCTCAAGTTATGAATAAATAACAAAAAAAGAAATTTGGATAAGTAATAACTTTAAATATGTTAAGCCTCTCTAGTAAGAAGTAAACTGAAAATTAAAACTAAAGTGAGACAATATTTTACACTTATAAAACTGACAAAACTTAATGTCTGTAAACATTAAGACACAGTTTAGCAAAATGTACTGAAATTTAACATGTGCATAAATACACACATATTAAATATAAAAATCAGTCTTCAATTTACATACCCAGCATAACTCTCATAAAGCATAAATGGGGAGATGAAATATAGAATTAATGGCATTGTTTAAAATTTAAAAAATTTTTTTCAACCAAGATGATGAAGTAGAAAAATCCTGCACTCACTTCCTGCCATAGGCACCGAAACCACAATTATACATGAACAACTCTGAGAACAACCTAAAGACTAGCAGAACAGCTCAACCACAAATAAAGTCATAAAGAAAAAGCGACACTGAAACAGGTAGGAGGTGCAAAGAAGCAGTCTAGTCAGGACCCACACCACCCCGGTGCAGTGAGTCACAAATGAGAGGGATAGCACAAATGTGAAGGTCCTTCTTGAGCAGCTAGAGATTCAAGCTCTGCATCAGGCATCCACAACCTGGGGCCCTGAACCAAGAAGACAAGCCCTCATAATGTCTGGTTTTGAAAATCAGTCTGACTTAACTCTAGGAAAGCTGGAGGACTAAGGGAAACTGAAACGTTGCTTTTACAGAATCAAAGCACAAACTCACTTTCTCTGAGACCCAGAACAAAGGCAGCAGGCTGAAAAGCACCAAGGTCATATATGGAAATTTACTGAATCATTTTAGGGCATGTATTAGAGGGACAGGATCTATGGGACCTTTCTCCAGGACCGGAAGTGCTGGAGACTGTCATTTTTCTTACTTTCCTTCGACCTATTTTGTCCTGCACTGATGGGTTCCATTTCTGGTACTCTCCATCTACCCTGCTAACACTGCTCACCCCACCCTGATGTTCCCCTGCAGACCCACCCAGGCAAATCTGCCGATTCTAGCAGACACTCCTCAAAAGTGGCTCCTATCATGCCACACCAGTCAAAACTAGTACACCTTCAAAGTGGTCTCCACCCAAGAGGGACTAGCCCCAACTGCCAGTGCATGTATGATAGTCACAGCCAAGTCACACAGCCAGGCACACCAGGGCCTGGCTCTGCCCACCAGAACACTCACAGAAGGAACTGCCCAGCCACAACAGAGAGACAGAGGCAACCAACAGAGTGTATACCCCTGGACAGCCTGGTTCTGGTGACCAGGGTAACTGCACTTCTGGGCCCTTCAGGGGATCTTTTATATAAGGCCATTCCTCCATCACTGGGAGACATAACTGATCTACCTAATACATAGAAACAGAGAGTCGGGCAAAATAGAGAGAGGGAGGAATATGTTCCAAAAAAAGAACAAGACAAAACTTAGAAAAAGAAAATGGATATAGGCAATCTACCTGATAAAGAGCTCAAAATAATGGTCATAAAGACATTCACTAAATTTGGGAAAAGACTGTATGAACACATCCATTCAGAACTTCAACAAAGAGATAGAAAACATAAAAAAGAACCAAGGAGAGCTAAAAAGTACAATACTTGACATAAAAAATACACAAAAGGGAATCACCAGCAGATTAATGCAAAAGAGCAGATCACTGATTTGGAAGACAGAGTAGTAGAAATCATACAACTGACCAGTGAAAAGAAAAAGGAAAAAGAATTTTAAAAATAAGGTTAGGCTAAGGGACCTCGTAGGACAACATCAAGTGTAATAACATTTGTATTATGCAGGTCTCAGAAGGAAAAGAGAGGAAGAAAACAGTATCAAATATGTTTGAAAAAATAACAGCAGAAAAATTTTCTACCTGTGGAAAGAAACATACATCCAGATTGAGGAACCACAGAGAGCCAAGATGAACACAAAGAAGTCCACACCAAAACACATAATAATGAAAAGAGCAAAAATTAAAAATAAAGAAAAAAATCTTAAAAGTAACTAGTTACATATAAGAACACACACATAACTATCAGCTGATTTTTCAGCAGAAACTTTGCAAGCCAGGAGGGAATGGTACATTTAACATGCTAAGAGAAAAACAAAAACAAAAACAACTACAACTAAGAATATTTTACTTGGCAAGTTTATAAATCAGAATTAAAGGGGAATAAAGACTGGTCCAGGTAAACAAAAGTTGAATAAAGGGCTTAAATAGAAACAAAAACGCAAGAGACATTGACCAACACCACAGAAATATAAGGATTATAAAAGACTACTACGAATATTTATACACCAAATTGGACAACTTAGAAAAAACGGATAAATTCCTAGATATTTACAATTTTCCGATTCTGAATCATGAAGAAATGGAAAACCTGAACACACTGATTACTAGTAATGAGATTGAATCAGTAATCAAAAACTCCCAACAAACAAAAGCTCAGAAACAGATGACGTCACAGGTAAATTCTTTCAAATGTATAAAAAAATACCTAAACTTCTGAAACTATTCCAAAAAATTCAAGAAGGTATGCTCCCAAGTTCCTTCTACAAGGCTCATATTAACCTGACAACAAAACCAGACAAAGACACCATCAAAACAAAGTTACATGCCAATACCCTGATGAACATAGATGTAAAAGTTCTCAACAATGAATAACAAAATCTTAAAAGGATTATACACTTTGATCAAGTGGAATTAATTACAGTGATACAAGGGTGTTTCCAATATCTGCAAATCAATATGATGTACTATTTTAACAAAATGAAACATAAAAATATTATCTGAATAGGTACGGGAAAATCATTTGACAAAATTCAACATTTATGATAAACATCCTCAATAACATGGGTGTAGAGAGAGCATACTTCAACATAATAAAGACCATACATGATAAACTCAGAGCAAAATTCATACTCAACAGTGAAAACCTAAAAATTTTCCTCTAAGATGAGGCACAAGACAAAGATGTCTACTCTTGCCACTTTTATTCAACAATATACTGGAAGTCCAAGCTGCAGCAATAAGACTAGAAAAATAAAGGTATCTAATTAGTCACGATGTAAAACTGTCACTATTTGCAGAAAACATGATACTACTTATAGAAAACCATAAAGACTACCTGACACAACTATTAGAACAAATTCAGAAGTGTTGCAAGATACAAAAATAATACACAGAAATCTGTTGTGTTCCACACAATAATGAACTCTGCAAAGAATAAAATACCTGGGGATAAATTGAACCAAGAAAGTATCAGACTTGTACTCTGAATACTATAACACACTGATGAAAAACTTAAGGATGACACAAATAAATGGAAAGATACACCATACTAATGAATTGGAAGAGTTAATATTTTTAATGTTTATTCATTTATTTTGAGAGAAAGAGAGACAGACAGACAGCAGGGGAGGGACAGAGAGAAAAGAAAGGAAAGTATCCCAAGCAGGCTTTATACGTCCAGCAGAGAGCCCAATACGGGGCTCGATTCCATGAACTGTGAGATCATGACCTGAGCCTAAATCAAGAATTGAATGCTTAGCTGACTGAGGCACCTATGTGCCATAGGAGAGTTAATATTTTTAACATTTGCATACACCCAAAGGCATCTACAGATTCAATGCAATCTCTATCAAAATTCCAATGGCATTTTTCACACAAGTAAAATAATACTAAAATTTGTACAGAAACATAAAAGACCCTAAATAGTCAAAGCAATCTTAAGAAAGAAGAACCAAGATAGAGTTTTCATGCTCTCTAATATCAAACCATACTACAAAATTATAGTAATCAAAACAGTGTAATATTGCCACAGAAATAAACACTTAAATCAATGAAATAGAATTCAAAGCCTGGATATAATTCATGCTTATAAGCATGCTTATAAGCTTATATGGTCTAATTTATCTATGACAAAAGAGGCAAATATACACAATGGGGAAAAGATAGTCTTTTCAATAAAAACTGGGGAAATTGGACCTACAAAAAAATGAAACTGGACCACTTTCTTATTCCATATACAAAATAAATTCAAAACGGACTAAACATCTAAACATGAAATCTGAAACCATAAAACTCTTAAAAGAACATATAGGCAGTAAACTCTTCAACATTGGTCTTAGTAATATTGTTTTGGATCTGTCTCCTCAAGCAAGGGCAATAAAAGCAAATACATACAATCAGAACTATGTCAAACTATAAAACTTTTGCACAGCAAAGGTAACTATCAAGAAACTGAAAAGACAACCTACTAAGTGGAAGAGTATTTGAAAATGAAATATATGGGGTTAATATCCAAAATATATGAAGTCACACAACTCAACACCCAAAAAACAAACAATTCAGTTAAAAAAAAAAAAAGGGCAGAGAACCTGAACTGACATTTTTCCAAAGATGACATACAGATGGCCAACAGACACAGGAAAAGATGTTCAACATCACTCATCGTCAGTGAAATGCAAATCAAAACCACAATGAAACCACTCATACCTGTCAGAATGGCTAGTATCAGAAAGACAAGACATTACAAGTGTTGGTGAGAATGTGGAGGAAAGGGACCCTTGTGCCCTTTCAGTGGGAATGTAAAGTGGTATAGCCCCTATGAAAAACAGTATGGAGGATTCTCAAAAAATTAACAATAGAAGTTAAGCATCCATCAGACTCTTGATTTATGCTCAGGTCATAATCTTATGGTTCTGAAGTTCAAGCCCTATGTCAGGCTCCGTGCTAACAGGGCTGAGCCTACTTGGGATTCTTTCTCACCCTCACTTTCTGCCCTTCCCACATATTCTTACATGTGCTCTCTTTCTCTCTTTCAAAATAAATAACATTAAATAAGTAAACATTTAAAAAGAATAAAAATAATTAAAATATTTTAAGTGAAGTTTTCTTAGTATTTACTTATTTATTTTGAGAGAGAGAGAGAGAGAGAGAGAGAGAGAGAGAGCAAGTGCACTCATGAGCAGGATAGAGGCAGAGAGAGAGGGAGAGAGGAAATCCTAAGCAGGCTATATGCTCAGCACGGAGCCCAATGAGGGGCCAATCCCACAACGATGAGATCATGACCTGAGCTGAAATCAAAAGCTGGCAGCTCAAGTGACTGAGTCACAAAGCACCCCTAGGAAATTATTCTGTATGTAGTTAAACAAAAACCTGTAATATGGAGGTGAAGATGGAAAGGTAATACATAGGGATGATGCATGGGAGTTTTAAATATAAAAAGTGTGATGTTTTTACTTGGGTACTGTGTATAACATTAATTATATATTCTTTAAAAAATTTTTAATGTTTATTTTTGAGAGAGATAAAGAACATGAGCAGAGGAGGCGCAGAGAGAGGGAGACAGAATCTGAAGCAGGGCTCCAGGCTCTGAGCTGTCAGCACAGAGCCCATGGGGCTCAAACTCACAAGCTTTGAGATCATGACCTGAGCTGAAGTTGGATGCTTACCAACTGAGCCACCAAGGCATCCCTAAATACATATTCTTTAAATTTGTGTATTTGAAATTTTCCATAAGTTCAAAATAAGTAACTATAGAGTGATGATTACAAAAAATTCAAATAATCTAATAGGCATACAATTTATAAACATAGGATTGAAGAGATATTAACCTTTATACTACCAATGAACTAATAGGTATTAGTTACAATTGATGTATCATTTACTTACTTATCATTTTCTGTGCATATTAAAGAAAGACACCAAGGCTTACATAGAATATCCCTCCATCAAAATAATATTGAACCATGGAAATTTAATGAAATAACCCTGAAAAAAACCATATAATTCCCAATTTGAAGGAGTTCAGGGTCCAACTTTGAAAGGAGATGTAAAGAAGTACACTTGGAAACTCTTTCTTTACTGTGGTCAACCTCTTGACCAGCTCTCCCCAGAACAGCACCATATATGCACAGTACTAGCAAACCAATGGACATTGGCCTAGTCCACATCTATTTGGCTTTGTATAGCTTCTCTCCCCATGATGTGGCCAGCTCTGCCAAGGAGGCTGGGCACATCCACACTCTGTACCTGACTTTGAGCAAGGAGAAACAGAAAGATGAATACACAAATTGGGTTGAAACCAAAAGCATTTGTAGAGATTCTGCTGTTGTATATTCACAGGCTTTGGAGTGGTTGTAAATATATATCAAATGGTCTACTGGGACTTTACGTCTTAGCATAAAATAACCTGAGTATTAAAGTAGCCAGAAGAACTGAGGCAAATCTGCCCAAGTAGTTTTTGGGTAACCAACTTGCCTGGAGAAATGAATAGATTCCTCATTAGGAAAAAGAAATCTCTAGCTAGAATCTTACCAAGGTAACTACTTTATATACAGCATATTCATATATACACACAATATATATATATACAATTATTATTACAGTTTTAGTTATATTTGTTACATATAAAACAGCTAATTATTCCCAAAATCATAACTGCAGTTCTAGTTTTATAATATATAATGGAACATGAAATGACTTGAACATAAATATAACACACCTCATAGCACTTCTTCCAAAAGTCTTATTGAATTGACAATGAAAATATAAATATAGTAACAGTTTTAAAGAAGGAAAAAAAACTATCAATGAATCAGGAAACCTGAGTAGCTCAGTTAGTTAAGTGTCTAACTTTGGCTCAGGTCATGATCTCAAGGTTTGTGAGTTTGAGTCCCGCATCAGGCTCTGTGCCAACAGCTTTGGACTCTGTGACTCCCTCTGTCTCTATGCCCTTCCCCCACTCATGCTTTGTCTCTGTCTCTCAAAAATAAACAAACATTAAGATTCTTTTTAAAAAACCTATCAACTAGTCAATTATTTGGGCTATTCCTAAAAACCAGGGATTAGATTTCCATAAAAGGTAGAGTAGAAATACTGTATTTTAAGTTTCTGAAATGGTAAGAGCAGGGGTTTCCTTCCTGTGGAACTCATGAAAATCTCCATGTGAAAAAAGTGGACATGGACCTAAAGTACTTAGGATAATCATCTTTGTCAAATGATAAAGTGAATTACTTCCTAATGAACAAATTGCCAGTCTTGTTTTGGTCCTTCCCTCTCCCAATGGATATAAACATCTGTCAGAAATGATGTGCCATTTAATAAAAGCTTAAATAACTATTTTCTCATGAAAGTAAGCACTGTCCATTAATGATGTTGCCAGGAGAACCAGTAAAGAGCATCTATCAGTGGAGGGAGTGGGATACAAGTAAAGTGGCTTTGACAAAAAATAAAGGGGCAGCTGCTCTTCTAATTTCCACAGAAGAATAGTAATATTTACAAAGACCCCCCCAAATCAGTTCTATTATTCATCAGAGGGAGGCAGTCAAAGAAAGAGGCATATAAAACTGCAGAGAAAACTTACCTGTCTACCTCAGTGATGCTCAACTTTGGCTGGAAACTTGGAGGCAAGTGGAAGGATTATAAAATTACTGATGACTGGAGATTGTGATTTATGTGTTACAGCATCTTGGGCATTGCCTTTTTAAATTTTTTTTTTATTTTTAATGCTCTGACTGATTCTAATTTACAGTCAATTTTTGGGCAAATGTTGGTCTATTAATGTACCTACTAGAATCATTTCATCTGTGAATAATGGAAAATGCAAATAATAAATGCACTGCTTCAAGAAACAGGACATTCCTAAGTAAAGTAGGGTTTGGTTAATTCACAGACTCGAAGTGTCTTCAAATACTGCCTGCTTTGTCCCTTTATCAGAATGCCAGCTCCTGTTATGGTCAGAGGAGAGTTTAGCTGCTACATTCCCACATATCAGTACCCAAAGAAAGAAAATGTTTCCTTCTGATTTCATTTTTTCTTTAAGGGTGATGTAATGTTTTCCAAAAGCTAGAACTGGGTCGCTGCTTACTTCTGAACTAACCACTAACAAGAGGCAACTCATAATTACCCTCAACAAAACAGGATTTACTTAAAGTATTGGGGACAAAGGTAGACACAAGAACAAATGCTCACACACTTCCAACTGCTTTTTGAAAACTTCCTAGGGGCACCTAAGTGGCCCAGTCAGATAACCGTCTGACTTTGGCTCAGGTCATGATCCTACAGTTCATGAGTTCAAGCTCCATATTGGGCTCTCTGCTGTCAACACAGAGCCTGCTTCGGATCCTCTGCTTCGCCCCTGCTTTCTGCTCTCCTACTCCTTCTCTCTCTCAAAATAAGTAAATAAGCTTAAAAAAAGGTGAATGTCTATGCAATATTTTGAACCCTGTTTGCACCTTGAATAAAATAAAAATAAAACTCTTCACAGTTTTTATGATTTCTTTTCAAACTTTTATAGCTATCTTTCCTACATCATAAACTTTACTTTAGTAACTCACATTTGAGGATTTTTAACAAGCATTATGTAGTTTTAAAAATGGAATTATTCTTATTGAAATGACTACAGTATGCTGTTATTGATATAATTATTGACTCAAGTTATTCATAGAATTTAACTGATGAAGGCTAAAATTCCAAGGCATATATAATCCTTGATTACTGGCTTGCTTCCTCCTGATCCATAACAAATAATAATAGTCATTCAGCATGCTGTGAACTATCATAATTTGGAGAGAGAAATGGAGAAGTTACATTGATGTGGCACAAAAACTATTTAGTTAAAAGTGGTTAGTTAAGAATGGCTTTGTTGTGCACACATACATAAATATCTATTTCTGTAACTGATCTTTTATCTATATAACATTAAAATTGTGTATGAAACTGAGCATAGAGAGAAAGACAGCAAGGAGAGACTTTGGGTCTGTGTTTCACTATCTACTACTATTACTGAGAATGGTTTTAGTTTAAACTGGTATTTTAAAAAATTGTTTTAATGTTTATTTATTTTTGAGAGAGCAAAACAAAGTGAGCAGGGAAAGGGCAGAGAGAGGGAGACAAAAATCCAAAGGAGGCTCCAGGCTCTGAGCCATCAGCACAGAGCCCAATGCAGGGCTTGAACTCCCGCACCGCAAAATCATGATCTGAGCTGAAGTTGGAGGCTTAACCGAATGAGCCACCCAGGTACCCCTAAGCTGGTATTTTTACTTCAATAGTTTCCTAATCAATATATATCATGCTTTTAACCAGTTAGAACCATTTTAAATACAATTAGGTGTCATCTTCAGGGAAAATACTCTTATCATGCAATTCTTGTTCCCTCAGAAAGTAACTTTCAGTTATAGTATATTTGATGCTTTTAGAACACATCATCATTGTTATCCTGGACAGGGTTGTCATTAAAAATAACATAAACTGCAATGATATAAACACCCAGGGGTGACTGGGTAATTAGTTGATTAAGCATCCCACTCTTGATCTCTACTCAGGTCACAATCTCACAGTGGTGAGACAGAGCCCTTCATCAGGCTCTGCCCTGGGCATGAAGCCTACTTAGATCCCCCCTCCCCCTCTGCCCCTACCCTGCAATCAATCAGCCAGCAAACAAGCCCAAGCGCTAATGAAATCTTTTATGTTCTTAAAGTTACCATAGTTCATGAAATAACTAAATGTCTATGTTTCTATATGCTGCTTTGTAATAGAATTCCAGTTCTTTGATACAAGGATTACTGGGATATAAAGTACAAGAATTTATGAGTAGTTGTTGACAGAACCTCCCCCACCCCTGATACCACCACTGCAGAAACATTAGATAAGAGCCTATAAGTTTTTCTGGTTCTTTGGAAGCTGGGGTTCTTTAGAGAGCTTCTCTAAGGAGAGTAATATATCAGATGCATCTGGCAGGAAGTTAAGACAAGTCGACAGAACTATGTCCTCAGATTAAACAGGGTTAAGAAGGATCAGCAAGATACTCAGATGCACTGATCCAAGTAGATCAAAGGGCTCACATCTTCATTTATAAAGGACGTTAGTTTAGAACAATTTGGTGTAGTTAAGAATATTATTTCCTTTCAGTGTTAAACTATTTCACTGAGATCAGCAAACACATGATGAAGACGACTGTAACAACAAATTTGATTTGATATTAAATAAGTCCTCTTGGATTTTGTGTTCCATGATTCACATGACAGTAAAGTCCCTAGCATTTCCTGGTTTTTGCCTCCAGTCTCTCCCTTCTAGTGTTTTTTTCCCCTTTTTCCAGTTTCCAGATAAATTATTTTTAGGTCCAAGAGGGAGGTCATGCATGAGGATGTTTCAAAGAGAAAAGTAGTTTCATATCAATATTTGTTGATCAATATCCTAATTCTAATAGTTGCCTTTTATGAAAATTAGAAAGAGAAATGTGTCCATCCTCTTGAAAGTACAAAAATAAATGTGATTAAGTTTCCCAAACACTGTTTTATTTTCCTTTTTCCTGCAGTTGTAGGATTTTTAAAATGTTATTGCTATGTGTATTGATTGGAAAGTATTTTATATTATAGTGATTTATTTGTCAATTTTCTTTTTAATTCTAAGAATAAGATATGACTACTTTATCATTAACAGGGTCAAACTGTGATACTGAAACAGATAAAAATATGTCAGCAAATATAAATGCAAAATCTCACCTCTCTTCTCTCACCAGTTTGGTACCTCCCATGCATTTTCATACATACCACTTTCTGACATACATGTTGTTATCTGTTTTAAGTATTTACTTAGCTATATGATTTGAATACCTTTTCATGTGACAACATATATAGGTCTAACATTTTTCCAGTTTTTGTGGTAAAATATACACAAATTTTAACCATTTTTAAGTGTGCAATTCAGTGGCATTAAGTACACTAACATTGTTGCCTGACCATCATCACAATCCATCCAGAAATATTTGTTTTCTTAAACTGAAATTTTATAGCCATTGAACTCTAACTTCCTAGTCCTCCCCCCCTCGGTCCCTAGAAACCACCAGTCTGTTTTCTGTTTTATGAATTTGACTACCTCTAAGGTACCTTACATAAGTGGAACCCTACAATATGCATTCTTGTGAAGAGGAACAATACAATATTAGTCCTTTTGCATCTTGATTGTTTTACTCAGCAGAGTGTCTTCAGATTCCTAAATATTGTAGCAAATTCCATTCGTTTTTAAAGCTGAAACTATTCCATTTTCTATGCTTACTACATTTAGTTTATCTTTTGATCCATTGATGGACATTTAGGTTGCTTCTACCTTCTGGCTACTGTGAATAATGCTGCTATGAATATATCTGTGCTAGCCTCTGCTTTCAATTCATTTGAGTGTAACCCCAGAAATAGAATTGCTGTGGATTACATGGATTTTATGTTTACTCTTTCAAGAATCACCACACTGTTTTCTACAGCAGCTGTACCACTTTACACTCCTGCTAGCTCTCACTATTTAGCATCAAAGCACATTGATGACCCAAGCAAGAATGGCCCTACTGAACCCTGTTTATTCACAGAATCCTGAAAGACAAAATGTTTCTTTTTTAGGCCATTAAATATCAGACTGTTTTGTTACAAAGCAATAGGTAACTGAAAACGGAAGTCAGTAACCAGAGTGAGATGATGGGATGATTTATACACATGGCATTAGGCCGTAGGCAATATAAAGTCTAGAAGCTCCTCAAGGAGACCACCTGCAAACTACTGAAGGACACTGAGTAAATTACTGATAGAATGTGGAAGAAAAAGGGATTCACCTTACGTAATGCCAGAACATTTGGCAAAACTATCACTTGTAACAGAAAAAGGGGTGTGTAATCAACTGGGGAGTTTGGCTTAGGGGATTTCCATGCAGAATATTTAAAGTGCCAACTGACTTGTTTTACTGCTTGATGTAGATAAGAGGATTAAGGGGAAAAGAACAGTGCAGGTTTCAGGCAGATTTTAGAGAAACTATAAAATATCTAGGACTTTCTGGGTTCAACAATAAAATGATTACTCATTCTGTTACTTTCAGCAAAAGTCATACATATTAATAAATGAATTAAGAGGAAAGTAAAGGGGGGTTTGGGAAGATGGGAGAGCAGCATGAAAGCACTCAGCAATTTTCATCCCTGAAATGCAGCTAGATCAGCACCAAACCATTTTGCACACCCAGGATATGGATAGGAGGATTAACACAAACAATCTGCATAACTTGAGCTACAGAACTTGGCAGGTATGAAGTGTGGAGAGGTTAACTGGGGGAGATAAAAGCAGCAGAGGGTAGGGAGTGGTTTTTCCAGAGAGAAGACAGAGAAAGGGAAAGCAGAGAGTGTGGTGCACTGGGATTGTGCAGGAGAAGCACTCCCCTAGAAAGAAGAGGAAGAAAAAAAGTGAAAACACTTGCAAGAGACTGAACGAGAAATCTGTTCCCCGACATCACTGACAGAGGAAGGAGAGTGTTTCAACATCACCAGGATTTATAAACAGTGAGGCCCAGAGTCTGAAGTTCCAGAGCTCAGTGCCTGGTGGTGCTCTGGTGAGGAAGCAGGGTGAATCCCCAGGAACAGACAACGGGGTCTGAGGCACACGAGGAGAAGGTGTTCCCCTGCTTGGAGTGCATTTGGTGGAGTCCATATGGCCTCCCCACAGGCAAAGGTCGAAGCAGACTCCAAAAAGTAGCCACATCTGCTGGTATGGGACAAAGATGCCAGAGTGGAGAGAAAGCTGGCACCAGCTATGTGTTGTGAATTACCACAATCTCTGAATCTCTGCCACTGTGCAATCACACAAAAGTTTTCAGGGGCAAGGTGGCACCTGGCCATTGTTCAGTGAGATCCTCCCCCCAGAAAGGTGCTGTGGTTCCAAACCACAGGGTTCTCTGAAGTGAGATGTTTAGAAACACAACCCCATCTGAGATAAAACTCTGGAGAGTGGTGCTGCCTGGCTGGCTGGCAGCTTGGACATGGACAAGGTAGAGGCGGGGAGTAGACAGAAGCCTGAGACAAAGGAGGGGTGCTTGATTACAGGTCAGTGAGAGCACAACATTTCTACGCCAGAGACTAGGGAGCTGAGTGAAGGCATTTCCACCTCCCACACACATGCATGCTTGTGCCGCACTGATCCACCTCAGTAAGCTAAGCAGTACCACCAAGTTGAGAACCAAGCCACTACACCAAACACAGCCAACTGTGTGCTCTACGAACACCCCTAGGAGACCAGCACCAGTCTCTCTGCCTACTTAGTGTATGGACTATAGAGTGTTTCATAGTTTGAGTTCTAGGGGAAACTGGATATAACTCCATTTGTGTTTCATTCTGTTTGCTCGTTTATTTATTCATTTCTTACCTTTTTGTTTTATGTTGCTTGTCAAATTGTTTTTACCCTTCTCTTTCTTGTATACAGAAAGAGAAACTTTTATTTTTTTAAACATTTTTAATGTTTAAATTATTTTTTGCTATATTTATTTTTTCAAACTTTTTATTCTATTTCACTTTCATTTCATTTTATTCTATTTTATTACATAATTCATTCATTTTGAAATTTTTTCTTGCTTTTGTTTCTTTTTTCTTTTCTTTCCCTTTTTTCTCTTTCAACAAACAGACCAAAACACACCTATGATCTAGCTTTATTTGACTTTGTTTGCTTTTTGATTTTTAATTTTTATTTTTAATTTAATTGTTCTTGTCCTCCAAAATGACAAAATGAAGGTGAATTCATTTCAAGAAGAAATGACAGCCAGGGGCTTAGTTAACACAGATATAAGCAAGATTTCTGCACTAGAATTTGGAACCACAATATAAAGAATACTGTGGATATTTTATCTAGTAAAGTAAAATCTAGTCAGGACAAAATTAAAAATGCTATAACTGAGAAGTAATCTCAAATGGATGCCACAGTGGCAAGGATAGACAGCGCAGAGCTGCACATCAGCAATAAAGAAGACAAAATTATGGAGAATAATGAAATAGGGAAAAAAATGAGGGAAACTTAAGGAAAAGAGCACAATACAAGTCTTAGAGAACTCGGTGACTTATTAAAAAGGAGTCACATCCAAATTATAAGAATCCCAGAAGATGACGAGAGAAAGGTGCAGAAGGTTTATGTGAGAAAATTATACTGAAAACTTTTCTAATTTGGGGAAGGACACAGACATCAAAACCTAAGAAGCACAGAGAACTCCCTTTAGATTCAACAGAACCTGTCTATCAGTAAGGTGTATCATAGTCAAACTGACAAAATACACAGACAAGGAAAAAAATTATGCAGGCAGCAAAGGGGAAAAAAATCCCTAACCTAGAAGGGATTTGCAGCAGACCTATCCTAACAGAAACTTGGCAANGTTTATGTGAGCAAATTATATTGAAAACTTTTCTAATTTGGGGAAGGACACAGACATCAAAACTTAAGAAGCACAGAGAACTCCCTTTAGATTCAACAGAACCTGTCTATCAGTAAGGTGTATCATAGTCAAACTGACAAAATACACAGACAAGGAAAAAAATTATGAAGGCAGCAAAGGGGAAAAAAATCCCTAACCTAGAAGGGATTTGCAACAGACCTATCCTAACAGAAACTTGGCAGGCTAGAAGGGAGTGGCAGAATATTTACAACACGCTGAATCGAAAAAAAATATGCAGCCAAGCTTTATCCAGCAAAGATGTCCTCTATTCAAAATAGAAGGAGAGATAAAGAGTCTCCCAGACAAACAAAAACTAAAGGAGTTAGTGACCACTAACCCAGCCTCGCAAGAAATTTTAAGGAGCCCTCTTTGAGTGGAGAACAGATAAAACTAAAGGAAAAAAGACCAAAAGCAACAAGACTAGAAAGGACCAGAGAACAGGAGAAGAAACTCCAACTCTACAGGCAACACCAAATTCCTATCTTTCAGTACTCACTGTAAATGTCAACGGACTAAACGCTCCAATCAAAAGACATAGGCTATCATAGTAGATAAGAAAACAATNACAGAAACTTGGCAAGCTAGAAGGGAGTGGCAGAATATTTACAACACGCTGAATCGAAAAAAAATATGCAGCCAAGCTTTATCCAGCAAAGATGTCCTCTATTCAAAATAGAAGGAGAGATAAAGAGTCTCCCAGACAAACAAAAACTAAAGGAGTTAGTGACCACTAACCCAGCCTCGCAAGAAATTTTAAGGAGCCCTCTTTGAGTGGAGAACAGATAAAACTAAAGGAAAAAAGACCAAAAGCAACAAGACTAGAAAGGACCAGAGAACAGGAGAAGAAACTCCAACTCTACAGGCAACACCAAATTCCTATCTTTCAGTACTCACTGTAAATGTCAACGGACTAAACGCTCCAATCAAAAGACATAGGCTATCATAGTAGATAAGAAAACAATACCCATCTCTATGCTGCTTACAAGAGACTCATTTTAGACCTAAAGACACCTTAAGATTGAAAGTAAGGGATGGAGAACAATCTATCATGCTAATGATCACCAAAAGAAAGCTGCAGTAGCCATACTTATCAGACAATCTAGGTTTTTTAAATAAAGACTGTAGCAAGAGATAAAGAAAGGCATCATATCATAATTAAGAGGTCTATCATCAAGAATATCTGACAATTATAAATATTTATGCCCCAATGTGGGTGAGAGCACCCAAATATATAAATTGATTAATCATAATCAAAAAGATACTCATAGGTAATAACACCATAATAGTAGGGGATTTTAATACCCCACTGATAGCAATGGATAGATCATATAAGCAGAAAATCAACAAGGAAACAATGGCTTTGTGTGACACACTGGAACAGATGGACTTAACAGATATATTCAGAACATTTCATATTAAAGCAGCAGAATACACATTCTTCTAGAGTACACATAAAACATTCTCCAAAATAGATCACATACGAGGCCACAGATCAGCTTTCAACAAGTACAAAAATATCAAGATCAAACCTTGCATATTTTCAGACCACAGCACTATGAAACTCAAAATCAACCACAAGAAGGGGTGCCGGAGTGGCTCAGCTGGTTGAGGGTCTGACCTTAGCTCAGGTCATGTTCCCATGGTTCATAGGTTCGAGCCCCACATCAGCTCCATGCTGACAACTCAGAGCTTGGAACCCGCTTTGGATTCTGTCTCCCTCTCTCTCTCACTCTCTGTTCCTCCCCTGCTCACAGACACTCTCTCTCTCAAAAATAAACATTAAAAGATTTATTTTAAAAAATCAACAAGAAAAAAATTGAAAAGACTGTGATACATGAATTCAGCAAAGTCACAGGATATAAAATCAATGTACAGAAATCTGTGGCATTTCTATACACCAATAATGAAGCAGCAGAAAGAGAAATCAAGGAATCAATCCCATTTGCATGGGATTGCATTTGCAATTGCACCAAAAACTAACAACACCTTGGAATAATCCTAACCAAAGATGTGAAAAATCTATATACTGAACACTATAGAAAGCTTAAGAAAGAAATTGAAGACAACATTCCACGCCCATGGTTTGGAAGAACAAGTATTGTCAAAATGTTAATAGTACCTAAAACAATCTATATAGATTAGATATTAGATAAATTACATATTCAATGTAATCTCTATCCAAATAATGACAGTATTCTTCACAGAGCTAGAACAAACAATCCTAAAATTTGTATGAGGTCAGAAAAGAAACCCAAATAGCCAAAACAATCCTGAAACAGAAGACCAAAGCTGGAGGCATCACAATTCCTGACTACAAGATGTATTACAAAGCTGTAATCACCAAGGCTGTATGGACTGGCACAAAAACAGACACACAGACCAGTGGAATAGAATGGAGAACCCACTGATGAACCCACAAACGTATGGCAAACTAATCTTTGACAAAGCAGTAAAGAATGTCCAATGGAAACAAGACAGTCTCTTCAGCAAATCATATATAGAAAACTGGACAGCGATATGGAGAAGAATGAACCTGGACTACTTTCTTATGCCATACACAAAGATATATCCAAAATGGATGAAAGATGTAAGTCTAAGACAGGTAGCCATCAAAATCCTAGAGGAGAAAACAGGCAACAACCTCTTTGACCTTGGCTGCAGCAACTTCTTATTGACACGTCTCCCGAGGCAAGGGAAAGAAGAGCAAAAATGAACTATCAGGACCTCATCAAGACAAAAAGGTTTTGCCCAGTGAAGGTAACAATCAGCAAAATTAAAAGACAGCCAATGGAATGGGAGAAGATAATTGCAAATGACATATCAGATAAAGGGTTAGTTAGTATCCAAAACCTATAAAGAACTTACCAAACTCAACACCCAGAAAACAAATAGTACAGTAAAGAAATGGGCAAAAGACACAAATAGACAATTTTCCGAAGAAGACATCCAGATGGCTAACAGACACACCAAAAAATGCTCAGCATCACTCATCATCAGGGAAATACAAATCCAAACCACAATGAGATACCACTTCACACCAGACAGAATGGCTAAAATTAACAACTCAGGCAACAAGAGATGTTGGCAAGGATGCCAGAGAAAGAGGAACTCTTTTGCACTGCTGGTGGGAATGCAAACTGGTGCAGCCACTCTGGAAAACAGTATGGAGTTTTCTCAGAAACTAAAAACAGAACTAACCTCTGAGCCAGCAATTGCAGTACTAGGTGTTTATCCAAAGGACACAGGAGTGCTGATTTGAAGGGGCACATGCACTCCAATGTTTATAGCAGCGCTGTCGACAGTAGCCAACATATGGAAAGAGCCCAAATGTCCATCAACTGATGAATGGATGAAGAAGATATGGTATATTTATACTATGTAGTATTACTCGGCAATCAAAAGGAATGATATCTTGCCATTTGCAACAATGTAAATGGAACTAGAGTGTATACACTGACTGGAATAAGTCAGTCAGAGAAAGACAAATATGACTTCACTCCCATATATGGAATTTAAGATGGAAGCAGATGAACATAAAGGAAGGAAAGCAAATATAATATGAGAGGGAGACAAACCAGAAAAGACTTTCTTTTTCATAAAAGACTCTTAAATACAGAAAACAAACAGAGTTGCTTGCCGAGTGTTGGGGGGGGGGATGGGCTAAAGGGGTGAGGGACATTAAGGACGACACTTGTTGGGATGAGCACTGGATGTTATATGTAAGGTATAAATCACTAAATTCTATCCCTGAAATCATTATTTTACTATATGTTAACTAACTTGGATGTAAATTTAAAATAATAAATATAAATAATAATAATAATAAAAGTAAAATACAACCAGGTATACAGAGATAAGATCCTTCTTGAGACCTTGGAATGATTTAACAAATATTTCTTAGACCCACTGTGTCAGATAAGAAAATTTCTAACAATATTGCAAGGATTGTCTCACAGCTGTTGCGGACGAAATGACACAGAGGACAANGTGTGCAGGCCTCCTGGCAGAGCACCCTGTGTGCAGGCATGCTTTGCCCAGGCAGGGAGCCCCGTGTGCAGGCACGTCCCCGCATCCCTAACCACGCTTTCTTGTGGTCACTGTCGGGCTCCCACACACAACACTTTGACTCTAAATATAAGGTGGTGATAAGACAGGCTCAGAGACATTTAAGGACATTTTTTGTCTATTTTAATGAACTCTAGTGTTTTATAGATAAGTTGTTTAGAGTCTGGAATATTAGAAAAAATTCAGTTAAAATGCTGTTTGACTTAAATAACTTTACATATTCTAATTGCATTGTTTCATTGATAACACCTGGCAATGAAGTTATAATTCCCATATTTATCTAATAGCTATAATAGCTTTCTCATTTTTTTCTTTTCATTTCAGTCAAATGAAATTATGCAGAGGTATTATTAAGATTAAGGAGATAACAGGGACACCTGAGTGGCTCAGTCAGTTAAATGTTGGACCTCAGCTCAGGTCATAGTCTCACAGTTTGTGAGTTCAAGCCCTGTGTCAGGCTCTGTGCTGACAGCTCATGGCTTGGAGCCTCTTTAGATTCTGTGTGTGTGTATCTTTCTTTCTCTCTCTCTCTCTGCCCCTTCCCTCTTGCACTCTACCTCTCTCAAAAATAAATAAACACTTAAAAAATTTAAAGATTAAGGAGATAACAAAAGCTACTATGAGAGTTTTAAAATTAATAAATGTAATGCCATTTTTAATATATATATTTTACCTCTTCTCCATTTCTCTTTAGGAGTATTTCAGTGAATCACATTAAATAGATTCAGTAGAATGTGATTATATGTTTTATGTTCTTTTAATTACAATTTAAAAACATTTTAATAATATAGTCTTTTAGAAATTTAGTTTTAGTTAATATTTTGATAACACGAGTCATGGGTTTTGTTCTATTGCATATAGATTTTTAAAGGCCTTATTCTAGAAAATTTTTTTGCTTTTACTTTTCTTATTAATGGGAATAACTAGATTTCACATGAACAAAAACTGTGTGGTTGGGGAAAATAATTAGCCTATTTTTGCTTCAATGATATTTCCATCTGTAGAAACAATCTTGCATGGAGCTGAAATTATTGTATCAATCTGCTGAAAAGCAATCTTAATCACTTTCCAGGCTTTGATTTCTATATTTGCATTTTCATGAATGTATATTAACTTATCGTTTTGTATAAAAGTACATATCTGTGGATTAACTTTATCAAATTTAAGTGTTTGTGATGTCCCAGTGAGCATAAAACCTAGTAACTTGGTTGCATCTGTTCACATAATTGATTTCTGTATTCATAGGGATTTTGAAACACTAAGCACATGAGCAGTTATCATTAAGGCAGTTTCACAGGCCTCTGAATATTGTGTTCCAATGATCCACAAACTCTTAAAAGAGAATATGAAGAAAGACTTACCAGTGGCTTTGGATATCATGAATTACTGTTATTTTTTTTTCTCTGAGCCATGGAAATGAATCACTATATATTTGCAGTAGAGCATTCATTTCCGTTGACAAATTATGTATTTTTAAAAATGTTTTATTTATTTCTAGGAGAGAGAGAGAGACAGTGTGAGCAGGGGAGGGTCAGAGAGAGAGGGAGTCACAGACTGAAACAGCCTCCAGGCTCTGAGCTGGCAGTCAGCACAGAGCCCGACGCGGGGCTGGAACCCACGAACCGCGAGATCATGACCTAAGCGAAAGTCGGACGCTTAACCGACTAAGCCACCCAGGCGCCCCGACAAATTATGTATTTTATCAATGGCAAAAACGTTAAAGATTAAAAATTCACATTATTTTAGCAACCATTCACACACCTCAATAAATGGTAGTTTAAGTATAAATATTAAATATATGGATCATTTTTTAAAACCCAGCTTTCACCTTTGTATTTATATAATCACACTCATTTGTGCTGGGGCATTGGCAAAGGCAATTTTATACAAATTATTCTGATAAACCACTGGATTGATATCCATTGGTATCAAATACCAGATCGGTAATTGCTTACAGGTGTTTTCTCATAGAATCATTCTATATAGCAATAAAAATATCCATTCCTGTTATTCTGTATTTCCCAAAGTGTCTCAAAGTTAGTACTTATATATTAGTAGGAATTTCAGTGATAAAAGTTTTATGTCCTCATAAATTTTCCAAATTAAGGAAGGATTAAGCCCATATGGAGTGATTCCCTTCCCAGTTTAAAGCTATTCAAAATTTTCCACTTATTTTTCTGTTCAGATATAGAGGAAAGAGAAAGGTTGATGGGATTATTTAGGTTGGGCATTGTATCCTAGGATTCCTGTGACAATCTTTGGAAATCTTAGAGGAAGACTACTGTTGCCTATTTTTACTAGGACCCAAAGCAAGAGAACATTCTTCAGCAGGCCCAGATAGCAATGCAGGAACTCTGTCTAGCTGGCTTAATAACTCAACAGATACAATGTCCCTTAATTTCTGTAGTATGTCCAGTGTACAGAGTTTCTGGAACTACAATAAAATAGAATTCTCCAGATAACTATTCTCTTCCTGAGAGATAGCCCCAGGCTTGATGTAGAGGCAGGTAAAGACTAAGCTCTTGAACTTGTGTTGCCAAAAAGCCATGCAAACTGAGATTCACCCCATGAACCAAGCTAAAATATGGAGTATATCCACGAGCACTCCAATACTGTGTGAAAGTAAAACACAGATTAAAGTAGATTCTGTTGGCATAGTCAAGAGCCTGAAGATCCTAAAGCAGAATGAGCAGGACTGTGAAATATATATTTGGTTGTTTATAATTAGAGTTGACCAAAGCTATGGGTCCTCTTAAATCCATGAATAGTCCATGGCACTTGCCTAGATGCCAAGTGTTTTGGAAGAACAGGACGGAAGGAACAATAGACACTAAGAAAGAGGTGTAAAGATGGGTCTTTAATAATGGAAACAAGGTGTAAGGATGCCCAGCAAAGGGCATTCCTTGCAGATGAGGTCCTTATTAGTAATAATAATAAGGTGAGCAATATGATTCAAACTCTTTGATATCAGTTGGTCATTTCTCTACCCCAGTATTTCTCAATATTATCACTGACAAAGTGGTGATGGTGGCAGGACCGAAATTGAAATAATGCATAGGCTAACACTACAGGCTTCTGCACATCATGATTTTTGGGTCATTTGATTGCTGAGGGCCCAACTTTCAAAAAAGAGAAACCAAAACTAATCATCTTGTAGGACACAATTTATCAGTGCTTAGCAATAGGCCAATTACATTGGACTCTATTTTGGAGGGTGTTAAAGGAAATACTTCATAACATGGCAACTGTTCTTCAAGAATATCTTTCAAGAATATCCCCCACAGCAACTACCCTTGGAAGATAAAGATAGCATTTTCTTCTGGGTCAGAGGGCAGATTTGTTTCTAAACAACATAAAGATAAAAGACTTCCTCCAGGGTAAATATTAGGCTGTTTTACTCAGTCCTCTTTAAAGCTCATTGTTCTCTGGCTTTAACAAAGATCTCTGTGCATAGCATTCAAGTGGGCTCATTCTGATTCAAATGTGTGAGACTTAAGAGGCAAGGGAAAAAGATACAAACATGAAGCTCTTGCTTCCATACATCCCAAGAGTAATAAACTGTCTATCTAGACTCTTTTTTTTTCCATTGGTAGAGTCGACAGAGGTATGGCAAGAAAATCTAGACTCTCCCTGCTGCTTGGAGATAGTTGCAATAGAGAGAGAATATCTTCTTACTGGAATAAACTTTTGTTGCCCTGCCTACAGTTCTTCTGTCAGCACTATTCCTGAAATTACTGAGTCCTTCCATTATTTGCCATTAAGTTTCTCTGTGATACTGCTTCTAAAGGGTACAGCCAAAGAAATAGGCTCATACCCAGCAATGGTCCATTACCTCTAAAAAGAAAAAAAAAAGGCAGTTAAAATTATGAAATGAACTAATGCAGATTCAGAAACAGAATGAGGTGAATGACAGCATTTTACCAAAGCACATCCTGTGTACCATTGAAGCCCTGAACTAGCAACCAGTATATGATACCATTTCTCCCATAAAAGCCAGAAAACACAGGTCTGGGAACCAAAGTCTTGGAAGAAGACATGGCTTCTTTTCCTAGTACCCAAAAATCCCTCTTTTTCATTTTACTCCTAGAAACTTATGTTCAACCTCCCTTCCCAAAGGAGAATCACCGAGAACAAAGCCCACAAAACACAAAAGGAGTTGGTTATTGCTGGGAGCTGCACCGGCCTTGCTGGATGACAGTCACAGAGAGGAAATGGCAGCATTTGCACAGCTCCTGCCATGAGAAATGAAAACTGGTATCTCCTTCTGCTACTACTGGCTCATGTTGGAAATGAGCCTGCGGGTATTGACCAGGCCTCACAATATTCCAAATCAGACCGATATTCCCCACACAGATTCCTCATAAAGAAAAGCATATTCCTGTCTTTTCAAAAGAGATTAGAGATGAAAGCATTGTGGATGATTGTCAAAAGGCTCTTCCTATGGGCCTTGCAGATCCAAGACTTGGATAATAAAGAAGGTTAAGAAAACAAGAGTTACAATGGAGACTGGCTCTGAGACAAAGAGCCTAATTTAGAGTTAAAGACAGATATCCACCCCCCAATTGTTTCTGCTTGGAGCAACCCCCCCCCAAGGCATTTGTGAGTGACTTATTCTGGCCTTGAATATGCTGATTGCTCCCTGTGAAGGAACCTATTGAGGAACTTCTTTTGTGATTATGGGAGCAAAGGTGTTTCCTGAAAGACCTGTTTTTCTTAATACTCTTTAAACAAGCTATTGACCCCTGCTCACAAAGGAGTAACTTCACCCTTTTTATGCTAAAAACATTGTCTTGTATGCTAAAGATACCTTCCCCATAGGATAAGCATCTAAATCCCCTACCTCAATCACTATTGAAAAGTTTATGCAGGAGTCTTCTACAAATCTATATTCTGGGAAATTCTTACACATCAAAGAAGTTTGTCATCAGAAATCATTGTCTAAGGCAAATGCCACTTCTATGCCATCCCCCAAACACTTAATTATAAAATAAAGTTGAGCCCCAGTCAGAGCAGAGATGCCTGTCTGGTGACCAGAAAGAATCTCATGGCTCTCACCCCTCCCTCGCCGACACTGTCCATCCTTCAGGGACCCGGTCAGAGCCGGCCTCCAGCAAACTATTCAGGTTTAAATCCAGTGGGACGGCCCCTCCTGAGCACCCGAAAAGTCCTCAGAAGAGCCACCCCCTGAGCCATAGTTCAGGGTTTATATAGAGAGAGGGGCGATGCAGGTGCATAGAAGCTAGAATTTTGCGATTAGAGGTGGGGGTACTTAACAGTTGCTTGAAGAACATGTTTGATGATTCTAATCACAGTGTTCCTTAAGGATTTACATCACAGGGACTTCCTGGAGCCTGGAGGAGCTAGGTGGTTCAACCCCTGACCTTTTACCAGAATAGAGTTTGAAATCAAACAACGGTTGATATTTCCTCATTTGCAAGCCCTTCACGTTTTGGCCCAAGGGAGTTTTTACACTTAGGGCTTTGTTGGTTTAAAGGTCTTTTTTACTGAGGAAGAAAAATTTCTACTGCAAGGCAAAACATTATTTGTATTAAATTGAAAATTAAGAATTCCACCTTGGGGCACTTGGGTGGCTCATTTGGTTGAGCATCTGACTTCGGCTCAGGTCATGATCTCTTGATTTCTGAGTTTGAACCCCATATTGAGCTCACTGCTGTCAATGCAGAGCCCACAATCCTCTGTCCCCTCTCTCAGCCCTTTCCCCACTTGGGCTCTCTCTCAAAAATAAAATAAACTTTTAGGGGCACCTAGGTGGCTCAGTCGGTTAAGCGTCCAACTTCAGTTCAGGGCATGATTTCATGGTTTGTGAGTTCAAGCCCCATGTCAAGCTCTGTGCTGACAGCTCAGAGCATGGAGCCTGCTTCAGATTCTGTGTATGTGTCTCTCTCTGCCTCTCCCCTGCTCTTATTCTGTCTGTCTCTCAAAAATAAAATAGTNAATAATAAATTATTATAATAAAATTGTATTTCATTTCCTATATTATAAAATAAAATAAAATACAAACAAGATATAAAATAAAACATAAAACATAAAAATAAACATTTAAAAAATTAAAAAAAAAAAAAGAATTCTACCTAGCCATTTTAAACTAATCTACTGAATCAAGGCAAGAATGGGATCTTTTAAGGGGATGATCATTTCTTAGTATTTCATTTCCTAGAGTAAAAATTATAGGAGACTGTTTTAACTACTTATGGCTAGCTTTTATCTTTAGTTGCTGTTCAAAAGGGAGAAACGTGATGAGTGGAATGAATTCTAGCTTCCAGCAACTAAATATACCATGAGAGAATCTCTGCCTCTGACCAGGATTCTCTGTTAGATGCTTTCTCTGACAGATAGAAGTTGAGCATGTTTTGCTGATCTAATTCTTCCAGTATTCTTAGATAAGAAGCAATCCTATTTCTCAATGGTTTATTTATTATTAAAGTCTATTTGACAGAAATTTGGATTTTTTGGGGGGGGGTTTAGCTGATTTGCATTATTTGGGGTTTCCTCAGGAACAGACTGCGATATGAGGACTTTCATAAAATTGGCTTATTTATAAGGTGTTCCCAGGAAGCATTAGGAGGGAACAGGAGAAATTGGGGAAGGAAGAGAAGCCAATACAGGGTGCCTTATTAAGCAAGTAACTATTGTGAACAAATGAAGAGAAATCCTGCTTTGAAACTAAGGCACTCCATTTAGAGCACACAGCTGCTTTAAGTCAGACATGGGGACTGGGATATATACTATCAATTCCTATTAGTCACTGATGGAGAACCGCTACCAGGGACACTGTAATTCATTGGCACTTCCATGTGACATGGGCATACCAGGTTGCAGAGGCAGAGAACACCCTCAGGGAAAAGGACACTGAAAGGAGGTAGTTTTCAGTCTGACAGGAACAAAAAAGTGAAATACTGACAGGACATTTGTAGTGCAAAAACAACAGCTACCACACATTTTAGTTGCTTAGTGAGACAAAATTTATTAACACTAGCATGTACTCTGTTTAATAATTCCAGATCAGAATAAAATGCTTTCTTTTTGTTTGTTTCCTTAAACACCTTTACTATCCTCATCATTTATGATGAAATAGTAAAAAAATGAATATTCAAAATTCTCCCATGAAGGTTACAAGAGCTAGATTATTATAACACATCAAATAAGGTCAATGAGATAATTATATGAAAAAGTGCTCTGTAATGTTTGAGTGCAATGATTTCATTTAATTAATTCCATAAATTCACTCACATTTAAAGATCAAATAGCACCGAATGTCTTAACAGAAAAAAACTAGAAAATTCTCTAAGTATGGATTTATTTTTATATATAATGTTTTAAGATAAACATAGGTTTTTTTCTTGAATCAACCTATCCATAATATGAAACATATTTTATTTCAGTCTCAAACATATTTAAATTTTTAATATCTCCCATTTCACACCATAATATAAAACCAGTTCTTCCATGTTGAGTGTGCCTTATAAATATGTAAGGTCACTTAGTGCTTTAAATGTAGTGTAAATGTTGTATATTGTAGCCTAAATAAAATGTATAACTTGAAACTTAATGAAATCTTATAGAAAATTTTTGCATCATGAAAGAATGTACTTGATGCACAATAATGAGGAAATAATACAGAAGTAAAATTCACTGGCAATGAATACTTATTTAAAAAATATACCTGGGGGGTGCCTTTGTGGCTCAGTTGGTTAAGCATCTGTCTTTGGCTCAGGTCATGATCTCAGGGTTCGTGGGTTCAAGTCTTGCATAGGGCTCTGTGCTAACAGCCTGGAGCCTGCTTCAGATTCTGTGTCTTCCTTTCTCTCTGACCCTGCCCTGCTCACACTGACGGTCTCTCTCTCTCTCTGTCTCTCTCCCCCAGAAATAAAACATTAAAAAAAATATATATACCTGGTTAATACAAATATATAATAAAATAGTTGGAAAAGGTTTAGGATTAGTTATGAATTATCTATAATAGTTGCAGTTTTACTAAATTCTGTCTTTAATAATCAATGTATTCACTATAACATGGACACCAATGATTATACACAGTAGCAGGAGCTATACATTCCAAAGGTTCTATCCTTCCCAATAAATATATATTTTGTTCCTATTGTATTAACCTTAATTAAACTTAATATTAACCATGTCTTTTTAAATATGCCTGTTATTTATCTTTCACTGACCTTTTTACTGTTTAAAATATAGTTATAATCTTCAGAGCTCAGTGACCACTAACTTTTATGGTGAGAAAAACAATATGATGAATACATTGCTCAAACAAATTGAAAAATAGAAAGAGGGTTTATGAATTTGTAGCTGAAATAAAATACATTTCCTGAAAATTGAAGCTTTTAGCGTAGATTTAGAAACTGGATAATTTATCCAAAATTTTATTTGCTTAAATTTTTTAATGTTTATTTTTGAGAGAGAGAGAGAGAAAGAGAGAAAGAGAGCGAGAGAGAGCACGCGAGAGCACGGCATGAGCTCTTAAGCGAATGGGGGAGGGGCAGAGAGCAAGGGAGACACAGAATCCGAAGCCGGCTCCAGGCTCTGGGCAATCAGCTTAGAGCCAGACTCAGGGCTCAAACCCACAAACTGTGAGATCATGACCTAAGCCTAAGATGAATGCTTAAGCAACTGAGCCACACAGGCACCCCCAAAATTTTATTTTCTAAAATTGCAACTTAAGATATGTATGTGTATAACTATATATAGTTAATTTAAATATATGTTATTATCTATATTGTGTATAATTTATATATATAACTTATAAATTATATAAAAATATGTAGTTAATAGCATCATTAAAATCTCCTTGAATGTGAAATATATGTAAAAGATTCCAATGGACATCTTTAAATAAGCTTCATGATGGCCAAAATGAAGTTTAAATGCTACAGGGCTATTTTTTTAATATTCTTTTATTTTTGAGACAGACAGAGCAGGAGCAGGGGAGGGCCACAGAGAGTGAGGCAAAGGATCTGAAGAGAGTTTTGTGCTGACAGCAGAAAGCCGAACATAGGGGCTCGAACTCATGAACCATGAGATCATGACCCGAGCTGAAGTCAGACGTTTAACCACTGAGCCACCCAGGCACCCCTACAATGCTATTTTTTAAATGTACATCAAGATAACAAAATATTGATTTTAGACTAAATATCTTTATATTTGAATAACATTTTTCTAAATGTCTCCAATTTCTACATTTTGCATACATTTCTATAAAAACATATTGCCTATAAAAGTAAATAATTATAAAAAGGATTTTTTGGCATCACAATTGAAAAACCTAAAAAAATTCACTAAATAGGGGTGCCTGGATGGCTCAGTCGGTTAAGCGTCTGACTTTGTCTCAGGTCAAGATCTCACAGTTCATGAATTGAAGCCCCACATCAGGCTCTGAGCTGCTAGCTCAGAGCCTGGAGCCTGCTTCGGATTCTATATCTTCCTCTCTCTCTGCCCTACCCCAGCTTGTGCTCTGTCTCTCAAAAATGAATAAACATTAAGAATTTTTTAAATTTCACTGAAATATGAAATGTTTTACTATAAATTAAGCCAAATGAATCCTAAGTAATAAAATAATTGGCTCTTACTTGCTGCAATTTCTATCATCAATGCATTCCATAAATTTCTCAGTAACACTGTTCTGTGATATCAGGAATGTTGTTTGGGAAACTCTTATTGAAAAGAGAAAGGATATACAGAAGAAAAAAATGTATTAATTCTCAAACCAGGTGAAGGAGAAATACACCTCTCAGATAATCACAGAAATATTTGCAATATACTAAACAGTTAAAAAGGGAGAAAACTGAAAGGTTCCATGATTAGTGATTCACAGCAAACTAGGGAAAAGCCAAAAGCCAATGTAAGAAAATGTAATTATAAAATTTCAACAGAACATCTTAATATCCTTCCTCTGCCCCATGCACAGCACACCACCCCTACTAGGTAAGATTGGCTTTAAACAGAGATCAGGGAAAGCTGTGGATGTTTATTTTGTTCCATAATAACCAGACACAATATTTTGAACAAGACTTCAAGCCAAGATCTATTAGGCATGTAAAACAAGAGAAAGTCTGCACTACATATAATATGATAAATTTATGCTGCCCTGTGTTAATGAAATTCACTGGCCAGTAAATGAAACCCTGAAACTCTGTTGGTGACCTTCAGTAAAAATGTTTTTTATGATTAAAGATTTTTCACTAGGGATCATCTAGCATCATCTAGCATTAAAACGCACACACACACACACACACACACACGGGTACCTGGGTGGCTCAGTCGGTTAAGCATCTGACTACTGATCATGATCTCATGGTTTGTGAGTTTGAGCCCCACATCAGGCTCTGTGCTCATAGGGCAGAGCCTGCTTGGGACTCTCTGTCTCCCTCTCTCTCTTTCTCTGCCCCTCTCCCACTCACTCTCTGTCTCTCTCTCGCTCTCAAAAACACACAAAAATAAAAACCTTAACAATTTTTTTTTAAAAATCACAAAATTTTCTAGTCACTAAATGACCTTTAAATCATTCTATGTGTCTCAAATATAGAATAACTACAGATAATATGTGACTAGCATAAAGCGATGACTTGGCTCAAAAATGTAAAGAATATAAATTGAAAAGCAAGCAATAATTTTAAACAAATTTTAAATATTAAAAAGAGTTACTTGGGTTAAAAACAAGTAAGTTTTATAAAAGGAAGTCCAATAAAAATAGTTTAGGGAAGTAAAACCATGGGCTTTGGTGGCTGGGGTCTGGTTCTGAATGTAGACAGAGGAGCTCTGGAAGGGAGACAGCTTGAATCCAATCGAGAAGAGGCCAAGAACTGCTACTGGGCATCAGGTGCTCCTCCACATAAGATAGTAACTGTAAAAGATAGTTCTCATTTTTGTCTTTCAGAATCTGAACTACATTCTTATCCTTGGAGATTTCCCTGATATAGGACTGTGGAAGATCAAATACCAGTTCCTACCCTGGAAGCTGAAAATGCAAAATAATTGGGTTCTCTGTATAGCTTGTAGGTCTAGTAAAGATTTGTTGACCTGGACTCTTCCAATCACGCACACTCATGACAGATTTGAGATTAATGTTCAACCTACCTCCATCTTTGCCCATAAATTCTATTATTTTTTTCCTGTCTTTATACATGAACTGTTGGTTTTAACCGAGTTCTCACCTTCGTTTTTTATACCAGGTCACACACATAGTTGCTAACACAAAAATACTGCTCTGGCAATGCTAACCCAGACCCTCAGTGTTAATCATTGGATAATTATTACTTAAAATGAGAGCCTTATTTAATTACATAACCTTTTCAAGCTTCCGTCTTTGTTCTCTACTACCCTTTAAATGAAGTCATTAATTGATTTGCTTGAACACAATGACTAGAAATTCTCTCCAATTTCTCTTGCCTTGGTTTCAATCAGGATTTTTTCCCATGCCACTGCACTAAAACAAAGGCCTTGTTCAAGGCCTTTGGACCTCATCTCTATCTACATTTACTTACTTGATGACTTCATTTAGTTCCTTGGCTTTTACATAGACCTATATGCTGTTCTTTCCCAAGCCTGGGTGAGAGAAATGGGTACACACACACTTATTAAATCTCTCTACTTGTACATCAAATAGGCATTACACACTTAATAAGCCCAAGACTGAACTTCTGAAAATCACTCTTCATAACTGAGAGCAACTCCATCTTTCCAGTTTCTCAGGACACATGCTTCAGAATCATCTCCAACTCTTCAATATAGATATTACATCTCATTCAGCAGCAAATGCTGATGATTCTACTTTGAAAATGCACTTTTGACATGAATATGTCACTTCACCACGTTCACTGCTTTGGCTCTTGCTTCCCTTCAGGATTCTTTATTTGGAAGCCAGAGGGATTGTGCTAAACACACAAGTCTTCACTCTGGTTAAAACCCTCGCATACTGTCCTAGCTTTCTCAAGGAAAGAGCCAAGTCTTTACCGTGGTCTACAATTCCTCAAGCTGTCTAGACTCTCTACATAGATGACTTCACTTCTCCCTCATTTCCTCATGAGAATTTTATCCAATATCATCTTCACAGGAAGGCTAAAGTTTTTGCTGCAGCAGCCTAACTGTCACATTCCCGGATTTATTTATCTCTATGGCACTTATCTATGTACCTAATTTTGCTCATGGTCTATTTCTCCCTTTTAGAATGCAAGTTCCAGAAGATCAGAGATCTTTGTTTTGCTCTGTCATATTCCTAATATTCAAAAGTGTTCTGAAATACAGTAATTTATTCATAAGCTTATATTAAACAAATGAAGGAATGACTGGAATTAGGAATGAAAACTAAGAACACAAAGTTTCTTCCCAGTGTTAATGTGCCTATAGGTTAAGTGGAATAGCGTTAAGTGGTGGCTTTGGTAGTTTAAAGATGAAGTTTCCACCAGAGCAGCGATAGTCCATAAACCACTGGGTAATCGTGGATAGCTTGAGTCACTGTGGAAGCAAACCTAGGTGGACAAGCTGCAGCCCCTGGTATGCAGGGTATGCAGAGTGGTTTCTATTCCTGTATCTGGCTTTTAAACCTAAGATTTTTAAGCTACGTGCATATTCTAATATGATTGGCATAGTCAATTTTCTTTGTCAGCTTGTCTAGGCCATGGCCCTTGGTTTTTGGTCAAATACCAATCTAGATGTTGCTGAGAAGGTATTCTTTTTAGTTGTGGTTAACATTTAAATCAGTACACTGAGTAAAGCAGATTATCCTCCGTAATGTGGATGGGCCTCATCCAATCAATCAAAGGCCTTAAGAGCAAAGCCTGAGGCTACATGAGGAAGAAGGAATTTTGTCTTCAGGCTAGAGCTACATCAGCAGCTTCCCTACCTGTATATCCAGTCTGCTGGTTTCCCCTACAGATTTCAGACTAGCCAGGCAGCACCCACAAGTGAGTGAGTGAGTGAGTGAGTGTGTGTGTGTGTGTGTGTGAGAGAGAGAGAGAGAGAGAGACAAAGTGTGTGTGTGTGTTGGGCTCAAGTGCTATAAAATGAAGAGTTAGAGGACTGTGTGTGTAGATATGCTTTACGTTCTGTTTGTCTGGAGAATTCTGTTTTTGTTTCTCTGCATACTTAAAAAAAATTTTTTTTTAATTTAAATTCAAGTTAGTTAACATATAGTGCAGTCTCAGTTTCAGGAATAGAACGTAGTTATTCATCTCGTTCATATGATACCCAGTGTTTACCCCAAAAAGTGCCCTCCTTAAAGCCCGTCACCCATTTAACTCATCCCTCTACTCACCTCCCCTTCAGCAACCCTCAGTTTGTTCTCTGTATTTAAGAGTCTCTTATGGCTTTCCTCCCTCTACATTTTTATTTTTCCTTCCCTTCTCTTAGGTTCTATTCTATTAGTGCTATTTCCCTCAAGAATTTGAATACAATATTCCTTCCCTGAAGCCAGGTAGGAATGGTCTCAGTTGTTTACCTATAAAAGGCGTGATTGATATAAAAATTAATACAGACAAGTGTCAGGAACTAGAACAAGAGAGAATTTAGGAAGAGGGAATTTGTGATCAAGCAGTTTGGTTTAGTTGGGCTCAAGTGCTATAAAATTGCATGTCTTAATTGTGTGTGGGGTAAATGTCATCAAGTAGTAAACACTTAACGATAATGTCATTAGTCACCACTATTTATGAAATGCCTATTATAGGCAAAGCCTTGGGAACCAAGTGACTGCTGCCATAGATTACTATTAAGGCCATGAAGAGTTAGAGGACTGTTGCAGGAGAAGAATATTTATAAAAGTGCTTTGGAGTTAAAGAGAATGACAAACTCAGGTGTCGAAATGTTTGCCTCAGGCACTAGGGTGTTTAAAAGAACATCAAAATAAATTCTTCTTGCTCACACCTGGAATACTGAGCCAGAATTTAGTATCAGTTGAATTCACATCATTTAAAACTTCAGGAAATAAAGAATAAGGCAGTGATTTAGAAACACCAGAACTCCATAAATTGAAATGGAAATACATGAGAGTATTCAAAAACCAAAGACATACATGATTAATGAGATTTTTGTACCAGTTCTTTTTTTTCCCTTCCTATTGCATAATAATGGTTCTTCAGCCTCAGTGATCATTCTGCCTAATTGTCTATTGAGTGTGTTAGGTTGGAAAAAGTTAAGTTCACCTCCACTACTCATTTATACAGATCTGTTACTAAACTTTGATGTCAGCATAGATCAGTGTGCAAATTACAAGTTACAGTTTAATATAGAAATAATTTTACAGAAAAATGAAAACACTTAATAAACAGGAAAAATGTGGACAACACAACTACAAATTGAGACTGAGGACTTAGGAGAAAAATACTTTTGTTATATGTATGAGTGAACTTTTCTGAAAATTGGAATTTAGTATGCTAGTATTGTAAGGTAGGCAAGGATTTCATATTTTCTGGGTTAGTTCTGTAAATGCGGATTCAGCGACTGCCCCTATAACATAAAGTTAACAGAAATTCCTTAGGAATTTGTGAAGGAAGGATTTTAATGCCTCAGGGAAGTTCGGCTGTTGGAGTAAATTTATCGTTTTAAAATTGCTAATGTACTCTCTAAGGCTATCTGTATATAAAGATCTGCAGGAGGTATATGAAAATGTTTCAATTTTTCTGTAAATGTAGAACCATTCAGAAACCATAAAGTATATTAATGTTTTTAAAAACATGAGTGGTCACTACACACCTATCAGAACGGCTAAAATAAATAGGATCATCATCAAATGCTGGCAAGTTGATTGACAAAATGGATTTTTCATACATTGCTCTTGGGAATGTAAAATGGTATAGCTTTCCTGAAAAACAGTTTGGAGTTTCTTTTAAAAAATTAAACTTGCAAATACCATGCATCTCAGTTATTGCACTCTTAGGCGTTTTCTAGAAAAACAAAGGCAGTCACGCAAAATTCTCTCCTTCAGTGTTTATACCAGCTTTCTTCATAGTAGCCCCAAACTGGAAACAGCTAGATATGCTTCTCTGGGTGACTAGCTAAACCGTAGTATATCTATTCATGGAATACTACTCAGTGGTGATACACAAAGCAATCTGAATAGGAAAAAGTCAAATTCAAAGGGTTCCATATGTGGCTTCTGGAGACAAATCAGAAAGACATTCATAAAGGCCTTGAAATACTGAACTATCCTCTCCTTAGTCCCAGTGACAATGTGGAGGAAGTCATACAAAATTTCTAAAACTTTCCAAGAAAGCTGGGGGGTGGTAATGGAAATAAGGTGAGGACCAATTGACTATGTTCTAACTCTACTCCTTACTTATTTAACCTCTTCTCTCTTCCTCAATTCCAGCCACACCTGACTCCTCACTTTTTCTCAAACATGCCACGTAAGTGTTAGTTCAGGGTCTTGGCATTTGCTACTTCATTTCACACCTGTCCTCTACATGCACAGTCTCATTTCCCGCGTGCCTTGCTTTCTTACCTCTTCAGATCTTGCTTTAAATGCCAAATTTTCAGTGAGATCTTCCCTGTACATATCACTTAAAATTACTTCACACTCTATATTTCTCATTACTTTGTTTTTTCATTTTGTTTTGCTTTGTTTTCAAAGCATATATAGTAACTTTATGATACACTCTGGATTTTACTCTTTTATTGAGTTCTTCAAAAGGAACATCAACTCTATGAGAACAGGTTTTTTGCCTATTTTGTTCACTATTGAATAGAGCCTGGCACATAGTAGCATTCAATAATTGATAAATTGATTTTTAAAAATCTAGAGAACATTACAAATCATACCATGAGATAGCTTCATCATCTTTGAATAGCACTTTGTGGCTGTGAGACAGGTATGGGACAGCCAATTGAAGAGCCCTTTTCAGTGAAGATAGCCAAGTTCAGAGAGGCAAAAGTCAGATAGAAACAATGCCATTAGAGAAAAATTAAGATTACCATAACAGCACTTTATAGTATCAGAGTGGTTCATTCTACTGATACTACAGCCACTGTTGGTGGTAAAGTGGTGAGCATAACTGCCTTCCAATCTACTGATACTACAAGGCAAAAATAGATGGAGCCAATTTGTGAATAACAAACAACAAAAGAAACAACCATAAAACACTTAAGATAATGTAAACACAGCTTTGACTTGAACCAATACAACAGATAATCCTGTCTCCGTCTCCCACATTTGAATTATTTACTGAGTCAATCCACAGTCCCAGACAGAGNAGGAGGGGGCCCTCTAATAGTTATGTAAAAAAAAATATATATATATATACGCTATATGTCACGCCAAACCTTTAGCCAAATATCCTGAAGCTATTTAGCTAGATGTTTATGTATTAACATAAGAAAACACCCTAATGTTTCAAAGATTATGAAAAAATATTCTTAAATCAACATTAGTTTCTGGATACTTGAAATTTCTCTGTGACTTACTAGATTGAAGTAAGCTTCTAGAAGTATTAGAGAAAGTTTTGACCCAAGTCCACCTCATAGGTTTGTTTGGTAGTGTGTAGAGGCCAGTTACAGGATAAATTTCTCCACTGCAATATTTAGAAAGTAACAAAATCCCTACAATGGCTACTTTTGTACCTAATGATGCTAATATTTTAAAGTAGGAATCTCTGAATGGAAACTCCCAGTTCTCTATCACTACCAAAAAGGCAAATCAATGTAACAGAATCAGTAATTCTGCAAAGATACCAGTGGTGCAAATGATCACATTTCACTGCTCTCCAACATCTATAACAATGGAGGCAGAAGGGAGATGTGTTCAAGTATGTACTTGATATTTTTATTCAGATATTATCTTACTGTTACCTTTACTGGTGTCTCTTTGAATTTTAAATGCTCACAGTTTCACTTGACCACATTCCATCCTCTCACTCTCATACACTACTTTTTAAAATTTAATGTTTATTTTTGAGAGAGAGAGAGAGAGAGCATGAGTAGGGGAGGAGCAGAGATGGAGACACAGAATCTGAAGCAGTCTCCAGGGTCTGAGCTGACAGAACAAAGCCCAAAGCAGGGCTCATCAGCCGTGAGATCATGACCTGAGCCAAAGTTGGACACCCAATGGACAAGCCACCCAGGTGTCCCTCACACACTGACTTTTTAACCAAGTGTTTTACTGAATGTACCTGTCAAGATCAACAATGGACCCTAAATTGCTAAGAGAAATGGTCACTTTTCAGTAGTATTTATAATTATTCATCACTGCAACCTTGAAACATGGATTTGTTTTTCCAGATACTACAGTTTCTTGATTTTCTACTACTCTATTGAAATTTTTTTAAAAAATGTCTTTATTTTCAGAGACAGAGATCGAGGAGGGGAGGGGCAGAGAAAGGGGGAGACAGAATCTGAATCAGGCTCTGGGCTCTAAGCTAGCTGTCATCACAAAGCCCGATGGAGGGCTCGAACCCATGGACTGTGAGACCATGACCTGAGCCGAAGTCGGACGCTCAACTGACTGAGCCACCCAGGCGCCCCATACTCTATTGGAAATTCTTGATTGTCTCACCCCAGTCTACTGAAATTTGATGTGCTCCTGGAGTAAGTCCTCAAACTTCTATCTATACTCCGTTCTAAGTGACATTATCTACTTTGATTAATTAAGTATCTATGCATAGTCTGATAGCTTCTAAATTTGTAATCCCAATTCTAATCTCAAATTAGTCACGTAGAAAACATATTTATAGCAACTCAAAATAAGAAGAAATGAACATTGTTTAGAGATCTTGGAGTTTCAAGTGCCAGCAGTTTATGAACTTTGGCTCTTTTCTCTTTTGAGAAACAGCTGAGTATAATTGATTTATGTAATATAATTACACGGTGTTGGAGACGAGAANAGCACAGAGCCCGACGCGGGGCTCGAACCCACGAACCGCGAGATCATGACCCAAGCGAAAGTCGGACTCCCAACCGACCAAGCCACCCAGGCGCCCCTCAAACATTGTGTTTAAAGAGAAAGGTGTGGATATGTCATTGGAGGGAGAGATCTAAAGTGTAATGGCTATTGTTTTCTTTGGCCAACAGGGTTTGTCATATTTTTAGCACATCAATTGACTTTTTTTCCTCTGGTAAAAAGATCTGCACAGTTTTAATAAGACATCTATGGGTGGGAAAGAGAATCACACTATATCCTTAAAATTATTTTAGTGGTTCAATAGGATATTGATATGAGTAATACAAAGAAAAGCTTTCAGAACAAATTCTGATGTAGTATCCTGAAATCTCTCCAAAATTCTCAGAATGGTGGAGATACTTTTGTTCCTTTTAACCTCAAAAGCAACATGTTTTATTCTTTAACCATGTAATAACTTCCATTATTCTAATCTCAAATTAGTCACGTAGTTTAGTTTCATAAACTTTATTAAACTTTATCATTGTATAATCATAATTGTACAACTTAAACTTTATTAAACTTTATTAAATACATCCATATCACCAGCACCATTTAGTGACAGATGGTGTAATAACTTTCATTATTCTAATCTCAAATTAGTCACGTAGTTCAGTTGTGTTTAGTTGTGGGCTTTTTTAAAGAAAACATTCTATACAAATACAACGTATGATGTGCATAATCATAATTGTACAACTTAAACTTTATTAAAGTCAATACATCCATATCACCAGCACCATTTAGTGACAGATAATGCCTCAAACGTCAAGAGTTCTCCTTGTGGCCTCTATAATCCTAATGGGTTTTGGAGGGGCTCAATGAAGAATTCATCCACCCTAGGTTAACCTTTCCCGTGATAGACCTGCTTTTAAAAATTAAATGGAATCATATTTCATGTCCGGATTCTTTGCTCAACATTTTGTGATATTGAATTTGTTGTACGGTTCTGTTAAACTGTGATTAAATTTTTACCACATATTTAACCTATTAAGTATATTAGTTTCTTAATAGGATTGTGGATTTGTCCACTTATTTATTAACTCTCTAAGTTTTATTTATTTAAAACCACTATTCAGGGAGTGCCTGGTGGCTCAGTTGGTTAAGCATCCGACGCTAGATTTTGGCTCAGGTCATGATCTCATTGGGCTGTGCACTGACAGCATGAGCCTTCTGGAGATTCGCTCCCTCTCTTTCTGCCCCTCCCCCACTTGTGCTCCCTCTCTTACTCTCTCTCAAAATAAACTTCATAAGTGAAGTAAAATCAAGTAAAATAGTTTAACATTTTTTATTTAAGTATTTAATAAATTAACATTTTAAAAAATCCCTGATTGGGGTGCCTGGGTGGCTTAGTCGGTTAAGCGTCCGACTTAAGGCTTAGGTCATGATCTCGCGGTTCGTGGGTTCGAGCCCCGTGTCGGGCTCTGTGCTGACTGCCAGCTCGGAGCCTGGAGCCTGTTTCAGTCTGTGACTCCCTCTCTCTCTGACCCTCCCCTGCTCACGCTGTCTCTCTCTCTCTTTCCTAGAAATAAATAAAACATTAAAAAAAAATCCCTGATTACTTTAGGGGGTATATTTAATTCAATTACTTTTATACTTCAGTTACTGACAAATTTTGTTTATATCCTATTACATCAATTTTTGTTTTATTTTTCAGTAATTTTTTAGCTCCCTCATTGCCTTCTTTTGACGAGAATATTTGTTATGATTTTTCTCAACTTATTATACATTATTTTATTGCTTTTTCAATGGTCACCTTGGACTTAAAACAAATTCTTGACCTTTATAGTATAATAAAAAAAATTACTTTTATGACTTCCCTAATAAAATTCATAGAACACAAAGGTCTACCTGCCTTTGTCTTTCAGTTTGTAGTATTGTTCCCATACAGCTTATTTCTACATATATTTTAAATTAGCATTTACATATATATCACAGGTGTGAGATAATATATTTATATATACAGTAATTTTTTTCTCACATAATTAGCTTTTACTTGTTCTTCATTCTTTTGTGTTTCCCTCAATCCTTCTATCATATTTATGATATCTATCCTATTATTTATTTCTTCCTGTAAATCTCCTTTTAGTATGTGTGTGTTTAGTGTTCTGTTGGTCAACTTGTAACAGATTAGCTCAAAGCTTGCATGAAACCATTTTATCTTCCATTTTGAAAGGGATTTTAAAAGAGAAATTATTTTGAGGACTATAAAAAGGTCATGCAATTTTATTCATATTAACATCTTTCTTATTCAGATATCAGTTTTATGGTCACCTTTCACAACGTATTATGCATGGTTTCTCCTGCTGTTTTTTATTTTTTCTCTATTTGATTAAATTGGTCTAAGCAATTTCATTAAGAAGTGCTCAGGCATGGGCTATCTTATATTTTTCTTTCAGCTTGGAAAATAATTTCTTCCAATAAGTCTTCTCCTTACTCTTTCTCTTTCCAGTCTATACCTAATTCTGATTCTGCTGTCAGAACTGTTTAATATATTCTCTATTGTCTGGTTTTTTTCTTTCCCTTTAGACATTTCTAGCAACCAGAATTCTAGTTTGCTAATCCTGAGACTATGGTAGTCTTAACCCCACATATGGAGTTATTCAACTGCAGTTAGTTTTCAGTTTTAAAGATTTTTCTTTTCATTCTTATTTCTAGAATCCTATTCTCTGATAAAACTATCTTTTTGCCTATTTTCTACAAATTTTTCTAGACTATCCTAAGTGTATTAATCAAAGTTATATCAAGTTTTTATCTGCTTATGTAAATGTCTATCTCACCTCTAGGTCTACCTCTATTATAAATTTTCTCTTGGAAGTATATAATCCTGTCTTTGGCATAGCTACTGAGTTTTGAATGAACAGCTTGAATAATGAAAGTCATATATAAAACGTGTTAAGGATCTAGATAATGTTCTTTTTTTTAACATTTTTTTAAATGTTTTATTTATTTCTAAGACAGAGAGGGAGGGAGGGAGGCAGGCAGGCAGTGTGGGTAGGGGAGGTTCAGAGAGAGACACAAAATCCAAAGCAGGCTTCAGGCTCTGAGCTAACCGCCAACAGAGAGCCCAGTGCTGGAACCTATGAACCCTGAGATGATGACCTGAGCTGAAGTTGGATGCTTAACCCACTGAACCACCCAAGTGCTCCTACATAATGATCTTTAAAAAGGAGTAACACTCATGGAGGGGGGCACTTGTGGGGATGAGCACTGGGTGTTATATGGAAACCAACCTGACAATAAACTATTTGTTAAAAAAAAGAAAAAAAAAAAGGAGTAACGCTGGCAGAAATATGGGGTGTTGTTTAATTTAATCCTATTAGAGATGGATGGGATTCAGAGCAGCTTTATCAGGGCAGAGTCTGTGTTTATACTTCTGCAAAAACTTTGACTCTTTTCCACATGTATTTTTTCTAGCACATCCCCTCTCAGTTTGCAAACCTTAAATCTACTTAAATCAACAAAACAAAACTACTAAAACTCTTTCTTTGCAGAGGCTCTTTGGCTTATCCCAGGACCATTCAATCTCCTTTAGGAAAAGCAACTTTAGAAGATATTTCAACTCTCTATAGGTCTTTGCTTTCTAAAATATTGGCATTTCTATTCCCCTTTGCTTCTGAAACTCCTAGATGTCTTTATATATTAAATCTATATTTTATATGGGGCACCTGGGTGACACAGTGGGTTAAGCATCTAATGCTTGCTTTCGGCTCAGGTCATGATCTCATGGTTTGAGCCCCCTTGTTGGGTTTTGTGCTGACAGCATGATTCCCTCTTGGGATTCATTTTCTCTCTCTCCTTCTCCCTCTTTCTGAACCTCCCCCACTCATGCACAGACACACTTTTTCTCTCAAAATAAACAAACTTAAAATCTATACTATTAATATAATAGACTTTGTGTATTATATATTTACTTTTCCAAATATAATGAAATTGAATTTGGTTTCTTTCCAAATGCATGAAAGTTTGATTGTCTCCTTTAAAATGTTTGCTAATACTGTCCACTGTTTGCTGGGCTCTTGTTGTTGACTGTGTAAATAATATTTAATATTCATAAACACTGAATTTGATCTCGTTACTTTTGGGAGGAAACTGAGCCTTGGAGAGATTAAATAACATCCCTAGAGTTTAATAATGATTACATTTCAAAGGGGTAGCTCCCAGTTCCTTGAGAAAATCCTGGCAAAAGGCTATTAAAAAGAGTATTTTTTTTTTTAAGATTTACATCTCAAAGGGACAGAAAAAATGTATAATTTTAAGTTTTATAAAATAAATGCTGTAAAAAAAAAAAAAGAAGTCAGAGTCCTAGAGTCAGAAAGAAGCATGATTATAGTTTAATCAAGTTGAGGGGGATTTAAGGCCACCTTACTCAGAGTCCTCCCTAGAGCTCTGTCCCTTCCCCTGTGATATAGTATGGTCTTTGTTTGTTGTTGTTGTTTTTGTTGTTTTTTTTCCTCCTGCCCCCATCCATTACCCTTGCATTTCCCCCCTTAACTGTTCCAGGTAATCAGGTTTTTGTCTCTCTGGATGTTCTATTCTCTCCAGATTTTAGGGTGGTAGCTTACTCTATGTTTAGTACTCTATTGAGTCCAAGTTATTAATTTTCAGAGTAGAAAAAGATGAACAAACTGATTCCCAAGTTCTTTATATGTCTAAGGTACAATCAGAAGCCCTGCAATATGTTCCTGATTATAAAATTATCATTGAAGAAAATTTGTAAAATACAGGAAAAAGATGATTAGAAACAAAATAGCACAAACAACAAAAAACTTTCAATGGATTCCTGTTGGAATAAAAATATCAAATAGTTTATGAGGTTCTTTTAAGGCCGTGCATGGTTCAACTGTATCCCATGTCATACCTTCCCCGATGATCTTGCTATAGTCGCACTAATCACAAAGCCTTTAGATAGGTTACCTCTGGATGAAATGCCTTTTCCTATTCCTCATAGTCATTTCTTACTGTGGTCCTTAAAATTTCTGTTAAGCAGTTCTGCTTAGAGACACATTTCACACCTCTTTAATCACTCTATATCAAATAAACCCCCACCTAAAGTGTTATATATCCCAACTTATAATCAACTTCCTTCGTGCTACTATGCCAACTTTTTGCTTAGTTTTGTCTCAAGCCCCATTGGAATGCAGGCTCCATGAGGGAGGTAACCATATTTACCATATTCATCACTATATCTAATGACTAGACCCTTGTTTGAATACAGCAGGTTTTCCTTCCTTATCAAAAATTCAGATTCTTCTTGAAGCCAATAATTAAAATATCAAGCAGAAAGTAAGCAAAATGGAGGCAATCCTCAGAGACTTTGAAGCCTACATTTCAATAAGTACCGTTTCCTACTGTGTTGGTGGACAACAGATAGTTCTTCTCTTGTATGAGTTTCTTATCTGTAAGGTGATGCTACTAATAGTATCTATTTTATAGAATTTTAATGAAAACCCTAAGTAAACAAATGAAAAGACTTAGAAAAACCTGCAGGATATAAATGTTTAAAAATATTTTCAAATGAAAGCTAAACATGAATAATAATCATGTATGTCACAAAAGAAAATATACTTAATAGTCTGTACTATTTTGTAACATTTGAAGTGTGTTTCACAGCATTATAAAAGCATAATCAAATGTATTTCCATAACAATCTCATAACTTCTATAGCACTGTTAATAGCCAATTGCTTTATAGAATCAAAGTCAAAGACCCATCAAGAGCCATTATCTTTCACAAGGCCAAAAAATATATCTTCTGGGATAAAGTTTGAGATGAACTGATCTGATTAGGAAGACATGTTTATATTACAGCTTCCCTTCATTCTAATCCCTTTCTGTGCTAACACTGCATAAACTTTGTATATTGCAGGGTAGTATCACAGAGTAGCTTAGAAAGTGCCTCACATTATAGAAAGAGTACTAAGGAGAAAACAAAAAAAGGTCTCAGAGCCATAATTCGGCCACCTGGAACAAGAATTCATAGCACCACTCTTCTTTATCTCACACTAAAGAGGCAAGTGGGTCCAAATTTCCAAAGTCACTTTGTGATGTGTTAGTATTTCAGACACATGATTTCTGCTCTTCAAGTCCAGTATTGTTTCTACACTCTTCTATTTATTGAAGCTTATTGCAATCATTTATAACATTCTTTGTTAAGTATCAAACACATTTGTCAGCTTGGGGCAAGTGGAATGAATATAGGTCACTCTTCTCTGCTGTTCTTACCCAACTTGGGGCACTGATATATTCTGATTAACCCACCAAAAGAACATCCTTAAATAACTGTATCCAGAATAAAGCAAATGAATATTGAAAAGACATGAAATTCTTTAATAATGTAAAATATATGAAGGTATAAAGAGTTATAAATGTGATAAAAGAGCCTAATATCACATTTTATTCATTACTGAATAACTGAAATACTCTTATGAATAAAGATTACATTTGACATTTGTGCCCACTTGTCTGATACTTCTTCCATTCTATATTGTAATGCAACTCAAATATTTTTTTTAAATTTTTACCTTTAAAAAATTCCTTTTGCTGAATGGTTCTAAAAATTAGTTATACATGGAACATTGGGATCGTTTGAGGGGCAATTAAAAAGTTATTCATGCCTGGTTCCATCCAGAGAGATTCAGATTTAATTGAACTTAGGTGCTATCTGGACAGTACTATTTTCAAAAGCTCCCCCAAGAAATTCTAATATTCATCCAAGGTTGAAAATTACAGCTTTAAGTAATGCTGCTGTTTTTTTCTTCCCCACCCCCACCCCACACACATTTTAACTTCCTCACCTAATTATAACTCATTTATTTTTATCTCAACTGAATTGTCATTTTCTCAGAGTAGCCTAATCCAGTCTCCCTAGGTAGACTTTATTTACACTCAAATACTATCTTGATACCTCCCTGATCAAAACATTCATAGTTTCAGTGACACAATATGGTTAAAGTTTATCTTTGCTGTTTTGTTTGTTTTGTTTGCTAGAAATGCTCTGAGAACAGGAGGAATTTATTCATATTTTCATTCTGATATTCTAAGTCCTTTTCTTCTTCAAGTAGAACCCCCTAAAACAAGAACTCAGAGCAAAGGGTAGGACTTTAACAGTAATAGCTTTCATATTATCACATACACTATAATTTAATTATCTATACTTTAATGAACATTCAGGACATTGCAAGGGATTTACAAGCAATAGCTGTAATTTTCAATAGCCTTTTTGGATATGATACAAATGAAACAATAAGTTAAAAAGGTTAATAAAATCTCCCAAGGTCACAAGCTAGGCAATAACAGAACTCAGTTGGGTTGACAATACCACCTGTATATCTTCCACCATATAATACTTTACCTCAATAATATAAGAAAAAATGCTCTGAAGTTATTAGATATATTCCAGATTAAATGAGGTTATGTCAACTTTCAAGTTTTTAATCATTGGTAGTATTCAGGTGTATTCTTTACAGAGAGAACTTCAACACAAATGGTATATACTCTTCTATCATGAATATCATGATTATTTTTTAAAATTTCTTTATACCTTCCCATCTGTCTATGCAGCATGTGAGAGATTGTAATTTGGATATAGCTTTGGTATCTTGATGAAGATTTTTTAAAAAACATAATAAAAATTTTAAGATAATAAATTATGAAGCTTTCTTGTACAATTTATTAATCTATTTACAATATAGTAGACTGTCTTTTAATTTTTATCTGAAATATCAACATCAATGGTCATTTGAGAGACAAGTGGGTCTTCTACTAGGCATAGAGTAGAAAATACAGATTACAGCATGCCTATGTTACTTAAGAATATTATATAATGCAAATTTAAAAGATTTTTTCCCTTTTCCAGGCTTGATTATTAAACTCATGTCAATTTATAATATTTAATGCTTAATATATTTCTCCCACAAACATACAGAATGGATAAATATATGTACAATAATTGCCTACAGAAATGTATTATCATCCCCATGACTTATTCTTTATATCAAAAACAAATATAATGTTTGCATTTCCAGGATAGAGAAATATGTTAAAACCAAAGGAAAATTAATGTTCAGTATTAGCAGAGAGTACTTAGTGGGCAAAATGGCTTTTCTATATGAATGTACTATTCAATCTCTTTTTAAAATCAAGTTTATAGAGGAGTCTTTAACATATTGATCATTATGCATGCTTTCAGATTAAAGCTGAGTATGGTTATCGCATTATTATTTTTCATTTGGAGTTTACTGATTTTCTTCAAGTAACTTACAGATCAATTTATTAAAAAGTTGTAATAATTTGATTTATATATTTTCTAAAAGATACACAATGGGAACCGTTTCATCAGGCTGTCAGGACTATAGAGCTTTTATGCTCTGGTCATTTTGAGTTTAAGGTATATGAGAGATTGTTCATCACGATTTCCCCCTAACCCAAATTTGGACCTTCTCATTCTTTATAGGAGAGAAAATAACATGATTAAGTCAGATTTTCAATAGTAAACCCTTATTTTAAAGTTGACCTTACCACATTCAAAATGGCTTTTTTTAATAGAAAGTTTTGTTGATATAATGCCCTTTAAGCTCAGAATAGTCTGATGGAAAACGAAAGCCAGGGTTCTAATATTTAATCATGTAATTGTCATTTGTTGCTGATTTTAAACAACCTGTGAGCTATTTTTTTTGTTATCAATTAGATTTGAGAATATTTAAATTATACAAAACTTGAAATTACTTGAAACTTGGGATATGGAAATAAAAGTGTATCATGTCTAACTGCCAACTCTACAATTATAAACTCAGGTAGAAATGGAGTTCTTCATGGATGTTATCCACTGGGAAAAATTTCATCTAAAGATAAATATTTTTACTTGATCACTTATATCAGCATACATAATTGATTTTCCATATGATCAGTTCAATATCTGCCTTGGTTTGAGTGTAAAACTTCAATCTAGAATGTTTAAATAACTAAATAAAAATATCAAATAAGAATAAAATATGAATTAGAATTTCTACTCTGTCTAAATGGCTAACCTACTTAAGTTTGTTTTTTGTGTAAGTACATTGGAAAAAAGTCCTCTGGCAAATTTAAAATATTTATAATATTTTGCAGTTTATCTCATGCAGAGATGAAATCTGTTCCTGCCTCTTGTATTTGGTCTTGCTCTTGTGACTTGTTTTGTCTCATCTTCCTTAGCAATTATGATGCTAGCAGAGATGTGACATGTCCTTATACTCTGGGGTTTTCTTCTTTTTCTTATTCTACACCCTTCTACCACCATGTGAATAATCCAGAGATGGCCTGTTTTGAATAATATCTGCCAACCTGGAGCAGTCCCAAGTTAACACACACTGTATAGCCCTGCCCAAATGCTGAACATAGCCGTTTGCCTTGCCCAGGTAGGGAGCCCTGAGAGTAACCCATTTGACAGTGGAGAATGGTATCTAGCCCCATACAATTCTGGGATAAATGTAGAGGTCCCTTCCAATCAGAGAGCCCACCCAGTAACCTTGCATAACAGTGAAACACGGACAGAAAAATGCTTGCCTAATTGTGAAGCCCACCCTATGGCCTTCAGAGTACAGCCTTCAACCTGACCTGAACTGCTCTGCCTATGGCCCTACCTGAACACAAAGTCCAGCCAGTGGCACCATCTGGTCAGGGAGCAAAGTATGAAAGCTACTTAACAAGGAGTGACTGCAGACCCCAGCCCATGGCCCTACCAAATTCCACAGATTCCATCAATGTCACCTCTCTACTCTGGAACAGAGTTTGCAAAATCACCTGACTAGAAATGATTGCAGAGTCCAGCTAGTGTCTCCACCTGGCTGAGAGCCACAGCCAGAAGCTGTCTCTGGCTAGGGAGTTCATCTAGTTGTTCCACTTGACCACTCTTCCTAGCCAATGGCAGCCCCATGATTTGAGTGCATGGGCAGTGACTTTACTTAACTAGGAACCCCAAAAGGAGGCTCTACCTGCTCATGGAATCTAGCAACTAAACCATCTAGAATCCCTCAAATGAGTTGACAGGGGAGGGCCTTTCCCTGCCCATGTAAACCTGTAAAGTCTGCAGGAAGAGACCACGTTCCCACATGTTCAAAACCAATGCAAGGCATCAAAGTTCACAAAGAATCAAGGAAATATAACATTACCAAATGAAACTAATAAAGTTCCAGTAACCCTGCAGAAATGGAAATTTATCAACTACCCGACAAAGAATTCACAATAATCTTCTTAAAGAATTTCAGTGAAATATAAGAAACAGATGACTAAAAATTAGTAAAACACATTAAAAAATAAGTTCAAAAAACAAATAGAAATAAAAATAAATCCTATAGCTGAAGAATATGACTAAACCAAAGAATCAATAGATTCAGAGCTTGAGATTTGACAACCATTCTGACCCAACAGAAGAAAAATCAATGAACTAAAAGATAGGTCATTTGAAATTATCCAGTTATAGGAACAAGTATGAAAAAGAATGAGGGAAAAAAAAAGCCTATGAGACTAACGGGACACTTATAGTGAAATGATATACACATGGAAATCCCAGAAAGAAAAAGGGAAAGTTTTATTAAAGCAATAATAGTTGAAAATTTCCTAATCTTGGGCAGAGAAATAGGCATCCAGATTCATGAGGCCCAAAAGAAGCCAAATAGCTTGAACCTAAAAAGGGCTACACCGAGAAACATTATGATTAAATAGAAGACTTGAAGCCATAACACACCTATAATAGGGAAAAGCTCCTTACATTGTTCTTGGCAGCAATTGTGTGTGTGTGTGTGTGTAATATGGCACCAAAAGCACAAGTAACAAAAGTAAAAAACAAATGAATAAGTGAAATGACATCGATCTAAAAATCTGGCACAGTAAGAAATATCAAAATAAAAAGACAACCTATAAAATCGGAGAAAATATTTGCAGAGCCCATAATAAAAGGTTAATGTCTAAAATATATAAACGAATTCCTATGACTCCATAGCAAAACAAAAAAACGGATGTACATAAAATAATCCTATTAAAATGCTCAAATAATCTAAATAGACATTTTTCCAAAGAAAATATTCAGATAGTCTATCTTTTTTGTTCATGATCTGCACTTTTAAAACTTGTCTATCAATTGAAATATCAACTTTCTATATAAAAATAAAACACTTTGAAATATTTTTCACTAACAGGCTTTCAGGTTATTGTCATTAAGTCTTATTAAGTGATTTTAATAGTCATTTTTATATACTTCAAAAATTTGTGGTAGGGATTCTGGAAATTTCTGGAAGATACATAATTAATCACCATGGAAATAGCTAGCAATGTCGTAATGAGAAAAGTTTATTACAAATCTTAAAATTCATAAAGGAATATTTTATATTATTAATTAGGAAACTGCGAATCAAAACCACAATTAGACCTCTCTGCTAGTAATGACTATAATTTTTAAAAAGGGAAAATAAAAGAAATTGGAGAAGATATAGACAAATTGGAACTCTTTGTACATTGCTGGTTGGAACATGAAATGGTATAGCTGCCATGGAAATTTGGTAGTTTCTCAAAGTTAAACATAAAAATTATCACATGACTCAGCAATTTCACTCCTAGGTATATACCCAAAATAACTGAATACAGGTATTCAAGCACATACATGTAAGTCCAATAGCACTATTCACAATACCCAAAAAGTAGAAATAATCCAAAAGTCCATTAAAAATTTGAATAAAATATGATTTATGTGCAGAATGGAATACTGTTCAGATAAAGAAATGAGGTAGTGACACATAGTATAAGACAACTAATCTTAAAAACATGCTAAGAGAAAAAATCTGGACAGAGTCCACTTATTTTAATGCCATTTACAGGAAATATCCAGGAAAATTAAATCCAGAGAGGCAGAAAACAAAATGGTGGTTGCTATGCACTCTGGGAATAAGAGAATGGGACTGATTGCTTAATAGCTACTGGATTTTCTTCTGGGGTAATTAAAATGCTTTGAAACTAAGTATCTTGAATGTATGAACTGTAGATAAGCATACACTTTTAAATAGTGAATTTTATGTCCATTATAAAAATTGGTTTATAAATTTATGACACAGATAGATGGTTGCCAAAACATTCCTAATAAAATTTGACCTGAAAATATGACTTACTATATGCTGTACATTGTACTAGTATATGATAGGAGGTCATATTTTTAATTGGTTGAGACTGTGGTTTGTATTAATGGTTTGTCAATGTTTTTAGCACATGAGGAATAAGAGCTGAATCTAGTAATGCTGTGGAGTTTTAAAAATTTAGCTTTAATTATAGGTTGATATATTATGTGAAATAGTCCTGTATTACCTTCCCAAATGCATTTTAATTGGTTTTATATAATTTTATATCTTCATATAGTTGGTAAATATTTTACTATCAGTAAAATTACATATATGCTTTTAATGTTACTTTTAAAGTATGTATAAAATATGTAAAAAAAATTTAAATTTGGAATATTTGTAATCTTTAAAATCTTTGAAAATATTTCATCTGTATTATTTAAGAATACCTCTAGCAAATTTTAAAGATTATCTTTTTAACTAAGACTTAATTACCTCTGTATCCCCTGTGAATCTCACTTCAAGGTCAGATGATTTTGATGCTTCACCTCAGTATTTAAGAAAGTGCCTGGATAAAATGCAAGCTTTGAGCTTCAAATGAATTTGTCCTTACTTATCTAATAAGATAGCTGAGCCTTCATGACTTTGGTATTTCAAGGTCCAAAATATATGCCTTACATTAAGAACTACTCAATTCTCGTTATTTCAATGGTTGTTTCCCGGTTTTATTCTGCCCTAATTATATTTAAAATTACTACCATCAGGTTTAAAATGTTGACTACATGACTTGTACCAAATGGGTCCTCTCTCACTTCTCCACTGAGTTATCCATGAAGTCAACACACTCAGAGTACATGATGCAGAAATTACATCATCATATGATTTTTTTTTCTTTAAATCTCAGCTCTGGAATTGGAGACATGGACAAAATTCTATCCATTTTTAGGTCACTGGATCTGTGCTGGGGCATGTTAGGAGAGGAAAAGTGTGACTTCCTTTAAATATTGGCACATCATGTGCTCTCTTACCTAATGAGCAAAAAACAATAATGTTAAATATAAAAAAGAAAACAAAAAGCATCAGCAACACCCAAAGGATACAACTACAGTGATAAGAGGTGCCTGACTCTATTGATTTAGTTTTGTTCAGAAAAGGATAATCTTTTTGAAAGTTTAAAAGTTGAAAGTGCAAGTAAGCTAAAGACAAATATTAGTTATAAGTTCTTTTCAACAAAGTTTGTTCATTTCCCACTTGACATAAATTATAATAGAAAACAGCCAACTTTATTTTTCTCAGGCTTCAGGTAGGAGTAATCTTTCACAACATTATGAAAAGCTAAAGGTCCTTTTCATCAAATAGATTCTAAATCTATGGAAAAAAAAAAACCTCACCACTATTTCTGTACTTTGTAAATGACTTGTTTCAGTTTTTTATACCTATAATGACTGACTGTGGAGACAGTCAAAGTCATCTTATTTCTCTCATTTGGAACACTGAGGGGTAGGAATCTCTTATTTTCTAATAATTTATATTAAGTTGTACACTATGTAAAAATTGACAACACTTTGTACATGGCTTTCTTACTTCATGCTAGCATTGATTTTGACCAGCTACTAGCTGGGGGACTATATTGTTTAAATTAGCGGTGTTCCATTTCCCTTATCTTAGATGGACATCAAAAAAGTTATCTTATGTATTGTCCTTGATATTTATAAGTTTGTATGTTTAGATGACCTGAAAAACATGACTGTATAGAACTACAAAATTTTTGTATTATTATTTTATGGGGATAAACAGTTCTTAGTTTTGTTTCTTCTTGTTCTTCTACTAAAAGTTCATCAAAATGTTTGGAAATGAACCCATATAAATTACCCAAAGATCTGGCTTTCCAAGGGTAAGGATCGTATAGGATTTTGGAATGTGCAAACTTCCAAAAGAATCATTGTTGATGGCATCATTGTTTTTTTTCTATTTTAGGTTTCTATTAAGAATACCTTACTCTTTTGCCAAACTCTTTTTAAATGAAGCTACTTTTTTAAGTGGAAAAACTAACATTAGGACCAGAATATTTTTTAAAAAATTAGTATTGAGTTTTAGCAATTTCACATAAAGTTGTTTTGATAAAGAAAATAGAATACATTCTGGACTTTTTATCCACATGCCCATTGTGCTTCTCTAAAAAATTCTGTAGGTCATTTTCCAAACTAGAGAAAGCAAAGAGTTGGAAGGAATATGAAAGATTTTGATTTAGTGGTGATGACTCTGCACCAACCCTATCTGTTGGCCTAGACCTGCGTAGATACAAGATGCAGTTCTCAGGTAAGGTCGGTGATCCCAGTACTGAGAACAAATGAACTCACCTTCAAGGTGAGATCTTGCAGGTAAGGCATTCCCCTGCACCTATTCATAATGGGACGATTCAGTAGAACACAGAGGGTGGTTTATAATTTTAGGCAGAATGAGTCACATAGAACCAGTCTTTACACCAATTTTCCTACCCTGTGAGAGTTACATGAATATCCAAATTTTCATACAGGCCAGAGAAGAAACAAAGGTGTTTGAAAAACTCACAGATCCATGATTGCTTCCATATTTAGAAGAGGGTAATTTGGTCAACCTAGTCCATCAGAGAAAATAATGGGGCCACAGAAAACCTCAGTGAATAAAATCAGGGCTAGAAGATGATGCATAGTGAGGAGGTGACAAACAGACTAGATGTCTGCTCCTGAGTCCATGGTGCTACATTTACTCTAGATAGGAGATGCTCCCAGAAGTTGGGGACCACATCCATTATCATGCAAACATGGGAATGTTTAAATGAAAAGGGAAGTTATAATAATTATTGCAGACATAAGGTTTACAGAAGTTGTTCTAGAATGACCAAATATATATATGATCATTCAGTTCACAAGAGAAAAGGAGTGTGCTTTCTGAATTGACTAACTGTAAATCTTAAATGAATAAGTAATCTATATTAAGAACAAGTTATCTGACCTTAGGTAGCAATACTGGAAATGGCATTCAAATTGGTGTCTGTGTGTGTGTGTGTGTGTGTGTGTGTGTGTGTGTGTATGATATGTTTTGGTATGCAGGGAATTGTATTTGAAAAAAAATCAGTCCTAATGAAAATTAAACAAAATTCTGAAATATATAATCTTTATGTATACATATATGTGTATAATTCTGATATACAAATGCACATAATTATATGTGTATAACTCTGATATAAATAAGTATACACATACCCATACATATATAATTCTGGTAGACATATACAGTGTCATATTTAAGCCATCATCTAAAATTAGCACTGATCTGTTAAAAACTTAAAATGAGCAATAACCTCTAATTGGATTATAAATTAAATGAGAAGGGATTCTTGTATTTTTTAAATGAGATAAAACAGTAATCTTTAAGAAAAAAAGGATACTTATAATAAATTACAGAAACTCTCCCACTTTGATACACAGAATCACTGCTCATTTATGAAAGAAATTCACCTCAGAGTGGAGATGTCGAGTTCAAAAACATAGGCAAGGAGTGTTCCCTCAGTCTTTCAGAGTATAAATCTTATCTGATCAATGGGGCTTAACTTAAACATGGTGTATGTACGGGCTGAGATCATGACAAATGTAAAAATATACTAACTTTAAGCTAAAAACAGTAACAGATAATTAGGTCTCATATAGTGATAATGGGATCAATCCAGCAAGAATATATATCATAAATACATATGTACCCAATATCAGAGCACCTAAATATATTAAGCAAATACTAACAGATATGAGGGAGAAATAGACAACACAGTAATAGTAGAGGACTTTAACACCCCACTTTCAACAAAGGATTAATCTAAAACAAGAAATGAACTTGAGCCACACATTAGGCTAAATGGACTTAACAGACATCTATAGAATATTTAATCCAATATAGTATGTCTTCTTCTCAAGGGCATATGAAACATTCTAAAATATAGATCAAATTATAGGACACCAAACAATCTTAGCAAATTTAAGGAAATTAAGATTGCATCAAATTATCTTTTTTGACCACACTGGTATCAAACTAGGAATTAACAACATGAAGAAAAATGGAAGATCTACATATATGTAGAATGTAAACAACATACCCCTGAGCAACCAACAGATCAAGAAAGAAATCAGGGGCACCTGCATGGCTCAGTTAAGCGACCTACTTCAGCTCAGATCATGATCCCGCGGCCATGTTGGGCTCTGTTCTGACAGCTCAGAGCCTGGAGCCTGCTTCTGATTCTGTGTCTCCCTCACTCTCTGTCCCTCCCCTGCTCATGCTCTGTCTCTCAAAACTAAATAAATGTTAAAAAAAAAAAAAACATTTAAGAAAAAAAAGAAATCAAAGTGGAATCAAAGATTATCTTGAAATCCATGAAAATGGAATCAAAACACTAAAATCTATAAGATGTTGCAAAAACAGGGTTGAGGGGGAAATTTATAGCAATCAATGAACATATTACATTAAAAAATCTCAAAGAACCCAACTTTAAATCTCAAGAAACTAGAAAAACAAAAACAAAAACAAGCCCAAAGTTAGCATAAATAAAGAAATAAAGATCAAGGTGGAAATAAGTGAAATCTAGATCAGAAAATAGAAAAGGTAAAAAAAAAAACAAAAAACAAGTGGTTTTTCAAAAGAAAAAAAATTGGAAATGTTACTGACACTCAAATAGATTCAAATCAGAAATGAAATTACAGAGAAATTACAATTGACACTATTGACACTATTTGTATTGAAAAACAAAATCAAACCCGATATTCTAGAAGAAATGGATAATTTCTTGGAACTATACAACCTACTAAGACTGAACCAGGAATAAATATGAACTCTAACAACCAATAACTAGTAGGACATTGAATCAATCATAAAAATCTAGTCAACAAAAGTCCAGGACTAGATGGTTTCACTGGTGAATTCTACCAAGAATTCAAAGAATACCAATTCTTCTTAAACTCTTTCAGAACAATTGAAGAGGAGGGAAACCTTTCAAATTCACTTTTAAGACGCTAGCATTATACTCATACTAAAATCAACAAGGACACTATCAAAAAAATTACAGGTCAATATCCTTGATGAGCACAGATGCAAACATTCTCAAGAAAATATTAGCAAATTAAATTCAAGAACTTACTAAAAGGATCATACAACATGATCAAGTGGGATTTATACAAGATGCAAAAAATTGTTGAACATCCACACATACATTTACACAAAAATCAACGTAATATGCCATGTTAACAAAATGAAAGATAAGAATCATATGAGCATCTCATTAGATATTTCTGCATATGACAAAATTCAACATAATTTTCATGATAGAAACACAACAGATTGGACATAGAGAGAATGTATGTCAACATAATAAAGGTTATATGACAAAGTGAACAGCTAACATTATACTCAGAAAAATTGAAAGCTTTACATATAAGATCAGGAAGAAAACAGGGATACACATGTCACCACTTTTATTTAACATAGTACTGAGGTCTTAGCCACAGAAATAAAGCATTACAAAGAAATAAAATATATCCAAATTAGAAAGTAAAATGGTCATCATTTCAGAAGATATGTTCTTGTATATTGAACATTCCAAAGAAATGAAAGAACTGTTGAATCTAATCAATTAAGTCACTAAAGTTGCAGGATATAAAATCAAAACACAGAAATCAGTTACCTTTCTATGTACTATATATTAACAATAAAATATCTGGGGGGAAAACTATGCCATTCACAATAGTATCAATAACAAAAGGTGCCTTGAATAAATTTAACTAAGCAAAGAATCTGTACAATGAAAACTACAAAACTTTGAAAGAAATTAAACACACACAAATGGAAGGACATCCTATGTTCATGATGGACAGTTAATACTTTTTTAATGTCCATAACTACTCAAAGCTATCCTGAGATTCAACACAATTCTTAGCAAAATTCCAATGGCATTTTTAACAGAAATAGAAAAACAATTCTAAAATTTATAGGGAATCACAAAAGACTCTAAAGAGCCAAAGCAATCATAAGAACGAACAAAACCAGAAACAACACACTTCCTGATTTCAAACTGTACTATAAAGCTATAGTAATAAAAGTATACTCTTTTATACTGGTATGAGAGAAGACAATAAAAACAATCACTGGATATAAATATTTAATTTAAAATATAAATTAAATATAAATTAAATATAGATCACAGAATAAACCTCCCACATATGCTGTCAACCAATATTTGATAAAAGAAGAACTTTCACCAGGGAAAGGATAGTTTCAGCAAATGATGTTGAGAAAATTGAATAACTATATGCAGAAAAATGAAACTGGACCCCCATCTTTTTAATGTTTTTTTTAAATTTATTTTTGAGAGAGAGAGAGAGAGAGGGAGAGACTGACAGAGACAGAGAGAGAGACAGAGAGAGAGACAGAGAGAGAGAGACAACGTGAGCAGGGAGGGTCAGAGAGAGAGGGAGACACAGAATCCAAAGCCAGGCTCTAGACTCTGAGCTGTCAGCACAGAGCCTGACGTAGAGCTCAAACCCATGAACAGTGAAACCATGACCAGAGCCGAGGCCAGACGCTCAATGGACTGAGCCACCCAGGTGCCCCTGAACCCCCATCTTAAACCACTCACAAATATTAACTTGAAGTGGATCAAAAAATTAAACCTAAGACCTGATACATTGAGACTCTATAAGAAAATATAGGAAAGAAGCTCCTAAACTTTGATCTTAATAATTTTTTGGATAGGACACCAAAAGCACAAATAACACAAAAGTGGAACTAAATCAAACTTAGAAAGCTCTGCATTGCAAAAGAAATAAGATGGAAGGTGGGGTGCCTGGTGGCTTAGTTGATTAAGCACTCAACTCTTGATTAGGGCTCAGGTTATGATCTCACGGTCTGTGCTGGGAGTGGAGCCTACTTAAGATTCTGCATGTGTGTGTGTGCATGTACACACGGGTGTCTGTCTGTACCTCTGCCCATCCCCTGTTCATGCTCTCTCAAAAAAAAAAAAAAAAAAAAAAAAAAAAAAAAAANCTGGGAGTGGAGCCTACTTAAGATTCTGCATGTGTGTGTGTGCATGTACACACGGGTGTCTGTCTGTACCTCTGCCCATCCCCTGTTCATGCTCTCTCAAAAAAAAAAAAAAAAGAAAAAAAAGAAAGAAAGAAAAAGAAAAGATGAAAAGGCAATGTATGAACATGAGAAGATATTTGCATACTATGTATTAGACAAATTGTTAATATCTAAAATTTATAAAGAACACTTACAACTCAGTAACAACAGCCAAACTTTAAAAGATGAGCAGAGGAACTAAACTTTTATCCCCCAAAGACATAGAGATGGTCACAGGTATGTAAAAAGATACCAAACACCACAAACACCACAGATTATCAGGGAAATGCAAATACAAGTAAAAACTGCAATGTGTATCAATTCATACATGTAAGAATGGCTATCATGAAGAATATAAGAGATAAATATTGGCAAAGATGTGAAAAAAGGGGAACCTTTTTGCACTGTTAGTGGGATTGTAAACTGGTTCAGCCATGATAAAAAACAATCTGGAGATTCTTCAAAAAATTTAAAATAGAACTACTTATGATCAGCAATCCCCTTCTAGGTATATACTCAAAGGAAAAGAAAACAGGATACTGAGGAAATATGTCCACTCCCACGTTTATTCCAAAATTATGCACAATAACCACAATATGGTAACAACCCATGTCCATCAATGGATAAAGATGATGAATGATGAATGGAATACTATTCAGCCATGAGCAATCTATTCTGCCATTTGGGACATGGATGGACCGTGAGGATATTATCCTAAGTGAGATAGGTCAATAGAGAAAGACAAATATTGTATGCTTTTTCTCATATATGGAATCTAAAAAAAATCTAAACCTGATAAAATTGAGTGTAAAGGTGGTTACCAGGGTCTGGGTGGTGGGAAAATTGGAGAGATGTTTAAGGGCACATACTTAGACTCAGAAGATAAATAAGTTCTGCAGATATAATATACAGTACAGTCAGCAGAGACAACAAAACTGTATTAGAAACATTAAACATGCTAGGAGACTAGATCTTCCTTGTTCTCTAGAAGAAATGATAATCATGTGACACAATAGAGGTGTTACTTAATGCTACAATGGAGATCATATAAATGGATCAATATGCTGTACACTGTAAACTTACCAAGTTGTATGCCAGTTATATCTCAAAAATAAAGTAATTAGGAAAGATTTACTGGGAATAGGAGTAAGGGGAATTAGTCAACTGAAGAATAGGAGGAAGACTCTATACTTGCAAAAAAACAAAAACCAGAGAATGTACAACATGAAATTATATATGTATTCCTGTGAATATTTGTATACCTGATATCCCAACAGTTATTTTGAAATTAAATTGAGATGACCTGTAAAATCACTTTAAATAAAACATTGTACAAATAGATGAGATTATCGTGGTAGTTAATATTTCCATAACAGTATTTTGAATTCATAATTTACTAACTCCATTACCCAGAAGATAAACTGAGTATTATTTAGAAATATAGATAGCCTAATGTAAATTTGTTCTATAATGAAAAGTATTTTGTTTTTTGTTTATTAAATGTTTTATTTATCTCTGAGAGAGAGAAAGCGTGAGCAGGGGAAGGTCAGAGAGAGAGGGAGATACAGAATCTGAAACAGGCTCCAGGTTGTCAGCACAGAGCCTGACGCGGGGCTCAAACCCACAAACCTTGAGATCATGACCTGAGCCAATGTCGGACGCCCAACTGACTGAGCCACCCAGGGGTCCCTGAAAAGCATTTTTTGAAAGAAACTAATAGTAAAATAATGTTTGGAATTGTCCTGTAACTCACTATGAAAATTACTCCTTCCTGGCAGTGAGGATTATTATTCCAAAGGTATGAACTGTTTTTGTTTTAAATTGTTCATTTCACTATGAACATCTTTGAAAAGTCAATGACTCAGGAGAGTTACTTTTGGAAACAACATTAACTTGGTAGATTTTCAACCTCCCACTTATTTTCTTCAAGTATAGAGTACAATAGCTATGTCAAAAATTAACTAATTGAGGTTATATTATCTGCATATGAAATACATACATGGCAATGAATATCCTTGAAAGACTGAAGTCGTTAGTATGTGTGCTCATGAAGAAGGAATAGGAGGAGGATAAAATAATACTCAAATGTAATCCTTTTAGCCCGCCAAGTGGTATTTTTGAAGTAGATCAGAATAGAATAATTGTCTCTCTTAAACGTATCATTTGCACAGTGAGAGTCAAGATTATACTTATAAATATAGGGTGTTTGAGTCTTCCTTTAAGAAATATTCTTGGGTACAAAAGGGAGACCAGCTTTAACTTACACTATCTTCTTTCTCTTTCCTGGTCTTATATTCCTCATTAATAATATTCCACACAAGAATCCAGCCATGGAATATTTTTTTTTAATTTTCGGTTGTCTACTTACTTTAAAGCATTTTAGAAAATTTTGTTTTGTTTTAAACAAACATGGTTATAATCAGTTGCCCAGAAAAATACCTGCGACACTTTTGTTCCTGCTGGTAAATTTATATATAGATCCCTCTTTAATAGCACAGATTACCAAGTATGATTAGGGGAATATTGCATGGGGCTGCATTACATGTTTTATGACTTCCAAAAGGAAATCCTGAGACTAGTAGATAGACTCTATTCAAACCCAGGCATGAGATATGCTTCAGTTTACTATCATTTGACATTTGTTCCTGATTATAGACAATAAATTATCCAATTTTTAGTGGAAATATTACAAAATAAAAATATAATTTTATTTAAATTTCCATTATATATAGTAACAAATACAAAAGATTAAATATGGAAATGATCTGATACTGCTATATTCTCATTTTAATGTTTTTATTTTTGGCTTATCTTAAAAAAAACACAAATACATAACATTTATTTGTTAAACCATTATGATATGAAGACAATGATCCCTATGCTAAATAACTCATTTGGAGACTTGAATGGCCATGTTTATCTTTCCCTGACTGAACCTAGTACTAATTTTACCTTCCTGACTTCAATATATATGTTTTACAGTGAAGGCTGTATTTTTAAATTTGAAATCTAGTATAGTTTGACCTTTCATTTTGACATTCAGTCATCTGCAATTGAAGAAATCTGGCTTGATGATTGTTTTACTGAGGACATGCCTCATGGATTTCAAGATCATTTTTAATGTGATGTTATCCTGCATTTACTCACTTCAAATCTATTAAAGATATCAGCATAGTTCTTTAGATGGTCATTAAAATACTCTGAGATAGCTTATTACTGCAATATCTTCACATTGCTCTAGATAAACATTAAGCAACCATTACATTAAGCTTTGCCCATTAGATGAATATAGAATATGCTTCAAAGAGATCATTTATCTGCTCACCAGAGTTCATAAAAATCTTTGCTTTAACTTTGATATTTGCTCTATTTACTTTGCACAGGCTCCTGGACCATTTCTCTCTCACCATTGACATTTCTTTATAATAATTAGAAGAGAATACAAAAGAATCATGCTCTTAACTTTTAAGTACTTTAAAAATAAACACAGATAAACAAAGTTTTAAGTTCTCAGAAGAACTGTTCATTTGACAAACATTTTTCATATTAGTGTGTTTTTTATCTAAATACCACTTTTTTTAAAATTTTTTTTCTAGGAGAGAGAGACAGCGTGAGCAGGGGAGGGTCAGAGAGAGAGGCAGTCACAGACTGAAACAGGCTCCAGGCTCGAACCTGCAGTCAGCACAGAGACCGACGCGGGGCTCAAACCCACAAACCGCGAGATCATGACCTAAGCGAAAGTCGGACGCTTAACCGACTAAGCAACCCAGGCGCCCCCTAAATACCACTTTTAAAACTATTCAATCGTATTCCCAGGTTATTCTAAATTTCAACTATTTCAATCCCAATTAGCATAAAGAAAAGTATTTTGGGGCGGGGGGTGTGGGGAGGCCAGTTCAGAAGAAACAGCTACCCTCCTCAGCACACACCCACTGCCTCCTCTCGCCCATGACACTGGGCTGCTCAAGTAGCTGCTCTCACCTATAGTAAAGCTATACCCAGATTTCTTCTGACAATAGGCCCCTGATCTCCCAGAGCATGTAGTTTAGAAAACTTTTAACTGTAAATTTTTTTGTGTGCTCCTTTGAGATGTAACTCTCCCAGACTTTGCCAGTTTTTAAAACCTAGGAATGTCTTAAGGATCTGGGAGCCATCCCTTTGAAAGCAATAATCAAAGGAGATGGTACCCTTATCTTCTAGTTCCTGTGGAGCCCAACAGTACAAAGTGACAAGCAGCAACACAAATGGCCCGATTTTCATATTGACCAGCCTTCCCAGTAACAATTTCCAGTGCTCTTCACTTAATCCACCACAGCTTTAAATGCTTTTTGTTTCATCAAAGCCCAATCTCTCCCCCACTTTAAAGGTCTTGAATACAGTATTCCTTGCTTGTTTAACTCTATCCTGTGCTATTTTTTCTGACAAGGCTTTAGAAGACTTATATTTATTCCTGAAAAAGTATGCTAAAGTCTGAGACCATTTGACATGGACAGGAGTCTAATAACAGAACAACACCAAAATTTATCGAGCACTTACTATTTTCAGGATGTCATTTATATGAATCAATTCACTGAACCATTAAACCAACACACACAGTACACATCTTAACATATGGAATAAATTAACATGGAAAATTAATATATTATAAAATGCAAATATTATTACATTATTTATAAAATTAACATTGGAATTATCATTATATGGAATTAACATGGAATAAGCACCATACTTTTCAATATAGAATAATACTGGTATTTAAAAAATTCTTATCAATTCTCTTCTCTTGTCCCATTTTTAAATTCCACATAAGTGACATAAAAATATTAGTAACCTGGTCATTTTAAAATACTTCTATTTTCCCAGAAATTCCATCTCTAATGAGAATTCTAATTCTGCAAAAGGAACACAGAGGAAATCCTATGACATTGTGGGTAACTAGTGAATAGTATATGCTGGTGCAGAGAGCCACAAAGCCTTTCTTATGCCAATGCAGGGAAATGGGATTCTCTCATGTAAATACAGTCTTACTGTTCTGCAGAAGAGGATTCAACACCTTGTGCTCTCTGGTCATTTAACAAGTTTACGCTCTCTTTTATTGACTCAATTCTCAAGAATCAGCTCTCCAGGTTTGGCCCTAACTGATAATTCCCACTATTTTTCTTTCAATACTCTCCCTTTTTACCAAGGAAAATAAAATCCTGTTTTTATTTCATAATACACCCTGAGTCAAAACATTTTTAATGTGCTTTTTTGTAAGGGCCGAAAGGCCCAAAATTCCAATACACCAAGAGGCAAGATGAAAGACCACACCTACTCTTCTACTATCCCCCCAAATCAAGCAAATAAAATTAATGTTTCCACAGTTAACCATATTTAAGATGACAGGAACATTCATGTTTTGCTACACACGTATTACGTACGCACTAATTTTATTCCAAACAGAGTAGATACAATCTTTTATAATGATTAAGTCCCTTTAATATTATATATTTTCCCATTTTGCTTTTCTTTCTTAATATAAGATCATTATGTATATCATTCCTAAATAGTCATGAAATTGCTTAAATACAGAAGTGTTCACTATATAGGACATTGAGAGTTTTTAAAACTCAGGAATGTTTTTCTGTGATGTTCACAACACTGAATTATTGGCTCTGATGTTAACACCACATTTGCTTAAAACACAAGTTTATAATGTAAGTTTCACTTACATACTTTGGAAGATCTTTGAGGGTAGGGGTGGTTTGATTTCTGTTTTGATTACTCATAGAGCCTAGAATAAAAGTGGAAGGAAAATCTGAGATCTATAAAATTCAGTAAGAATCAAAGTTTTTTTAAAAAATAAGTTACTCTTTTTAAGTATTTTGTTTTTGTCTCTCAAATTTATTCACAGCTAACCCTCTACTAAAATGTAACCACTTTCAGAATGTAAATACTCTTTATTTAAGTATTTTAATACTTATTATATAAAGCAGGGTGACCTCTGACTACAAAACAAATAGAATTTGACACACACACATACCTACACACAACCTGAGCCAAGATGAGCAAAAGGAATAAGAAAATAGACAAAGAGAACAAACAAAACACAAAGTGCACATTACCAGGCTTGGCGAGGAAACTGCACCACATTTGCCTCAGTTAAGCCAGGGAAAATTAAAGCACTTGAAAGCCTATCAGGTTTAAATACTACTAGCCTCCAGGGACATAGCAGATGCAAATACATTTCTGAAATAAAGATTAAACTACTCCACCCCAGATTTTCTATGAATTACATCTGTGAAATAAAATCTTTAAAGAGAATTAGTAAACTTATATTTGAGGATGAAATAATGAAGCAGAATTCTTTATAGAGTTAAAAATATGAAAATAGAGACATGTAAAGTGATGTGGAGAACAGGATGAGAAGTTCTAACAAATATCTAAGTGTGGTCCTAGGAAAACATATACAGAAAATAGGGTACAGGAATTATTTGAGCGTCAGTGGCTGAGCGTTTTTTAAAACTAATGAAAACAAATGAACCAGAGAAAGAGAAAGCACATATTAAAAAAAAAAGGTAGAATATAAAGACAAGGTGAAGATCGTAAAATCACCCAGAGTAAAAGCACTTTTGACCTGAACAGTCAGTAGACTACTTGCTATCTATATTTAAAGAGAAAGCTATAATCAAAGAACAGAGGGAAAGTATTTGTCAAGTTAAGGATTTATATCAAGTCAAAGTATTTGTATTGGTTTTCCATCACTGCTGTGACAAGTTACCACAAATGCAGTAGCCTAAGTAATATAAATTAATCATCTTACAGTTCTGTAGTTCAGATGTGCAACGCGGGCTTCATGGAGCTGAAATCCAAATGTCTAGGAATGCACTTCTTTCTGTAGAGTCAAGGAGAGAATCTGTTACATTGCTTTTTCCCACGTCTAGAAGCCTCTTGTGTCCTTTGGCTCATGCTGTTTGCCTTCATCTTTCAAGCCAGTGACAGAGTAGCTACCTCTTTTTCCATCTTTACAACTCTTTCTCTGACTCTCCTCCTCTTCTCCTTCCTCCTCTTAAAAAGACCCTTGTGATTACATTGGGCCTACCTGGAAAATCCGGGCTGCTGTTCCTAGTTTAGGTCAGCTGGTTAGCAAAATTGATTTCACCTGCAGGCTTAATTGCCTTTGCCCTGTAAACTAATCTAGTCATAGTTTTCAAGGAATAGGATGTAGATAGCTTTGGAGGGCATTCCTGTGCTTACTATCTTTCAGGAAGAATAACAATTTAAACATTTTTACATAATTAAAAATGAAAAATATCATCAACAACATGCATTCCATGAATTAATAAGGTAACTATTGCAGGAAGAAAAAAATAATCCCATAATAAAGATCTTTGAAATCAAGAACACTGAAGAAAGTGTTGGTACCGAATAAAATTTGAGGGGGGGAGAATAACAATTTGTTTAAAATAATGATCACATTAGTGTTTATTTGGATGAAATTAATAATAAGCAAAATAAAATAATAGACAATAGTAATTTTATGGTAAATGATTAAAGTATTTAGGTTATATTTTTGTAATACTGGGTGGAGATAATACTTTTGACTTGTTAAATTGTTTATTCATGCTAAAAGATGAAGTATATCCATTAAAATAATAAAGAAATTGAATATAGCTCTCAAACTAGTGCAGCAAAGACTGAGAGAAAACAAATCAAGATCAACCTTGCAACAATAACATATCTAAGTAAAGAAGCCCCGGGGCGCCTGGGTGGCTTAGTCGGTTAAGCGTCCGACTTTCGCTTAGGTCATGATCTCGCGGTTCGTGGGTTCGAGCCCCGCGTCGGGCTCTGTGCTGACTGCCAGCTCAGAGCCTGGAGCCTGTTTCAGAGTCTGTGACTCCCTCTCTCTCTGACCCTCCCCTGCTCACGCTCTCTCTCTCCTAGAAATAAATAAAACAAAACAAAAAAAAAGAAGCCCCCTAAAAAAACTCTACAGTTAAATCATATATAAATAGAAAGTAAGTGAAAGGTGGTTAAAAAATATCAGTAATTACAACAAATATAAATTTAAAGGTATTCAATTTAAAAGATAGTGACTTTTCTTTCAGATGTTCAAAAGTCAAGATATAATGTATGCCTGGAATTTTAAAAACACACCGAAACTCTAGGTCACACAATATAACATCAGTTATTTGTGTGAGTCAAACAGTGGTTTAAAAACGGTGAGAATATTAACTTGTCTTAGGGTGGTGATCATTTCACAATTTATACATATATCAAATCATTACACTGTATACCTGAAGTGAATATAATGTTATATGTCAGTTACACCTCAATTTAAAAAAGAAAGAAAAAGAAAACTATCAACCACTTATACCTAAAAAATGGAAATGTATGAAGAAGAATGTTATGGTTTGAATTGTGTCCCCTAAAAAATCGTATGGTGAAATCCTTCTCCCAGTACCTTAGAATCTGGTCTTGTTTGGAGAGAAGTTCAAGTCAGCTGTAATTAATTAAGACAAGTTCATACTGGAGAAGGGTGGACCCCAATCTAATACGACTCATGTTCTTATAGAAAGAGGAAATTTAGAGACAAATACAGAAAATAAAGGCAGAGATTAAAGTGATCCATTTACAAGCCAAGATTCCGGATTGCCAGAAAACTACCAGAAGCGTCAAGAGAACCATGTAATAGATTTTTCTGCACAGCCCTCAGAAGTAAACAATGCTTCTGCCACCCCGATCTTAGACTTCAAACCTCCGAAACTATAAGGCAGTAAATTTCTATTGTTTAATACTCGGTTTATTGTATTTTGCTATGGCAGCCCCTTAATATAAGGACCGAGTTCTAAAACTTTACAATTTCAAACTCAAAGAACAATATAAATTTGGTAATATTCTCTAGTAAACAAAAATTTTAATCCTTAATTTTCTTGTAAAAACACTAGGACAAGATGATTTCACAAGCTCTACCGCACTTTTTTTTTAAGTTTATTTATTCTTGAGAGAGAGAGAGAAAGAGAGCGTGAGTGGGGGTGGCAGAGCGAGAGAGGGAGATACAGAATCTGAAACAGGCTCCAGCCTCTGAGCTGTCAGCACACAGCCCACTTGGGGTTTAAACTCATAAACCGGGAAACAATGATCGAGGCCAAATTCAGATACTTAACTGATTTAGCCACCCAGGCACCTGAGCTTTACCACCCTTCTAAGGAATACAACATTTCCAAAATACATAAAACCATACTAGAAATAACAAAAAGAAAGAATTCTCTCCAACTTAAGTTATGAGGTCTCAAATTATGAGGTCTCAAAATAGTGCTGTGATTGTGGAATTAAAACACTAACAAAACAAACTTCCTTTCATAAAGCCCAGGGGCAGTGAAAGAATAAACAGATGGGTCAGTGGAATAGAATAGAGAGTCCAGAGATAGACCCACACAAATGTAGTTAACTGATATTGTTAATTTGATATTTGACATTTGACAAAGGTGTAAAATCAATTACCAGAGAAAGAATAGGTATGTCCATATGCAACAACAAAAGTATTAAAAGACCTTACACAAAATGGACTCAAATGGATCATACACCTTAACATAAAATAAAAAATTATAAACTTCCTAAAAGACAAGATAGGAAAAAGCAATCTATGTGATTTGGGGATACATGATGAGGTTTTAGATACCACACCCAAAGCATGATTCATGAAAACAATTAATAAGTTGAATTTGACTAAAATTAAACACATTTTGTTAAAGACATTATTTTTTTAAAGTTATTTTGAGAAAGAAAGAGAGCAATCATATGTGAGCGGGGGAGGGACAGAGAGAGAGGGAGAGAGAGAATCCCAAGCAGGCTCTGCGCCCAACATGAGACTCAAACTCATGAAACATGAGATCACAACCCGAGCCAAAGTCAAAAGTCAGACACTCACCAGACTGAGCCACCGAGGCACTCCAATCATCAGTTATTTTATAAAGGTCATACTGAAGAAATGAAACAAGCAAGCAAGCAAGCAAGAAAGAATTACTACATGACTATTAAGCTGGTTCAAATTCAAAACCTGATGATACCAAATGTTTGAGAGGATATGGAGCAATAGAAATTCTCACTCATTATATATGGGAATTCTAAAAATGGAATATAAATTTGGCATTTGGTACTCTCTTAGAAAACTATACATAGTTGTACATTTGATTCAGCAGTCACTCTTCTAAATATTTATCAAAAGAATAGAAAGCCTAGGTTCATCCAAAAATCTTCATGTGAATCTTTATAGCATCTCCGTTCATAATCACCAAAAATTGCAAACAAACAAAATGGCTTTCGATAGGAAAATGGATAAACAAAGCCTGGTAAAACCATACACTGGAGTATTATTCACTCATATAATGAATGAATGATCAAGCAATGCAAAAACATTGAAATTTAAATCTATATTGCTAAGTGAAGAAAACTACTCCAAAATGCTACACTTTATGCTCTCATTCACATAATACTATAGAAGAGACAAGCTTCTAGGAGATGATAAATAGGTAAATGGCTTAAGAATTATGGTAAATTAAATTAAGTCTATCAGAGAGCAGATTTCAGGGAGGTAAAACTATGCTGTGTGATAGTGTACAGTAGTTATATGACCCTGTATGTTTTTTGAAACCCATTAAAATTTCCAGCACAAAGAGTAAATCTATACTATACAAATTTAAAACAATTAGGAAGTTGGGGTATCCCAGGATGTGATACACAATGTGAAAAAGGAATCTAACCATAATAGGAATGTGTGAAATGATCTCACTGAGGAAGGTAGGAAAAAAGTTACTGGCTTAAATACTTTAGAAACAAGTGAAGAATTAAGACTCACAACAAAATGAGCCGTATACAGACAGTTTACTATAGTTGACAAAGTTGTTTCAGATAAAAGCAAATGCTAAATTGTTGTCAGTTTATGTGTACATGTGTACTATATTTACTTATTTTGTATTTATTTTTATTGAGATATAATTGACATAAAACATAATAGTTTTAGATGTACAACATAATGGTTTGGGATATGTATATACTCAAAACTGATCACCACAGTAAGTCAAGTTAACATCCATCACCAACATAGTTACATTATTTTTCTTGTGAGAGCTAAAAATTTTTTAAATGTTTATTTATTTTTGAGAGAGAGAGACAGACAGACAGACAGAGAGTGAGCAGCTGAGAGGCAGAGAGAGAAGGAGACACAGAATCCAAAGCAGGCTCCAGGCCTGAGATGTCAGCAGAGAGCCTGAGGTGGGGTTCAAACTCACAAACCATGAGATCATGACTCTGAGCCTAATCATACACTTAACTGAATGAGCCACCCAGACATCCAAAAAGCATAGCTTTTTTTTTTTAAATGGCTATAAATTTAAAAGTAAGTAACTAAATTCTTATTCATTATGGTATGACAAAAGAACATCCAATGGTATGCCATAATAAAATGTAAAATAAACAAGCAGGTCCATAAATAAATAAAATTAAAATACTTGCTTTGGTCATAAACACTTATATGCAAATGATCTATCATTTAACAAAATGAAATGTTATATAAAGCCTTGATTTTTCTATGAATTTGAAGTTAATATTTGGGCAGTAGTAATTTTAAAATATAGACAATATAGTTTCTAATTTGTTTACTCTGGAGAAGTACAAAGTGAATCAATAATTACAGATCCTTTTTTCACATTGTCAAGATGATAAATCAGTTGTGTTAATAAGAAATTGTTAGAGTTCCATCTCTTTGTTATTTTTAAAAATCATAATCAATAAAGCTAATATTGATATATTCATGAAGTTTTAAACTAATCAAATTCATTTGCAGAGGCAAAATTTATTTTGTAGGTGAATAAAGGTCTAAGCCTTTATATATCAGTAAGAATAAACAAGAAACAACTCTCTATTTGAAAGAAACATTGGCACCTATCATGTTTGGCATAGACTTTAATGATACATAAGAACAGTGGATCCAGGAAACATTTATAAAACTTTTACATCAACATGTTTTTTTTTTTAATTTATTTCTAGGAGAGAGAGAGAGACAGCGTGAGCAGGGGAGAGTCAGAGAGAGAGGGAGACACAGACTCTGAAATGGGCTCCAGGCTCTGAGCTGGCAGTCAGCACAGAGCCCGACGCGGGGCTCGAACCCACGAACCGTGAGATCATGACCTAAGCGAAAGTCGGAGGCTTAACCGACTAAGCCACCCAGGCGCCCCATACATCAACATGTTTTTAAAGTGTCAGTTACAGTTTGATTGTTAATGCACAGACATAGACTACTTGCTCAATTGGATAGCTCTCTTTTAACATCCCTTTTTTTTCCCCCGACATGTAAATGTAACTTCTGTTTATCTACCCCTAACCTCACTACCACAAAGGACAGCTAGTTCAATCTGTGCTATGTAAGAAATAAACATCATTCAAAGGAAAATTCTGTTTTATTCTCACACAAGGAGGAAGAAAAGTTTGCTTGAACTTCTTATACTAAATTTGTCAATATAAAAATGATTTCTAGAATTTTAATGACAGGGACAAAATGTCACTAACAACATATATTGGATTTTAGTCTTCCCTACTGAAGTATAATAACTCACTACTAAGTTTCCACTGGTAGAAACATGATAGAATATAAAAATTCCCTCAAGAAAGTCATCAAGGTAACATAACCATAACTTAGTATAGAAACACATTGTTTTGTGAATATTCTGGATCCTGGCTTCACAGAAACATCAAAATGATTTGAAAATATTTCTAACATTATCAAAGCAAACAATGAGGAAATTTAATTTGAAACTTGAGCATAAAATATTTTTATAAAATGCCTTATTAAGAAAGAATAATTTATTTTTAACACATTTTTGAGAGAGAGAGACAAAGACAGAGTGAGAGCCAGGGAGAAGCAGAGAGAAGGAGAGGGAGACACAGAATCTGAAGCAGATTCCAGACTCTGAGCTATGAGCACAGGGCTGGATGTGGGGCTCAAACTCATGAACCCTGAGATCATGACCTGAGCCGAAGTCGAATGCTTAACTGACTGAGCCACCCAGATGCCCCAATAAAGAATGATTTAAATCAATATCAACCAAACATTTGTGTGGCTGAATTCAAATATATGCAACATATATTCATAATCATTTGCAAAGCTTGAGCATAAATTTTAAATAATGGAATTAATACTACTATTTCAAATTTCTCCTTTCATAAAGTTATTTCTTCACACTTTAATTGGTATATATATTGTTAAATGCAATCTCTATTAGTAGAGAAATTTAAACTAACTATATAATTAAGTTTATACTTTCACTTTAACACAACAAAATATTAAGAAGCCCCAATTAAACTTCCACTCATCCCATGAAACCTATTCTCGACAACTATAAACTTTTAAAAATGATCTATACAGCCTTTATTTAAAGGCTTTCTGGGTAGGAAAAATAATTGTCACAGTCTTAGGAATATCTTTTTCAATCTTTGTTTTGATTTTTCATCATATTTTTAGTCATTTCTCCGGTCCTAATGGGATATATGTTTACTAACAGACTTCCAATTTTTACTGTTGCAGATAGTTTTACTAAAATACTATGATTCTGGGGTGCCTGGATGGCTCAGTCGGTTGAGCCTCTAACTTTGGCTCAGGTCATGATCTCACGTTTGTGGGTTCGAGTCCCACGTCAGGCTCTGTGCTGACAGCTCAGAGCCTGGAGCCTGCTTTGGATTCCGTGTCTCCCCGTCTCTCTGCCACTCCCCCTCTCATGCTCTGTCTCTCTCTGTCTCAAAAATAAACAAAACATTAAAAAGTACTATGATTCTATTTCATTTTTAAAGATTTATTTTTCCAAAATAAATTATTGGTAATACTTTTTGAAAATCCATACCTATAGTAAAAATTTTAAATTGCTTATAAAAACTTTTATAAGGATGTATGGGATTTTTTTTAACGGCTCCTTTATTGCCTTTCTTTGGGAATCTGCATTTTCTTTTTATTGTTTAAAAATTTTTATCTTACCATTTTATTAGGATATATTTTATATAACATCACTGCTTTGCTGTATACTATTTCTTCCACTATCACGAGTCCTATCAGATTGATAGGTGTTATTTGTTCTTCTTTAACATTTCTTTTGATATTATTTTAAAAATATTTTGTATAACTCTTATTTTTCCATTTGTGTGTTTGATGTTTGTCATTCACTCAGTGTTTTAAATATAAATCACATCACATTGCTTATTTTAAGCTTATAGTCCCATATTGTCAGAGAGCTTTTTCTTTTGATTTAATTTTTTAAGTGAGATTGTGACTCAGTTTATATTAGTTTCTTCTTCAGAACAATTACAAATATTAATCATATGTTTGTGTTTGTATATGTCTGCTCTGTGTCCAATTATTGTTTTATGTCACCAGAATGCAAGCTCTGGGAAGATAAGGTACTTACAAGTTTTATTTGAATGACTAAAGATTATGGTTTTATAAACCATTTCTCATAACACATGAACCCATTAATCATGTTTCAAAACCTATTCTTGGCATCTCCCCATACATTTTGCAAGAAAGTTTATCTTTTATACTTCTACACTATTTCAAAGATACACAATTTTCTGTGGTTTTTCATAGCATGGTTTGCCATATTTTCTTTCTTCAAAGTTTTATTTCAGAAGAATTAATGTAATGTTTTGTGAGGTAGAATTTATTGATGGTATTACTCTTGGCCAGTGTCACACAAATGGTGTTCTTTGATGTAGTTGAAGCATTTAAAAAAAAAATTAATGTTTATTTCGAGTGAGAGAGAGAGAGAGATACAGTGTGCATGGGGGAGGAGCAGAGAGAGACAGAGAGAGAGAGAGAGATACACACAGAATCCAAAGCAGACTCCAGGCTCTGAGCTGTCAGCACAGAGCCCAACATTGGGCTCAAACTCACAAAACATGAAATCATAGCCTGAACGGAGGTTGGTCACTTAACCAACTGAGCCACTCAGGCGCCCCAATGTAGTTGAAGCATTTAATCCAGTTTCTTACTTTAATCTGCTGTGTTGGGCACCAACTCTTAAGATAAATGGTTCTGGGGCACCTAGGTGGTTCCCTCATTGAAGCACTGACTCTTGACTTCAGCTCAGGTCATGATCTTACAAACTGTGAAATGGAGCCCTGCACTGGGCTCTGTGCTGACAGCATGGAGCCTGCTTGGGATTCTCTCTCTCCCCCTCCTTCTGCCCCTCTCCTGCTTACATTCTCTTTCTCAAAATAAAGAAACTTAAAAAAAAGATAAAAATGGTTCTTTTTAAATGTTTATTTATTTATTCTTGAGAGAGAACTAGAGAGTGAGCAGGGGAGCAGCAAAGAGAGAGGGAGACCGAGAATCCCAAGCAGGCTGTCAGCTTGGAGCCCTACGTGGGGGTCAAATTCACAAACCATGAGATCATGACCTGAGCTGAAACCAAGAGTCAGATGCTTAGCTGAATGAGCCACCCAGGTGTTCCCAAAATAAATAGTTCTACATAAGGAAAATATGAACACAGCATTCATTGCTAAACCAAATCTGCTTCTGTTATGCAGCAGCAACCCTATCTCCACATGATAATTATGGTCACATATTCTGCATACATAGTAACTGTTCTTTCTTTCTTTCTTTCTTTTTTTGTAATTTGCTGTTAGAAATTTTAAGTCCTTATAGAGGGATTCTTCTGAAAATGTATTTCAGTAATGTTTCTTTGCCCTTTCCCCCCTCCCTCATCCTTGAATAAAAACGTGGCTTTAAGAGAATTTCATAGGAAGTTACTCTGTGACTTAATCCTGTGAAAACTTCCAGTAGTAACTACTTACTATGGTTTTGGTGAAATTAAGCATACTAGATATTGCTGTATATATACACACACTCTGGATTGCAGAATATTAACACTTTGCTAGGATGTCATTAAAGATGGCATTTGTAAAAATTTAATATGATACAAAAGTGCATATACAGTGGATGTGTTTCCAAAGGCTTCAGTTAGGCTAGATAAGATGCTTTCAATCAAATGTGTGTGAAGCCTTTATTCTACATTTGATATGGTGGTAATTTGAAAGCAAACACATAAATATAGATAGATATAAAACTACAAGAAATAATTGCATTCTATACTAAAGGGATATAGGCATCTATTGGCTGTCTATGTAGCTAAAGTGTAGATGTAAAATGTATGTTACATTTCTTCCCCCTTTACCTTTGTATTAAATATTCATCTTTAATTTCAGCATCATCCTTATGGTTTTCATCTTCCATGTCATTGACTTTGTAATATATTTTGTTCTGTTCCACACATTTTAATATCACTACATGGTTGTTGAATATTGGCGATTGGAATTTAGATAGGTAGGTAAGTACGTAGATAGATAGATAAATTTTATAAAGTACCATTAGCATTCTTCTTTTTAAATTATATATTATATAAGTCCTGGCAAATATTTTGCTACTGCTATGACATGGTTGATTTTTTTATTGCTTCATCACTAAATGTGTTCCAATTTTGCAATAGTATATGATGCCAGTATGTAACTTGATGAATGGGCCAAGGGTATTTTACCAAATTAAAATGTATAAAGTTTATGTTAAGTTTATCCCAGTTTTTAGGTACCGAGTTGGTATTGCTGAGATGTCATAATGAAAAATTTTGAGGTATTATTTTATTTTGAGAAGGGCAGTTATATCTTTGTCTCATGTATGTTTTAACCACCCAGTAGCTATATATCTATTGATTCCTTTGTGTTTAAATATTTGTTTAACTTTGTACTCTTAATGGACTCTTCCTAATTCTGTGACATAATATTCCAATTTAATGGTGGGTCAATATCTAAACTATCATTATGACACATTTCTTTCACTGCATTTCCTTATCTGTGTTTAAAATTTATTATCCCAATATGACACATCAGTTCCTTAAATATGGTGCTGTGTTTATAATCAGATGGGACTCTCTCATGATCACTGGTGTATTTAGATTTGTCAAGTAAATATTTGTCATGCAAATATCAAATCTATCACTCCTCTTTCCTCTTAATAAACCACTAATGGTTGTCTTTCTAAAGGTGTGTGGTTCCCAAAATGGCAGAATCAGGATTACCTGAGAACCTATTAGAAATGCAGAATTTTGGCTCTACAGACCATTCGAATATGAAATTTGGGAAATGAAGCCCCACAAACTGCGCTTTATCAAGCTCTACAAGTGAATTTAATTAAAAATGTTTATGGATCACTGCTTTATCATAGCTTGTCACATCTTCATGATACATCACTCTGATGTATCTCATAGTCACAATATTTATTGCATAGAAAATTGGACATCAGCCTTAAACGTCAAGGAGTTTTAAGAAATCCAGAATGCAGTTATACTAGTAAAATTGTCTGTGAGGGATCCAACCCTTATCCATCTTGGGTTGAGTCACTCAAAAACAGATTATGAGAATGAGAGTTGTGCGTAGTTGGTTTAATTATGACATGGCCTGAGGAACAACACTCGGGGAGCAGGATTGGGTGAGAAGAAATCCAACTACAGAGTAGTCACAGCTGTGCTCAAAGACAATCCCGGCAAAGCCCCAGAGATGAGATGGTCCTTTCAGAGGTATATTAATTAGAAGCAAGAGGCTCAATACTTTCAATACTCTCCCACTCCAATCAGCCGTTGAATGCCAGTTCTCCTCCCAAAAGACCAAAATATTGACAAGACTGGTCCCTTCACTAGAATCCTGTAAAGGAATTTAGCCACAAGCTGTGCAGCCACTCCCACAGCTGGAGATCTGGTTAGGGAGTCAGTGTGGACATGGCACATGTCCATGGCACACACCGAACTTCCTAAGGTTTTAAAAGAATATACTTTCCCTTTTTACACACATGTTCCTTTTGGTTTTGTTTTCCTTACAAACAATTTTCTAAACAAAATGGAAAAGGAAAACATATTTAGATGGGCAACTGGACAATGTAAAATGATTGAGATGCTTATAATGTTTATAAGTTCAAGTTAATTCCAATTATATATATATAAATGTGTACAGCTTTCAATCATAAGTAATATAAAATGGAAGATGAAACAAAACTATTAGCTAAAACTAACAGTGCTATGAACAAATATTTATATGAGGCTTATTCACAGATTCTATCTATAAAAAATATGATTCTTATAGATGTCTCAGACTGTAGTGCTGGATACTTGGATTGAAAACAAATAAATAAAATAAAAATAGAAAATGTGATCAAGGTGAGAAGGAACTCTTTCCTAGAAAATATTAGAAAAATGGAAAACTTCTTACATATGTAATCTATTTTGGTAAGTAGAGAAGTAGAATTAAGTGACAAATCATATTTTGAACAAATTATTTTAGCATTTTGCTAATGACATTTCTAATTCCATTCAGGATCTCTAATAAACCTTTAACTTCCCATGCTTTCCACCTCTTCCTGGAATTTTTAGTTTCAATATTTTGATGAAGGATTGCTTTCTTGCACAATAACTTCAGGATATAATACATCTATATGTCAGTATAAAACAATACATAATGAAGATAAACCCAGCCACCTGGTAAATCAGAATTAACATATATCAATGATTTGAATTATCACTAATTGAACCAAATCAATTTGTGAGTTCAGTCCTGAGAAACTAGAACAAGATCAATAAATCAGGCATCTCTGAGCAACAGAATATTTAGCTTTCACAGCAATTATGGGACATATCTTGTTGAATCTTTGTAAAAATCTCTATTTCAAGTTGTGAGGGTCTCTAAGGAACATTTCCTACATAAGAATGTTACTGAATCAAGTGACAAGAGAGATGTCACTAAAATGTTATAATGTTATTATAATATACAGATGAAACCTGAATTCCCAATCTTTAATTCACATTTATTATGGTGCTTCTGGGGCAAATGTGCCATTTTCAAGAAGATACATCTACATAATTACTCTGGAATAGGTACAATAACTATAATGAGGTGAAAACCAATTTTGTGATACAATTGATGAATATCAAAAATCCTTTTAATTGTAATGTGAAAAATTACATTAGTAAAGTTCTTAAAGAGGAACACGGTATTTCATTTCCTTTGTTTCCTTTATTTCTTTAACTTTTTATTATCATATAATTTGAAATTAAAGTTTTAAGAAAAGTACAAATTCCATAAACACATTAATGCAGATTAACAGTTATTTACATTTTGCTTCTCTCCCTCTCTTCTAATACAAACACATTTGTTCACACAAATGTGCATATGCTCACACTCACACACACACACTCACACCCAGAGGAAGTTCTTGTTTCATAGTTTTTGTGACAATGCATTTCAGTTACCATGTTTTCGTTAAATAATTCCAGTCACCAAACAATGCAGATCAGGGGAACGGTGATGGTGGGATATCAACTTTGTGCAATTACACAAAATATAAATTTGTTGCTAGCTCTCCACTCAACACTAAGTAAACAACACATGCACATCATAATTGGGGACCAATCAAGTTATTTCTTTCAAGTCTGTCAGTATTTGTGGATGTGTATCTGTCAAACAGTTGATTCACAAAGAGAAAAGTGGGGCATTGTGTCCCTTTCTTATATCCCAGTGACAATCCCATGTGACATTTTATAAAAATGGATTTTCAAAAGAGGGAATTGAAAGTTGAAAGTGCAACAAACAAATGAAACATGATAATGCTATAGTGAAGTTCAAATTGAACATGAATGGAGTTATAGAGGAAGTAGCTGACCACAGGGTGTTGTCCCCACCAGCAATTGACAGTCTAGATACGCAGCCAGAAAAAAACAGTGAAGGCAACCTTATGGACATAAAGGAGACAAAAGGTTGTGAGAAAAAGAAAGATGATATTCCAGAAAGGATGCTGGTTAAGAAAAAGTCACATTAAAGGAACCCTCAGAGCATTTCACAATATCAAAAGGGTAAAGGATAAAAAATTAAAATCTAGTCCTAACTTAGGAAGTAGAATAACAATTTGTTAAGGCATAAAAAGGTGTTCACATGTATTGTCAATTATATGATGAGAAGAAGACAAGACAAGCACTGTTCACATTTCTCTTCAGTATTTTTTATTGGCTGCCTCTATTTTTATTTATTTACTTTTTATTGAAGGAGTAGTTGACACATGTTACGTTAGTTTCAGTTGTACAATATAGCGATTCCACAACTCTACACATTATGCTATGCTCCCCACAAGGGTAACTACCATCTATCACCATACAATACTATTACAGTATCATTGACTAAATTCCCTATATTGTACCTTCATCTTTTGATGAGTTTTAAACAAATAAATAAAATTATTTGATTGTAATTTTTTCTAATATTTTAAATTGCAGTATATGAAATTAATATAAATTTTACTAATTTCTATTTTCTTACACTTCTTACATTTCTTACACTTTTTAATGTTTTGACAAAAAATGTTTGAAGGTCACAGAACATTAGTAACTTGTTGATTGTCGAGATTGCTTTTCATGTTTTCCGTTTACAGAGTCATATTTATAAATTGGCACAACACAGCAAAGGGCAGACTTCCGTAAGAATAGGTTGGAAACATATCCATTTACCACTAAATACTTTGTATGGGTGCCTCTTTTTTCTTTTCAAAACAAGAACATTGGTCTAAATAGACAATGCATTTATCACAGCAGTTACAAAAATCAGAAAGTTTGACAATGACATAACTAATTTACGGTACATTTTAACTGTAACTGTCTCAAGTAAAAAACAGAACTTTTAATTTTTTCCCCAAAGATCCATTCTTAGCTCATAAATTGCATCTAATTGCTATGTATTTGTAATCTCCTTTGATGTGAAACACTTCCTCAGCCTTTCTTCACTTTTTCTGATCTTGACAACAAGTTTAGAAAATGTACCTTTATGCTCAATTCAGTTTATTTATACACATTTTGCAAAATTAGATTGTCAGTCTTTCTTGCTTCATCATATCAGGGAAAATGATATTTGGTTTATTTCACTATTGATGATGTTTAATTTAGCTATTTGATTACGGTATTATTCTCAGAGTTTTCCCATTGTCATGAAATTATTAATCTCTTTGTAATTAATAACTACTATTGAGGAATTCATTTTGAAAGTATAGAAATATGCTGTTTTCCACCAACTTTTCACCCACTGGTTTTAGGATTTTTTGATTATGTAGTTAGCATTCTACCTTAAAAGATTTTTTTCTGTATTTATTACTGAGATATTTATATAAATAAATACTTAGGGTTTTTCTTTTAGTTCAGTGGATTACACTCTCATTCTGTCCTTCTATGTTCTGGTATTGATGTCCCAGATTAGGTCAGAGAAAGCCTGTTCAGGATGGTTTCTTTGTGTTTTTGACTTGGAGCATTTCATTACTTTCTAGAGCAAAGAGCTGCTGCAGGTGCACCTTGAATTTTTTTTCCAGTTTTGATTGGAGGAGTTCTTTATGTATTCTGAATGTGTCCATTATGTGTTTCACAAATATTCAGCATTTGTTTTTTCTACCTTATTCATGTATTTGGTAGTGTATCTGATGAGCAGAAGTTTAATTTTTTAAAATTAATATACTTTAGTATTTTAAAAGCAGTTTTAGATTCAAAGCAAAATTGAGTGTAAAGTGCAGAGTTCTCATATACCCCTAGGCCCCCAATACCCCTCCCTGCATCTCACACAAAGCCTCTCTCACCATCAACATCTTCCATCAGTGTGGGACATTTATCATATTCCTGTATCAGGACACCTCATCATCAGCCAAAATCCATAATTTACATCAGGATTCACTCTTTGCACTATCTGCATTCTATAGGTTTGGAAAAGTGTATAATGGCATCAATCCACCATTGTATATCATGCAAAATAGTTTCACTGCCCTAAAAATCCTCTGTGATCTGCCTGTTCATTCCTTCCTCTCTCCCCACTAAATTCCTGGCGAACACTGATCTCCTTAGTCTCCATGGTTTTGCTTTTTACAAAATGTCATATAGTTGGAATTATACAGAATATACCCTTTTCAAATTAATTTCTTTCACTTAGGAATATGGATTTAACATTACTCCATGACTTTGTCTGGTTTGATAGTTCATTACTTCTAAGTGCTGAATAATATTCTGTCATCTGAGTTTATCCCAGGTTATTTTTTTACTCACCCATTGAAATATACCTTGTCTACCTCTTTAATTTCTTTTTAATGCTATTTTTGAGAGAGAGAGACAGAGTGCAAGCAGGAGAGGGTCAGAAAGAGAGGGAGACACAAAATCTGAAGCAAGCTCCAGGCTCTGTTGAGCTGTTAGTGCGAGCCCAACGTGGGGCTTAAACTCACGAACCGTGAGATCATGACCTGAGCTGATGTCTGACACTTAACCAACTGAGCCACACAGCACCCGTTGACATCTTGTCTACTTCTAAGTTTTGATAATTATCAATAAAGCTGCACAAACATTTATACTCAGGTTTTTGTGTGGATATGATTTCAAGTCATTTGGGGTCCAATTGTTGTTTTGTAAGTGTATGCTTAGTTTTGTAATTTTTAATACTGCTGCTTTCTGGATTCAGTTTCAAAAACTATGCCTAATCAGAGGCATAAAAAGAATCTCTATTTTCTTATAGAAAGCTGCATAATTTTTTAAATGTTTCTTTATTTTTGAGGTAGAGAGACAGACACAGAGTGCAAGCAGGAGAGGGGCAGAGAGAGAGGGAAACACAGCACAGAGCCTGACACGGGGCTTGAACTCACAGAAATTATCCTTTTCTTATACCACACGCAAATATTAATTTGAGCAAACTCATAAACCTAAATTTAGAGTTTAAAATTATGCAGCTTCTAGGGGTGACTGGGTGGCTCAGTTGGTGAAGTATCCAACTTTACCTCAGGTCATGATCTCATGATTTCTAAATTCTATTCTGTCACAGAGTGATTTTTCATTGTCATGAAAATATAGCATGTCAGTTTTGTAGAAAGTCTTGATATGCAGTAGTATAAATCCTCCAACTTCATGTTTATTTTAGAAGCTACTTTTAGAAATTATAGGACTTATAATTTTAAAATAAATGTAAGCAAATTATTTATTTCCGTAAGTAAAAGAACTGTTCAGTAATTGAAAATATTGATCATTCAGGGGAGAATGGGTGTCTTAAATATATCAAGTGTCCAATCCATGAACATGGTATAATTTCCCATTTATTTAGGTCTTTGTTAATTTCTCTCAGCAATGGTATGTAGCCTTAGTTATCTTGAAAATATTTTGTAAGATATGATTTTTAATATCCTATGCTTTCTAATACTATTTTCAAGAAATTTAGAAATTCTTTTTCATTTTAAATTGGTTAAAGTAGCATATATAAATAAAATACATGTTTGTTTAAGTTGGCCTTTTACCTGGAACATTTCTAAGATCACTAATTAGTTTTAATATTTCTCTTAAAAGTCTTTGGGTATTTCAATGTAAGTAATCATTTAACTTTTAAAAGAGAGTTTTACTTTGCCCACTTATATGTATATATCTTTCATTTATTTTCCTTGCTTTTATGCCATAGATAATTGCTCCAGTACAATGTTGAAAAGAAATGGTGAACTGACATGATTGATTTGATAACTTTATTAAGGGAAACATTTAACATTTCACCATGCAAAATTATAACTGTAGGTGTTTTTGTTTTGCTTTGCTTTTTGGGGGTTTTTATTTATTTTGTGTTGTTTTGTTTTGTTTTGTTTTGAGAAAGAGAGACAGACAGAATCTCAAGCAGGCTCCACCCTCACCATGGAGCCCAACATGGGGCTTGATCCCATGATCATGATGGGACTTGATCCCTGGGATCATGACCTGAGCTGAAACCAAGAGTTGGATGCTCTACCAACTGAACCACCCAGGCACCCCAGCTGTAGGTTTTGAATAGATGCATTTTATTGGATTGAAGAAATGCATTTTCTTCCAAATTTGCTTAGAATTTTTATCATGAGTAGATGGTAAATTTTATCAAATTCATCTTCTCCTATAGTGATAATCATATTATTTATAATTTTTATTCATATGGCAAAATACATGAAATATTTTTTACTGTTAATCCAAATCTATGTTCCTAGGAAAAAGAGCATTTAGCTATGACATTTATCTTGTTTAATTATTCCTTAATTTGATTCATCTATAATTTGTTAAGAATTTATGCTTGTATTTGTGGAGGTACTTGATTATAAATAGTGTATACTGCTTTCATCCGGTGTTTATACAAAGTTAAGGCAGACCTCATGAATGCAGTGTGTATGTATTCTCTCCTTTCCTAGGACATTTTCTATATTATTTATTTTAGTAATTCATCAGGCAAACTATTCATTAGACCTGTAGATTTTTGTGGGAATGCTTTTGATAAAAGTTAACTTTTCTTTGGAAAATATAGAGTTCTTAAATTTTCTGTTTTACCTTAAATTCGTATTCACTAAGTTGTGAAATGTGTTTGTCACAAAGTGGTCGATATATTCCTCTCTTTCTCTCTCAGAACTGTTAGCAGTTTATCATTTTCATTGATCTTTTCAAGTAAGCAACTTTTGTCTTTGTTAATTGTCTTTACCACTTGTCTATTAGCTATTTCTGCTCAATCTTCATTATTAGTTAATTACTATATAATTATTATTTACTCAGTTGGCCTGGCTAAAACCATGAGAATAGGTGGTGCCATTTTTCTGAAGTGGAATGCTAATTGCCAAACTGGTTTTCTGTTATTGGACTACCTCCTCCTCCTCCTCCTCCTCCTCCTCCTCTCCTCCTCCTCCTCCTTCTTCTTCTTACCT